>NC_135905.1:1525239-2001914 GCF_964194155.1 Cetorhinus maximus
TCCAGTGATGGCTCCCTGAACTCTTCCTGTCTCTCAGGGCCATCTTCACTGGAGCAGCCGGGGGCTGACAGCATTGAGAACTGGGTGAGCCCCCGGCTGAAATGTCGATCTGACCCCCCCGAGTGAGGAAACAGTGAGGTCAGGACCTGAGGGTCTGACCCAGAGGCTGCCCACCAGCAGAACGGCAGCTTTCCTGTGGCTGCATCATTCATGAAGTGGGAAGCAGGCGATTCGGGGTGAGAAATGCCCCCATTGCAGCCGGCAGGTAAGACATTCTTTTTCCTGCTCGCTACCCCTGATTAGTGCAAATCTGGGATGATCCGCCCACAGCCTCAGAATAAGGGGCAGGCCAGGGAAGACTCTTGCTTCACTGAGAGGGTGGGGAATCTTTGGGATTCTCTACCCCAGAGGACTGTGGAAGCTCAATCATCGAGCATGTTCAAGATAGTGTCACAGGAAAGAAAGGAAGTGAGAATTTCTGGTAAAGGAGATTTTATTATAAGGGAATGAATTACTTAAATTAGAATCTACAGGCAGGCCAGCGCAAACCAGTAAATCAACAGTGAAACAGTTAAACCAGATGAACGTTGTACACCCACAGGGCTTGCAATCACCAGCAAGGTCCTGGGAGCTAGACTGGACATGAAGGAATTAAAAATAAGAGAGATTGGGTGTCCTGGGAGTCAGACTGGAGACTTAGGTTGGAAAACAACTAAGATTAAGTGTGCTCTTCATCAGATAGGGGAAGGACAAATAGTCCCAGCTAAGGTGGGAGGGAAGGTCTCTGCCTGGGTGAAAAGTGGGATGTACCTGATGCCAGAGATGTCCGTGATCAGTAAAGTATAAATGTGCTGTACACTTGTAATTTGGCAGAGTGCGATCTCAAGCTGCCTTGAGATGGTTCTCTCCTTGCAATTGCTGGAATCAATGATCGTGACCTGTACCTGAGCCTCCTGTGGTCCGTTTGTCAATAGGTTTCGGGATTGTAATAACGTTAAGGCAGATGGGGCTAGTGGGGAAAATTGGCATTGATTGGATGATCAGCCTTGCTCGGTTTGAATGGTGGAGCATGCTCAATGGGCCGAATGGCCTACTCTTGCTCCTATTTCCTATGTTCGCCACAACAATCATCTCAACAGTACAAGTTCTGTTTGCTGAAGGAAGAATTCCTGACAGATTAATATGTGGTAATGGAATGCAGTTCACATCCAGGGAAGTTCTGGAATTTGCTGAACATTATGGGTTCAACATCATCAGCTCCCCACCCCTACACTGCCTTCGAGGACATGGGTTTATAGAAAGACAAGCCCAGACAATCGAAGGAATGCTTGTGAAATGCCAGGGAACGAGCAAGACCCAAACCTTGCCTCATTGTCACTCCGATCCACACCTCTCAAGGCGGACATTAAATTACCTACAGTCTTGTTGAATGGAAGAAAATATAAGACTGCTCTGCCAAGCAAAATACATCCTCTGAGTGACCAGGAGAAAGTGAGGCAAAAACTCACTGAAGCACAGCAAAGAGGAGGTCACTTCAACAAACATGTTAAATCCCCACCTGAGCTGCTGAAAGGACAAAGTACATATACAGGAGGCAATCATGAAAACCTGGAGCCCAGCAAAAGTTGTAGCTGAAGCAGAGACACCAAGGTCATATGTAAGAAGACTGGAACTGATAAGCAAATGAGAAGAAACAGGGTTGATTTTCGACCTACACCAGAGCTGGAAAAACAGAAAAGACCATCGACAACACCGGGAAAGATCAATATCCAGAGAGACAACATTGACAACATCAGCAGAAAATGACCCAACATTAGCAACAGCGATCATAACTGCTGCAACACCAGGAGCAACACACACATCATGGCCTGTGCAGCATGCCGACTTACCACCAAGAGCAATGAATGTCAAATTTACATCATTGAAGCGATATTGTGAATAATATTTTTAGGAAAGAATACATGTTATCCAAGGCTTTAAGAAGGGTTCAGTTAATTTCCAAAAGTCGATTAATAATCTTCTTTAGTTTCGAAAAGACAATGATTAGAACAGTTACATTGATAGGGTCTGTAAGTTTTAAAGAAAGAAGGGTGTTCTATATTGTTGTATTATCTATAAATGTCTGTAAAGACCTGGGAACTAATTGTGAAGTATAAGTGTTCCAGGGGACCACATTTCACAATTGCACTAGAGAGTTCCATGATGTGTAGCAGAACCGGTTCATACATATAAACAAGGAGCAGGAGGAGGCCATTCGGCCCCATGAGCCTGCTCTGCTATTCAATAAGATCATGGCTGATCTGATAGTAACCTCAAATCTGCATCCCGTCTACCCCGATAGCCGAACACCCCCTTGCTTCCCAAGAATCTATCCAGCTCTGCCTTCAAAATATTCAGACTCTGGAACTTTCTCCCTGAAAAGATGCCAGAAGCAAAGACTCATGAGCCTCAGAGAAAACATTTCACCTCATCTCTGTTTTAAATGGGCGACCCCTTATTTTTCAACAGTGACCCCTGGTTCTCGATTCTCCGGCATCCTCTCTATATCCACCCTGCCACTGGTGGCCAGATTCCAGTCGGGTTTCTTGGTCTGGAGTACAGGAAATAGACGTTTCAATTCTTCTGTTGCTGATGCTGTTGTTTAAAAAGAATCACTGCAGATGCAAGCTCTTTATTCTGAATACAGCATTGTCAGGTTAGAACCATTCAAGATTAGCTTTGCATCCATATTGCTGCTACTTTGTAACTAAGCTTTGCTCTGTGCTTTAATGTACATTTGAACAAAAGTAATCGGGTTTGGAGGAGTGAGGTCTGCACTCCAAATCCAGCTGGGAATGGGCAGATAAGAACATAGGAACAGAAGGCCATTCAGCCCATCGAGCCTGCTCCACCATTCAATACCATCATGGCTGATCGAACACTTCAATGCCTTCTACCCACACTATTCCCATTGTTAATCAGAAATTTACCAATCTCTCCCTTCGTCATACTCATTGACTGAGCTTCCATGGCCCTCTGGGGTAGAGAATTCAAAAACATTCACAACCCTCTGAGTGAGGACATTTCTCCTCATCTCGGTCCTAAGTGGCTTCCCCCTTATTTTGAAATTGTGTCCTCTGGTTCTCGACTCCCCACCTGCATCGACCCTGTCTATTCCTTTCAGTATTTTGTAATTTCAGTCAGGTCACCTCTCATTCTTTGAAACTAGAGAATAGAGGCCCAATTTCTCCAATCCTCCAAGGTGATCAGGCACTCAAATCTCAAAACAATCACTGGGGTTTTCGCAGCTCTCTGGAGACAGGCTGGGAGGTGAGAGGGCTGGAAAAATTGCAGCAGGTGTCAGGAGGTGGGAATGGCAATAGTTTGCATCTTAATCCAATGAACTGGCCCATTAACAGCCATTTTCGAGCCTCTCCAGCACTTTGGAATGGTCCCTCACCCCATGGAGAGGCCGTTGCCACGGACATTGAGGTGGCAGGTGGATGTGGAGAGAATGTTTCCTCTTGTGGGAGAATCTGGAACAAGGGGTCACTGTTTAAAAATAGGAGATCGCCCATTTAAGACAGAGATGAGGAGAAATTCTCTCTCAGTGGGTAGTGAGTCTCTGGAACTCTCTTTCTCAAAAGGCGGTGGAAGCAGAGTTTGGATGTTTTGAAGGCTGAGAGAGATCGGTTCTTGATTAACAAGGGGGTGAAAGATTATTGGGGGTTGACAGGAATGTGGGGTTAAGGTTACATTCAGATCTGCCATGATCTTATTGAATGGGGGAGCAGGCTCGAGGGGCCGAGTGGCCTACTCCTGCTCCTCATTCGTATGTTTGTATCTATGTTGGTCTCACTGTAGGCGGGAGGCACTACAGATAATTTCTTAGTCCTCTTCCTTCAGCTTATGGAAAGATGAATTGTAGTTGCAGCAAGTATTCACAGTGTGCAGCTGACATCGATTGTTCCGAAAATTAAATATCCAGCATAACCAGCATCAGACCGTAGCTATTAGACTTACCTTTTATACATCTGTTTGTACCAGGGCTCACAGTCCATCCAGAGCGTGCACAAATATTAGCTCTGAAAGCAAAATTTGTCTGTATTAATTATGAAATTCTTCTTCAAACCACTGTTCATTTTATTTGTTATACTTAGAAAAGGTGTCTGTTTATTTTCCTTTGGCTGTGTTGTCTATTGGATCATTCACATCGCCATTATAAGTTATACATCAAGGTACTCCCTGATGTGTTAGCAAGTTTGTCCAGTGAGCAGCAATCCCTCCCAGGCCCCAGGTGCAGTTTCTGTGCTGTATCGGTTGGCTGATCTTCGTTGGGCTGGTAGTTGGAATAATGGAACTGGCCTCTGAGTTATCAGAAAAGGAGAATATTGGCCAACTTGCCATTCCTGCTTGATATCAAGCTATTCACTCCAGAATGTGAGAACAAGATTGGGCTCTGCTGTGATGCCTCAAAGATCAACCAGGTGCTGCTTTCCATTGTCAATGTCCACATGTCATCAGGTGACTGAGAAGTTGAACCTGAAGAATTCTTCAAAAATGCTAACTGTATAATCCTCAAAGCAGTTTGAGATGCCCTGGGCCTGTTTTGCCCCCAGCGTTCTAGTGTTCAACATGCTGATTTACTCAGGCTGATGAACAAGTACTTGCTTCTCCTTCTGTAGGTATTCATAGGAACATAGGAACAGATGAAGGCCATTTAACCTGCTCTGCCATTCAATAAGTTCATGGCTGATCGAACACTTAAATGCCTTTTACCCACACTATCCCCAGAACCCTTTACATTATTGTTAATCAGAAAACTATCAATCTCTGCCTTAAATATACTCAATGACTGAGCGTCCATGGCCCTCTGGGGTAGAGAATTCCAAAGACTCACAACCCTCTGAGTGAAGACATTTCTCCTCATCTTGGTCCTAAGTGGCTTCCCCCTTATTCTGAAATTGTGTCCCCTGGTTCTATACTTCCCAACCAGAGGAAATATCTTACCTGCATCTACCCTGTCTATTCCTTTAAGTATTTTGTAGGTTTCAATGAGATCACCCCTCATTCTTCAAAACTCGAGAAACCCAGTTTCCCCTACCTCTCTTCATAGGACAGCCCCACCATCCCTGGAACAAGTCTGGTGAACCTTAGTTGCACTTCCTCTGTGGCAATAATATCCTTTCTGAGGTAAGGGGACCAAACCTGCACACAGTACTCCAGGTGTGGTCTAACCAAGCGTCTATACAATTGAAGCAAGACTTCACTCCTCTGCTCAAATCCTCTTAATAGCTGATAAAGGCTAATGTTCCATTAGCTTCCGAATTGCCTGCTGCACCTACATGTAATCTCTTATCATTTCTAATCGCTTACTATTTAGGAAATACTCTGCACATTTGTTCCTTCTACCAAAGTGGATAGCCTCAATTTTTTTCACATTATATTCTATCTGCCACATTATATTCTGCTCTTACCCACTCACTAAGTGGTCAAATTCTCCTGTAGCCACTTTACATCTTCCTCACAACACACATTCCAACCGAGCCAAACTTGGAAATGTTACATTTGGTCCCCACATGCAAATCATTGATATATATTACAAACAGCAGTGTGAAGCCAAGAAAACAATTGGGAAAGAGAAATATTAGAGAATAGAAAAGAGGGGACAAGTAACTTCACCCTCTTTTCTTTAGATTTTACCAGCTCTTTCCCAGCAACTTGATCTTTCATCTCAGATTTGTTTTCTATCTAGCCAGCCATCGATTTCCATTTGGCTCCATTATCCATTCTCTCATGGTGTTTCTCTCTTTTCAGCTTTCAACCTATTTCGGTCCTATCTTTTAGACCTTTAAAGCTCCTTCTACCTTGTTTCAGAATTATCTTTTAGGAATATGATCTAAATCAAGCTTCAAAATAAAAATGCCATTAGTAGTTTTGTATTCAATGAATCCACTGATCTCTGCACGCCACCTCTAACATTATTATTCAATTAAATAATTGCCCAAACTGTTTTCAAATGTTTGCTTTTTGTGCAGAAATAAGCAATTAATTTCCCCACACTTTCTAATACTTTCGAATTCTTGTGAACACGGTGGGAGAAAAGCAGTATATTTAAGGTCATTCTCTTGTTCACACAATAGCGCTTCTGGAAATCGGTTTATAGGGGTTGTAGCTCCTTTCTATCTAAGTAAAAGGGGTAAGTAATGAACCAGCCTTCAGAATTAATTATGCATCTTAATATGTCCAGCGATGTTCAAAGATCTAGTTACTAAAGTAAGAAAGAGGGAAACACAGCATTTGGGTGCAAACACCATGAATACAGCTCATTAACCTCTTTTTGATGTCTGATACTCATAAATCAGGCCATCAACCCATTTTGAGACAAAAAGGTTGGAAGATGTGACAATCCCAAAGCGTATTTTATTTCTCTCCCTTCATGCTATATATCATTTCCAAGTTTAGGAAGTCAATTCTCAAACGTTTATCAATGTTACTGAAATGTTGATGTTGTGTGATAATGGTGTGGTAAGATTTCTCAATTCTGCTCTGTAGAGAGCTTGATGTAGAGAATACCTCATATTGTCATGGATGTGAATATGCATTTACACCCTGTGGTAAAGTCTGTTATAATGATGCTCTGTATCTCCCAAACAATCAAAGAAAATGTTTTAAAATCCCCCTTGTTAGCGACAAATTGTAGTTTTTAAACAGGCTGGTAATCTATGATTATAACATTTTATTGACAACTACAAACTGGTACACTGAGACAGATAACATCTATTCATATAGCATCTTTAACGTGGAACTTGTTTGAAGGTGGTTCATGGAGGCAGGAGGAAAATGGATACCTTGCCAAAGAAGGGACGATTAGATGAGGTGGTTAGAAGCTTAATCAAAGATAAGATATAAGGAGATAGAAAGGTGGAGAGACTTAGAGTGCAAATTCCACAGTCTAGACTGTCGGTGACTGAAAGTCGTTATGGATAATGGGACAAAAAAGGCACAAGACATGGGGCCAAAACAGTAGATTTCATGAGGAGATAGGTTACAAAAATGGGGAAAGTTCAGGCAATTAAGGGATTTGAAGACTTGGATAAGAATTTTACTGCATTGGGAGATCAAGGACAATGGGAGATCAGCAAGGTCAGGGACAATGGGTGAGTGGAACTTGCTGCTGGGTAGAATTCACACAGCAGGATTTTACAAGCTGAAGTTTATAGAGGGTAGAGGATGAAAAGCTAACCAGGAGAGCATTGTAATAGTCAGGTTACAGGTGACAAAGGTTTTTGAAGGAAGCTTTTTGAGGCAGATGGGCTGATATAGGGAGAGTCAGACAATGTTACAGATGTAGAAATATGCGAACTGTGGAATAAAAGGTTTGGAGTTGGATGCTCAGCTCTGGATGGTTTGGTTCAATGAGGCCAAGATTAATGGAAAGTGGGTGAGGAAATAAATTTCAGTTGGTCCAAAAGTGAACCTGTTTATGGAAGATGAAGGACAGAATCACTGTGGCACAGAAGGAGCCCATTGGGCTCATCATGTCTGTACCAGCTCGCCAAATGAGCATTATGACCCAGTGTCATTGCTCTGCCTTTTCCCCATACACCTGCACATTGAATATCTGAATACAAACATTGCATTTGCTTCTTTTGCAAATCACTTTAAATCTCTGCCTCCTGGTTCTTGATCCTTTTCTGAGTGGGAAAATGGTTCACCTTCTCCACCCTGTCCAGCCCCCTCATGATTTTGAACATCTCGATCAAATCTCCTCTTAGCCTTCTCCCCTCCAAGGGAAATGGTGCCAGTTTTTCTGATCTCTCTTTATAGCTGACGTTTCTCATTCCTCATTCTTGTAAACCTCTTCTACACTCTCTCCAATGTGTTCCCAGCTTTCCTAGAATGTGGCACCCAAAATTGTACCCAATACTCCAGCTGTGGTCTAACCGGTGTCTTATATCAATTCAGCATAAGCTCCCTGCTCTTGTCCTCGATTCCCCTGGGAATAAAGCCCAGGATCCTATTTGCTCTATTCCCTGCTCTCTCCACCTGTCCCACCACCTTCAATGATCTCTGCACATGTCCATCCAGGTTTTTCTGCTCCTGCTCCCCCTTCCCAATCCCCCCTTCTTTTCTCGGGATGGGTGGATGGATGGATGGATTGCTGCCTTTCCCAGTCCAGGACAGCTCAGCCTGTTTTGCAGCCCAGTTGCTGCAGGAACTATTCAATTCCTCATTTCAATGGGGATTAGAAATGAGCCCATGAGCATTTTGCTAAAGGGGCTTCAGCCCCTGATCCAGATTGTTCCCCTTTCCTGAGCCGCGCTCCCATCAGACGCGATGTGATCCCAGGAAGCGATGGGAAGAGTTGTGGCCCCGGGTTGGAGCGGCCACTGAGGCCACATGAGGTTGTCCAGATGTGGGGCTTTTCCAGCACATTCGCCGCTCTCTTCCTGACCTGAGAATCCGGCATCAAGACCGCGCCCCGCCCACTGCTCACCAGCTGCCGGCTCAGCCAATCACTGCAGCCGGACGCGGCGCACTCAGCCGCCATTGGCCAATCAGCAGCGAGCAGCTCATCTCCCATTGGTCCAGATCTCCCAATGATTCAAAAGCTGATCCAAGTCACCCAATCCCTCAATGGCCTCAACTTGGCCCAATCCCCAGTCCCGGGAGAGAAACTCTCCAACTCCTCCTGGGGATTTGGGGCGGAGACTTTTCCCAAAGAGACCTCACTTTCTGGGAAGGGGAAAGGGACATTTCAGGAAAGGCTCTTTTTCCCCCTCCCACTTCTCAGGCTGCAGTTTGGAAAAAGCCCCATTCCTGATGCGTCTCCAATCCCCACCCTCCTCAAGCAGCCCAAAAAAAAAGCTGCTCAATGCTGAGAAATATCCGCAAGTTCCTCCTGGAACCAGAACCTGAGCAATGACAGGAAAGGGAAACACTTCAACATGAGAGAAAGATCCGTTTCTCCCCATTCAAAACGGAGCCTCTCCGTTTCTGTGCCTGTCTCTTTATGGGGTATGTGGAACATTCCTTGTTCCAGTCCTACTCCGGCCCCCTCCCACAACTCTTTCTCCGGTACATCGATGATTACTTCGGTGCGGCTTCATGCTCTCGTCGGGACCTGGAAAAATTTATTAATTTTGCTTCCAATCTCCACCCCTCCATCATCTTCACATGGTCCATCACTGACACTTCTCTTCCCTTCCTTGACCTCTCTGTCTCAATTTCTGATGATAGACTGTCCACCAATATCCATTACAAGCCTACCGACTCCCACAGCTACCTCGACTACAGCTCCTCACACCCCGCTTCCTGTAAGGACTCCATCCCATTCTCTCAGTTCCTTCGCCTCCGTCGCATCTGTTCTGATGACGCTACCTTCAAAAACAGCTCCTCTGACATGTCCTCCTTCTTCCTTAACCGAGGTTTTCCATCCACGGTCGTTGACAGGGCCCTCAACCGTGTCCAGCCCATATCCCGCGCATCCTCCCTCACGCCTTCTCCTCCTTCCCAGAAACATGATAGGGTCCCCCTTGTCCTCACTTATCACCCCACCAGCCTCCGCATTCAAAGGATCATCCTCCGCCATTTCCGCCAACTCCAGCATGATGCCACCACCAAACACATCTTCCCTTCACCCCCACTGACAGCATTCCGTAGGGATCGTTCCCTCCGGGACATCCTGGTCCACTCCTCCATCACCCCCTACTCCTCATCCCCCACTTATGGCACCTCCCCATGCCCACGCAGAAGATGCAACACCTGCCCCTTCACTTCCTCTCTCCTCACCGTCCAAGGGCCCAAACACTCCTTTCAAGTGAAGCAGCATTTCACTTGCATTTCCCCTAACTTAGTCTACTGCATTCGTTGCTCCCAATGCGGTCTCCTCTACATTGGAGAGACCAAACGCAAACTGGGCGACCGTTTTGCGGAACACCTGCAGTCTGTCCGCAAGAAAGACCCAAACCTCCCTGTCGCTTGCCATTTTAACACTCCACCCTGTTCTCTTGCCAACATGTCTGTCCTTGGCTTGCAGCATTGTTCCAGTGAAGCCCAACGCAAACTGGAGGAACAGCACCTCATCTTCCGACTAGGCACTTTACAGCCCTCCGGGCTGAATATTGAATTCAACAACTTTAGATCTTAAACTCCCCCTCCCCCCATCCCCACCCCGTTTCTTTCCCCCCCCCCACCCCCCCCGCTTTTTTTTCAATAATTTATATAGATTCTTCTTTCCCCACCTATTTCCATTATTTTTAAATCTAAAACTAAAACCTTTAGTCTTTCCACCCCACCCCCACTAGAGCTGTACTTTGAATACCCTGTCTTCCATTCTTAATTAGCACTTTTCTCAGACAAATACCACCACCTTCAACACCTCTTTGACCCTTTTGTCTGTGACATCTTTTGATTATCTGCTCATCTCCACAATCACCACACCACACCCTCAATGTGTCTCTCCCCACCCCCACCACCCCCCACCCCCCACCCACCTTAAACCAATTTATATTTCTCCCTTCTTCTAACTATGCTCCAGTTCTGCCGAAGGGCCATGAGGACTCGAAACGTTAACTGATTTCTTCTCCGCCGATGCTGCCAGACTTGCTGAGTTTTTCCAGGTAATTCTGTTTTTGTTTTGGATTTCCAGCATCCGCAGTAGCTTTTAGCTTTTTGTTTTTACCTCTCCCAGATTCACTGCTCAACCCTCTCAGGAGACAAATGGATTGGAAATCAAAACAGGGAATGCTGGAGAAACTCAGCTGGTCTCTCTCTGTGGAGAGAGAAACACAGTTAACGCTCCCAGTCTGTCTCACTTCTTCACAGCTGCATTTGCAATACTTTGTTGTCTTTGACTCTATTACTTATTCTGGTAATGATTCCTTTTCTTACACTTACTCCTGGATTCCCAGTTTTCCCAAATGTGGGCTGAACTCAGCAGAATTTCTGCAGTAAAAACAAAAAGAGCTGGAAAAGCTCAGCAGGTCCGACAACATCTGCGGAGAGGAACACTGGGAACCTTTCCAGTCCCAATGACTCTCCATCAGAATTTCTCTAGACCTGTGCTCCAGTTTTCTGATGATCTAACCCAACATTTCATTTGTTTTTCAGCATTGTATCAACATTAAAAGTGAACAAAAACTTCTGATGATTTCAAACTACTTTCTACATGAGCAACTGTTAATTCCACCCATTATATATCCACGTAACAATGTGCAATCATGTGCAATCTTCTGTTTACCAAAGTATATAGATTAGTCATTACTAACGCCTTGTCTGCCAACAAGAAGATCTAACAAGTGTAAGAAGCCTCCAGAATCGATGCCTCAAGCTGCTGTTTTCAAAGAACTGATGTTAAGAAAACTCAGTTTCAATTGGACTGGTTCAGGGTATTGTGTGGTTCAGGGTATTGTGTGTGTCACCTTGCCTGGCTCTTTTGAAATCTATGCATCTTCCTGTTGCCTTAATGGGAGTGTAACTGGGAGTCAGATTAAGGAGGGGATTTAGAAGTTACTATCGTAGTAACTTGTAGACATAGATGTGTGCTTAAAAATCATTTTTCTTTTTAATAAATGTTCAGTTTAGTTTTGTAAAAAGACTTGGTGGTCTTATCACTGCTGAATTCAAGACACACATCTCGAAATTTATAAAAACTGCCAAACAAGTTGTGGCAGCTGTTTCAAGTTTCCCTTTGAATCACAGAATCTTAACAGCACAGAAGGAGGCCATTCGGCCCATCATTTCTGCACCAGCTCTCCAAATGAGCATGATGACCTAGTGCCATTGCCCTGCCTTTTCCCCGTACCCTTGAACATTGTTTCTATTCAAATAATCATCTAATGTCCTCAAATGCCTCAATTGAACCTGCTTCCACCAGGCTTCAGGCAGAGCATTCCAGACCTGAGCCACTCGCCGTGTGAGAAAGTTTTTTCTCACATCACACTTGCTTCTTTTGCAAATCACTTTAAATCTGTGCCTTCTCATTCTTGATCCTTTTACAAGCAGGAACAGCTTCTCCATATCTACACTGTCCAGTCCCCTCATGATTTTGAACATCTCTATCAAATCTCCTCTCAGCCTTCTCCTCTCCAAGGAGAACAGTCCCAACCTCTCCAACCTATCCTCATAGCTGAAGTTTCTCATGCCTGGAAGGATTCTTGTAAACCTCTTCTGCACTCTCTCCAACGTGTTCACATCCTTCCTATAATGTGGCACACAGAATTATACACAATACTCCAATTGATGTCTAATGAGTGTCTTATATAAACTCAGCATAACCTGCTTGCTCTTGTACTCTATTCCCCTATTAATGAAGCCCAGGATACTATTTGCATTATTAACTGCTCTCTCCACCTGTCCTGCCACCTTCATTAATCTATGCACATAGCTACCCAAGTCTTTCTGCTCCTACAGCTCCTTCAAAATGTCACCCCTTATTTTATATTGTCTGTCCATGTTCTTCCTACCAAAATGCATCACCTCACACTTCGAATCTGAACAATTCAGCATTTACCATCAGCTTTGCCTGAAAAATTCCACACCTTCAATTAGATGTCGGATGGAGCTCCACTTATCTTCAAGTCATTGAGGTGGATATGAAAGGTCTCCTGGCACTATCTGAAGAAGAGTAGGAATCTCGGAGGAGCTGCTTATCTCAGTTGGCGAGATGTGGGTCAGATTAACACCAACAGCCTGGTTTTGATTCCCTATGGGCTGAGGCTAACTTGGGACCTGCACCCTCACCCTAGCCCTGAGGAAGGCAATGGCAAAGCACCACTGACAAAAACTGCAAAGAAAACAGCTCAGGATGAAGCGTCAGCAATGAACCAAGGAGCTGTCTTCAGGCAAAGCTCACACGAGTAATGGAGGAAGCTCCATCAGTTTCTGCACCAATACTTGCTCCTCAATCAGCATGAATACAAACCAATTAATACAGAACTCAACACATTCCTGTTCATGCCATTGTGTGGATGACATGGCTGCTGTATTGCTGCATAACAGCAACAGTGCCACTGTATGTAAGTGTAGGGAGAGTCCCTCCCTGAATCTGACTCAGCTTCACAGCTGTACTCTGGACAGAACAGGAATGAGGGACTAAGACAAGTCATCTGTTAAATCAACAATTTTATTGAATGTTGAATGATCAGAGGAGATGAAGGAAGTTTTCGATTCACATGGGAGGGAAGGGGCGAAGGCTGTGGGAGAGAGAGAGAGAGGGGCCAACGGCATGTGTGTGAGAGAGAGAGAGGCAGTGAGAGAGAGGTGGAGTGAGGGTGTGGTTGTCTAGCAGTGTGAGGGAGTGGGAGAGGGAGAGGGACGGGTGAAGGCATGTGTGCGTGAGAGAGAGAGGCGGTGAGAGAGAGGTGGGGTGAGGGTGTGGTTGTCTAGCAGTGTGAGGGAGAGGGAGAGGGAGGGGTGAAGGCATGTGTGTGTGAGAGAGGAGGTGAGGGCATAAGTGAGAGGAAGAGAGAGAAGGGAGGGAGAGAGGCGGTGCATGAGTGACAGAGAGGGTGGTGAGGGCGTGTGTGTAAAAGAGAGAGGTGAGGGTGTGTGTGTGAGAGAGAGAGGGTTGAGGGCGTGTGTGCATGAGAGAGAGGGAGCGAGAGAGGGTTTGAGGGCATGAGAGAGAGAGTGGATTTGAGGGTGGGAGAGTTAAATAGGGCTTGAGGGCATGAGAGAGATGGATTAAAGGCGTGAGAGAGAGAGTGTTTGAGGGAGTGAGAGAGCAAAAGCATGAGGGCGTGAGAGAAAGAGAGAGGATTTGAGGACAAGAAAGAGAGAGAGGGTTTGAGGCTGTGCCAGATATGGAGAGGGTATGAGGAGGTGAGAGCGAGAGAGAGGGTTTGAGGACATGAGAGAGAGGGAGAGGGTTTTAGGGTGGGAGAAAGAGAGAGGTTTTCAGGGTGGAGAGAGAGACAGAGGCTTTGATGGCATGAGAAAGAGAGGGGGCATGAGAGAGGGGGTTTGAGGGTGAGAGAGCTAGAGAGAGAGGGTTTGAGGGCATGAGAGAGGGAGGTTTTGAGGGTAAGAGAGAGCGCATGGGTTTGAAGCCTTGAGGGAGAGAAAGGTTTTGAGTGTGTATGAGAGAGAGAGAGAGGGTTTGAGGGCATGAGGGAGGGATGGTTTAAGGGCGTGAGAGCAAGGCACAGGGTTGGAGGGTGTGTGAGAGAGGCTGTGAGGGCATGAGAGAGAGAGGGAGGGAGAAGAGAGAGAGTGCAAGAGAGAGAGAAGGGAGAGACAGAAAGAGAGAAGTGAGAGAGGGAGAGGAGAGAGAGAGAGGGCACGTGTGTGAGAGAGAGAGGGTTTGAGGGTGAGAGGGAGAAAGAAGAGAGGGAGAGAGAGAGAGGGCATGTGTCTAAGAGAGAGAGTGGTTGAGGGCCCGTGTGAGAGAGAGGGAGAGAGAGAGTGTAACGGAGTGAGAGAGAGAGGGAGAGGGAGAGAGAGGCATTGAGAGTGTGTGTGTGAGAGAGAGAGAGAGAGAGAGAGAATGCGGAATGGCGAATGTGAGAAAGAGAGAAGAGAGAGTTAGAGATGGGGTGAATGAGTTTATGTGTGATTGAGAGAGGGGATGAGTGTATGTGCAAGAGAGAGGGGTGAGGGCATATGTGTTTGTGAGAGAGAGAGAAGGGATGAGGGCATGTGTGAGAGAGAGTAAGAGAGGGTGATGGCGTCAGAGAGAGAGAGTGTTTGAGGGCATGTGAGAGAGGGAGGGTTTGAGGGCGTGAGAGAGAGAGATAGAGGGTTGGAGGGCATCAGGGAGAGATAGAGGGTGTAAAAGTGGGAGGGAGAGGTAGGGAGAAGAGAGAGGGAAGAGAGAGACAGAGAGAAATAAATGAGAGAGAGAGAAAGGGGAGAGAGAGCGAGGTGTGTAAAAGAGGGTCTGAGGGCTAGAGAGAGGGTTTGAGGGCGTGAGAGAGTTGGGGGATTTGAGGGCGTGAGAGGGAGGGAGGAGAGAGAGGGAGTGAAAAGAGAGAGGGGGAGAAGAGAGAAAGAAGAGCGAGAGAGGCAGAGAAGACAGAGAGAGAAGGGAGGGAGGGAGAGGGCACGTATCTGAGAGAGAAAGCGGGTGAGGGCCTGTGCGAGAGAGAGGTAGAGAGTGAGTGTAAGGGCATGAGAGGGAGAGAGAGAGGTGAGGGCTTGTGTGTGTTACAGAGAGAGAGGGGGAGTGAGGGCATATGTGAGAGAGTGAGGGAGGGTTTGAGGGCCTGACAGAGAGAGGGGGGGATGTGAGGACTGGAGAGAGAGAGGGTTCAAGGGCTTGAGAGAGACGGAGAGAAGATTGAGCGCGAGAGAGAATGAGACACAGTTTGAGGGCATGAGAGAGAGGGAGGGTTTGAGGGCATGAGAGAGAGAGAGGTTTTGATAGTGTGTGTGAGAGAGAGGTGTTGAGGGTGTGTGTGGAAGAGAAAGAGAGAGATGGGGTGAGGGCCTGAGAGGGTTTGAGAGCATGAGAGAGAGAGAGAGGGTTGGAGGGTGTGAGAAAGAGGAGGAGAGAATTTGAGGCCATGATAGAGATGGAGACAAATTGAGGGCGTGTGAGAGAGAGAGAGGTTTTGAGAGAGAGAGAGAGTATTTGAGGGCGTGAGAGAGAGAGAGAGGTTTTGAAAGAGAGAGAGAGGGTTTGAGGGTGGGAGGGTTTGTGGGCATGAGAGAGAGAGAGAGAGAGGGTTGGGGGCATGAGAAAGAGAGAGAAAGAGTTTGAGGCCATGAGAGAGATGGAGACAGATTGAGGGCGTGTGAGAAAGAGAGAGTGTTTGAGGGCATGAGAGAGAGAAAGGTTGTGAGAGAGAGAGAGAAGATTTGACGACTTGAGAGAGAGAGAAGGAAAGGGTTTGTGGGTGTGAGAAAGAGAGACAGAGGGTTGGAGGGTGTGAGAGAGAGAGAGTGAGAGGTTTTGAGGTTTTGAGAGAGAGAGAGAAAGACAGAGAGTTGGAGGGTATGAGAGAGAGAGAGAGAGGGTTTGAGGCCATGAGAGAGAGGGAGACAGATTGAGGGCGTGAGACAAAGAGAGAGAGTTTGAGGGCATGTGAGAGAGAGAGAGTTTTTGTGGATGGGGGAGAGAGAGAGAGAGGATTTCAGGGCGTGAGAGAGATACAGAGGGTTTGAAGGCTTGAGAGAGAGAGTTTCAGGGCATGAGAGGGAGATGGTTGGAGGACCTGAGAGAGAGAGAGTGTGGGTTTGAGGGCCTCTGAGAGAGAGAGGGTTTGTGGGTGTGAGAAAGAGAGAGAGGATTTGAGGGCATGTGAGAGAGGGCTTCAGGGCGTGAAAGAGAGAGAGAAGGTTTGAGGACGTGAGAGAGAGAGAGATGGTTTGAGGGCATGAGAAAGAGAGAGAGACAGATTGAGGGTGAGAGAGAAAGAGAGAGGGTTTGAGGGTGTGAGAGAGAGGAGGAGGTTGTGAGAGAGATAGAGAGGGTTTGAGGGCGTGAGAGAGAGAAGTTTTGAGGGTGAGAGAGAGATTCAGAGGATTTGAAGGCTTGAGAGAGAGAGGGAGAGGTTGGAGGACCTGAGAGAGAGAGAAGGTTTGAAGGCGGGAGAGAGAGGGGCACAGTGTTCGAGGGCATGAGAGAGAGAGAGAGGATTTGAGGGCGTGTGAGACAGAGAGAGAGTTTGAGGGCATGAGAGACAGAGAGAGTGTTTGAGGGCATGAGAGAGATAGGCTTTGAGGGCATGAGAGGGAGAGAGAGGTTTTGAGGGTTTGATAGAGAAAGACAGAGGGTTGGAGGGTGAGAGAGAGAGAGAGGGTTTGTGGGCTTGAGAGATAAAGAGATATGTTATGAGGTCATGAGAGAAAGAGGGTTTGAGGGCCTGAGGGAGAGAGATAGAGTGTGTGAGGGCAAGAGAGAGAGGGAAAGAGTGGTAGGGAGAAGAGAGAGGGAAGACAGACACAGAGAAAGAAGTGAGAGCGAGAAAGGGGAGAGAGTGAGGGGGCACGTGTGTGATAGAGAGAGGGTCTGAGGGCTAGAGAGAGAGAGAGGGTTTGAGGGTGTGAGAGAGAGGGAGACAGATTGAGGGTGTGAGAGAGAGAGATCGGGTTTGAGGGTGTGTGAGAGAGAGAAGAGGGTTTGAGGGCATCAGAGAGAGAGATAGAGGGTGTGTGGGTGAGAGAGAGAGGGAAAGAGAGGTAGGGAGTAGAGAGAGGGAAGACAGACACAGAGAGAGAAGTGAGAGAGAGAAAGGGGAGAGAGAGTGAGGGGGCACGTGTGTGATAGAGAGAGGGTCTGAGGGCTAGAGAGAGAGAGAGGGTTTGAGGGTGTGAGAGAGAGAGGGAATTTGAGGGTGTGAGAGAGAGAGAAGGATGGAGGAGAGAGACAGAGACAGAAGAGAATGAGGGAGAGAGAAGAGAGAGAGCAAGAGGAGAGAGAGAGGGGCAGGAGTGAGAGGGAGAGAAGATCGTGAGAGGCAGAGTAGAGAGAGAGAGAAGGGAGGGAGAGAGAGAGGGCATGTGTCTGAGAGAGAGGTCGAGTGAGGGCCTGTGTGAGAGAGAGGGAGAAAGTGAGTGTTAGGGCATGAGAGGGAGAGAGAGAGGTGAGGGCTTGTGTGTGTTACAGAGAGAGGGGGTGAGGGCGTATGTGATAGAGTGAGAGAGGGTTTGAGGACAGGAGAGAGAAGAGGGTTCAAGGGCTTGAGAGAGACAGAGAGGGGATTTGAGGGTGAGAGAGAGTGAGAGAGAGTTTGAGGGCATGAGAGAGAGGGAGGATTTGAGAGCGTGAAAAGGAGAGAGGGGGTTTGAGGGCATTAAGGAGAAAGAGAGTGTCTGAGAACGTGAGAGAGAGAGAGGTTTTGAGAGAATGTGTGTGAGAGAGGTGTTGAGGGTGTGTGTGGAAGAGAGAGAGAGGGGTGAGGGGGTGAGAGGTTTTGAGGTTGTGAGAGAGAGAGAGAGATTTGTGGGCATGAGAGAAAGAGAGAGGGGGTGAGGACATGAGGGGGATTGAAAGTGTGAGAGAGAGAGGTTTGAGGGTGTGAGAGAGAGAGGGGGTGAGGGCGTGAGGGGGATTGAGAGTGTGAGAGAGAGAGGTTTGAGGGTGTGAGAGAGAGAGGGGGTGAGGGATTGAGAGAGTTTGAGGGTGTGAGAGAGAGTTTGAGGGTGTGTGAGAGAGAGAGAGGTTTGAGGGCATGAGAGAGAGGATTGAGGGCATGAGAGAGAGAGGGTTTGAGGACGTGAGAGAGAGAGAGTTTGAGGGTGAGAGAGAGAGAGAGAGGTTTGACAGTGTGAGAGAGAGACAGGGAGCCTTAGAGGGCATGAGAAAGAGAGAGAGAGAGAGTTTGAGACCATGAGAGACAGGAAGACAGATTGAGGGCGTGTGAGAAAGAGAGGGTTTGAGGGTGTGAGAGAGAGAGAGAGGTTGTGTGAGAGATAGGGTTTGAGGGCATGAGGGTGGGAGGGTTTGAGAGCGTGAAAGGGAGAGAGGGGGTTTGAGGGCATTAAGGAGAAAGAGAGTGTCTGAGAACGTGAGAGAGAGAGAGGTTTGAGGGTGTGAGAGAGAGTTTGAGTGTGTGAGAGAGAGAGAGGTTTGAGGGCATGAGAGAGAGGATTGAGGGCATGAGAGAGAGAGAGGGTTTGAGGATGTGAGAGAGAGAGAGTTTGAGGGTGAGAGAGAGAGAGAGAGATAGAGGGTTGGGGGCATGAGAGAGAGAGGTTTTGAGGGCATGAGAGAGAGGGAGGGGCGGGTTTGAGGGTGTGAGAAAGAGAGACAGAGGGTTGGAGGGCATGAGAGGGGGAGAGTGGGTTTGAGGGCGTGAGAGAGAGAGTGAGAGGTTTTGAGGGTGTGAGAGAGAGAGAGAAAGACAGAGAGTTGGAGAGCGTGAGAGAGAGAGAGAGGGTTTGAGGCCATGAGAGAGAGGGAGACAGATTGAGGGCGTGAGAGAAAGAGAGAGGGTTTGAGGGCGTGAGAGAGAGGGAGAGTTTTTATGGATGTCAGAGAGGGAGAGAGGATTTGAGGGCGTGAGAGAGATACAGAGGGTTTAAAGGCTTGAGAGAGAGAGTTTCAGGGCGTGAGAGGGAGATGGCTGGAGGATCTAAGAGAGAGAGAGAGTGGGTTTGAGGGCCTCTGAGAGAGAGAGAGAGAGTCTGAGAATGTGAGCGAGAGAGAGGTTTGTGGGCGTGAGAGAGAGAGAAAGGTTTTGAGCGCATGTGAGAGAGAGGGTTTGAGGACATGAGAGAGAGAGAGACAGGGTTTGAGGATGTGAGGGAGGGAGGATTTTATGGCGTGAGAGAGCGAGAGAGGATTTGAGGGCATGAGAAAGAGAGAGAGACAGATTGAGGGTGAGAGAGAAAGAGAGAGGGTTTGAGGGCATGAGAGAGAGAGAGAGAGAGAGAGAGGTTAGAGGACCTGAGAGAGAGAGAAGGTTTGAGGGCGGGAAAGAAAGGGACACAGTGTTCGAGGGGGAGAGAGGGGCACAGGGTTCGAGGGGGAGAGAGAGAGAGAGAGAGGGTTTGAGGGCATGTGAGACAGAGAGAGGGTTTGAGGGTGTGATAGAGAAAGACAGAGGGTTGGAGGGTGAGAGAGAGGGTTTGTGGGCTTGAGAGATAGAGATATGTTACGAGGTCATGAGAGAGAGAGGGTCTGAGGTCATGAGGGGTAGAGAGAGGGCTTGAGGCCGTGAGAGAGAGGGGGACAGATTGAGGGCATGAGAGAGAAAGATCGGGTTTGAGGGTGTGTGAGAGAGAGGGATGGTTTGAGGGCATGAGAGAGAGAGAAGAGGGTTTGAGGGTGTGTGAGAGAGAGGGAGGGTTTGAGGGCATGAGAGAGAGAGAAGAGGGTTTGAGGGCATCAGAGAGAGAGATAGAGGATGTGAGGGCAAGTGAGAGAGGGAAAGAGAGGTAGGGAGAAGAAAGAGGGAAAAGAGACACAGAGAGAAGTGAGAGAGAGAAAGGGAAGAGAGAGTGAGGGAGCACGTGTGTGATAGAGACAGGGTCTGAGGGCTAGAGAGAGAGCGAGGGTTTGAGGGCGTAAGAGAGAGAGGGAATTTGAGGGTGTGAGAGAGAGAGAGGGAGGGAGGAGAGAGACAGAGAGACAAGAGAGCGAAGGAGAGAGAAGAGAGAGAGGGCGAGATGAGAGAGAGGGGCAGGAGTGAGTTGGAGAGAAGATCGTGAGAGGCAGAGTAGAGAGAGAGAGAAGGGAGGGAGAGAGAGAAAGGGCACGTGTCTGTGAGAAAGCGGGTGGGGGCCTGTGTGAGAGAGAGGGAGAGAGTGAGTGTAAGGGCATGAGAGGGAGAGAGAGAGAGGTGAGGGCTTGTGTGTGTTACAGAGAGAGGGGGTGAGGGCGTATGTGATAGAGTGAGAGAGGGTTTGAGGACAGGAGAGGGAGAGAGTTCAAGGGCTTGAGAGTGACAGAGAGAGGATTTGAGGGTGAGAGAGAGTGAGAAGAAGTTTGAGGGCATGAATGAGAGGGAGGATTTGAGGGCATGAGAGGGAGAGACAGGGTTTGAGGGCATTAAAGAGAAAGAGAGGGTCTGAGAACGTGAGAGAGAGAGAGGTTTTGAGAGAATGTGTGTGAGAGAGGTGTTGAGGGTGGAAGAGAGAGGGAGTGAGGGCGTGAGAGGTTTTGAGGTCGTGAGAGAGAGAGAGATTTGAGGGCATGAGAGAAAGAGAGAGAGAGTGATGGCATGAGGGGGATTGAGAGTGTAAGGGAGAGGTTTTGAGGACGTAAGAGAGAGAGAGAGAGAGAGAGGTTTTGAGGGTGTGAGAGAAGGAGAGAGGTTTCAGGGTGTGAGAGAGAGAGAGTTTGAGGGTGTGAGAGTGAGAGTGGTTTGAGGGTGTGAGAAAGAGAGGGGGTTTGAGCGCATGAGAGAGAGGGTTTGAGCGCGTGAGAGAGAGGGTTTGAGGGAGTGAGAGAGAGGGAATTTGAGGGCGTGAGAGAGAGAGAGAGTGAGGGAGGAGAGAGACGGAGAGAGAAGAGAAAGAGGGAGAGAGGAGAGAGGGAGAGAGAGAGTGGAAGGAGTGAGAGAGAGAAGATCGAGAGAGGTGGAGAAGAGAGAGAGAAGGGAGGGAGAGAGAGAGAGGGCACATGTCTGGGAGAGAGAACGAGTGAGGGCCTGTGTGAGAGAGAGGGAGAGAGTGAGTGTAAGGGCATGAGAGGGAGAGAGAGAGGTGAGGGCTTGTGTATGTGATAGAGTGAGAGGGTTTGAGGACAGGAGAGAGAGAGGGTTCAAGGGTTTGAGAGAGTCAGAGAGAGGATTTGAGGGTGAAAGAGAGTTTGAGGGCGTGGGAGAGAGAGAGAGAGGGTTTGAGGGCGTTAAAGAGAAAGAGCGGGTCTGAGAACATGAGAGAGAGAGAGCGAGGTTTGTGGGCATGAGAGAGAGAGAGGGAGAGAGAAGAGAGAGAGGGAGAGAAGAGGGAGCGAGAGAAGAGAGGGAAGAGAGAGAGGGGAGAATGGGAGAGAGAGAGAGATTTTGAGGTTGTGAGAGAAAGAGAGAGGGTTTGAGGGTGTGTGAGAGAGAGAGAGGGTGTTTGAGGGCGTGTGAGAGAGAGAGAAGGAGAGAGAAGAGAGAGAGTTGGAGAGAGAGAAGAGAATGTGGGAGAGAGAAAAAGAGTGGGTTTGAGTGCAAGAGTGGGAGAGAGATTTTGATACATGAGAGAGAGAGATAGAGGGTTTGAGGGCATCAGAGAGAGAAATAGAGAGAGGGAAAGAGAGGTAGGGAGAAGAGAGAGGGAAGAGAGAGACAGAGAAAGAGAAGTGAGAGAGAGAAAGCGGAGAGAGAGCGAGAGGTCACGTGTGTGAGAGAGAGATGCTCTGAGGGCCAGAGAGAGATATAGGGTTTGAGGGTGTGAGAGAGAGAAGGAATTTGAGGGCATGAGAGAGAGAGAGAGGGAGGAGAGAGAGAGAGAGAGGGAGGGAGGAGGGAGACAGAGAGAGAAGAGAGAGAGGGAGAGAGAAGAGAGAGAAAGCGAGAGGAGAAAGAGGGGCAGGAGTGAGAGAGAGAGGTCAAGAGAGGCAGAGAAGAGGGAGAGAAGGGAGGGAGAGAGAGGGCACGTGTTTGAGAGAGAGAGTGGGTGAGGGCCTGTGTGAGAGATAGGGAGAGACAGAGTGTAAGGGCATGAGAGGGAGAGAGAGAGGTGAGGGCTTGTGTGTGTTACAGTGAGAGAGGGGGTGAGGGTGTATGTGAGAGAGTGAGAGAGGGTTTGAGGGTGTGAGAGAGAGAGAGAGGTTTTGAGAGTGTGTGTGTGAGAGAGGTGTTGAGGGTGTGTGTGGAAGAGAGAGAGAGAGAGGGTTTGTGCATGTGAGGGAGAGAGTGTTTGAGAGCGTGAGAGACAGAGGGAGGTTTAGAGGGTTTGATGGCGTGAGGGAGAGGGAGGGTTTGATGGCGTGAGAGAGGGAGAGGGTTTGATGTCTTGAGAGAGAGGAGGGTTTGAGGTGAGGAGGGAGAGAGACAGAGGGTTGGAGGGTGTGAGAGGGAGAGAGGAGGTTTGAGGGCACATGAGAGAAAGAGGATTTGAGACCGTGAGAGAGAGAAAGAGATGTTTTGAGGGTGTGAGAAAAAAAGAGAAGATTTGAGGGTGTGTGAGAGAGGGGGTTTGATGGCTTGAGAGAGGGAGGGTTTGTGGGCATGAGGGAGAGAGAGAGAGAGGGAGAGAGGGAGGGTTTGAGGGTGAGAGAGAGAGAGACAGAGGGTTTGAGGGCCTGAGAGAGGGAGGGAGAGGTTTTGTGGGTGTGAGAGAGAGAGAGAAGGTTTGAGGGCATGAGAGAGAGAGGGTTTGAAGGCATAAGAGAGAGAGGTAGGGAGAAGAGAGAGGGAAGAGAGAGACAGAGAGAGAGAAGTGAGAGAGAGAAAGCGGAGAGAGACCGAGAGGTCACGTGTGTGAGAGAGAGAGAGAGGCTCTGAGGGCCAGAGAGAGATATAGGGTTTGAGGGTGGGAGAGAGAGAAGGAATTTGAGGGCATGAGAGAGAGAGGGAGGGAGGAGAGAGAGAGAGAGAGAAGAGAGAGAGGGAGAGAGAAGAGAGAGAGAGAGAGAGAGGTTTGAGGGCGTGAGCGAGGGAGACGGTTTGAGGGCATGGGAGAGAGACAGAGGGTTGGAAGGCTTGAGAGAGAGAGAGAGAGAGAGATGGTTTGAGGGCCTGAGAGTGAGAGCAAAGATTTGATGGTGTGAGTTGGAGAGAGTGAGAGAAAATCATTGAGGGCATGAGAGAGCGATAGATGTTTTGAAAGCTTGATTGAAAGAGAGAGAAAATTTTTGAGTCCGTGAGAGAGATACAGAGGGTTTTAAAGCTTGAGAGAGAGAGTTTCAGGGCGTGAGAGAGAGAGGGAGAGGGTTGGAGGACCTGGGAGGCAGAGTGAGGGCTTGAGAGCGTAATAATGAGAGAGTGAGAGGGTTTGAGGGCGTGAGAGAGAGAGGTTTTTATGGCGAGAGAGACAGAGCATTTCAGGGCATGACAGAGAGAGAGAGAGGGTTTGAGGGCTTGCGAGAGGGAGAGAAATTTTGAGGGCAAGAGAGACAGGGGCACAGGGTTTGAGGGAGAGAAAGGGGCACAGGGTTCAAGGGCGTGAGAGAGAGAGGATTGATGGCGTGAGAGACAGAGAAAGGGTTTGAGGGCATGAGAGAGAGAGAGATGTTTTGAGGGTGTGAGAGAGAGAGAAGTTGTGAGAGAGAGGTTGTGAGAGAGAGGGATAGAAGTTTTCTGGGCGTGAGAGAGAAAGAGAGGTCTTGAGGGTGTGTGAGAGAGAGAGACAGAGGGTTGGAGGGCATGAGAGAGAGAGAGATTTTGTGGGCAAGAGAGAGAGAGAGAGGGTTTGAGGGCGTGAGATAGAGATAGAGGTTTTGAAGGCTTGAGAGAGAGTTTCAGGGCATGCGAGAGAGGGAGAGAGTTGGAAGACTTGAGCGAGAGAGAGAGAGAGAGAGAGAGAGTGAGGGTTTGAGGGCGTCAGAGAGAGAGTGTTTGAGGTTGTGGGAAAGAGAGAGGATTTGAGGGTGTGAGAGAGAGAGAGAAAGGCATTGAGGGCATGAGAGAGAGAGAGAGAGGTTTTGAGGGTGTGAGAGAGAGATAGAAAGAAGGTTGGAGTGTGTGAGAAAGACAGAGAGAGGGTTTGAGGGCACGATAGAGAGAGGGATTGAGGGCATGAGAGAGAGAGAGAGAGAGGGTTTGAGGCCGTGAGTGAAAGAGAGATGTTTTGTGGGGTGAGAGATTGAGAGGTTTTGAGGATGTGAGAGCAAAAGTCAGAGGGTTGGAAGGTGTGAGAGAGAGAGAGAGGCTTTGAGGCTGTGAGAGAGAGGAAGTCAGATTGAGGGCGTGAGAGAAAGAGAGAGTTGGTTTGAGGGTGTTAGAGATAGAAAGAGGTTTTGATAGCATGAGAGAGAGTGTGAGGTTTTGAGGGTGTGCAAGAGAAAGGAACAGAGGGTTGAACGGCGTGTGAGAGAGAGACAGGGTTTGAGGGCGTGAGAGAGAGATAGAGTGTTTGAAGGCTTAAGAGAGAGAGTTTCAGGGCGTGAAAGCGAGAGGTGGGGTTTGGGCGTGAGAGAGAGAGACAGAGAGTTGGAGGGCGTGAGGAAGGGAGGGTTTGAGGGCATGTGAGAGAGACAAGAAGGTTTGAGGGCATCAGAGAGAGAGATAGAGAGAGAGAGTGAGGTTTTGAGGGTGTGAGAGAAAAAGAGAGAGGATTTCAGGGCATTTGAGAGAGGGCTTCAGGGCGTGAAAGCGAGAGAGGGGGATTTGGGTGTGAAAGAGAGAGAGAGGGTGTGAGAGAAAGAAAGATGGTTTGAGGGCATGAGTGAGGGTGAGAGAGGGTTTGTGGGTGTGCGAGAGAGAGTGTTTGAGAGTGTGAGAGAGAGAGAGACAGTTTGAAGTCATGAGAGAGAGAAAGAGTGAGGGTTTAAGGCCGTAAGAGAGAGGCAGACAGTTTGAGGACGTGTGAGAGAAAGAGAGAGGGTTTGTGGGCGTAGGAGAGAGAGATAGACGATTTGAAGGCTTGAGAGAGAGAGAGTTTCAGAGTGTGAGAAAGAGGGAGAATGTTGGAGGGCGTGAGAGAGAGAGTGAGGGTTTGAGGGCGACAGAGAGAGAGGATTTGAGGCCATCAGAGAGAGAGGGTTTAATGGCGAGAGAGAGGAAGGATTTGTGGGCTTGAGAGAGAGGGAGAGAGGCTTTGAGGGCTTGAGAGAGAGAGGCACAGAGTTGGAGGGCATGATAGAAAGAGAGAGGGTTTGAGGATGTGAGAGAGAGAGAGGGTTTGAGAGCTTGAGAGTGAGAGGGAGGGTAAGAGGGCATGAGAGAAGGAGAGCGTTTGAGGGCGTGAGAGGGAGAGGATTTGATTGCGAGAGAGAGAGAGAGCATTTCAGGGCCTTAGAAAGAGAGAGCGTGACGTGACATGACGTGGCACGCGAGATGATGTGACGTGACACGCGAGATGACGTGACGTGTACGTGACGTGATGTGATGTGACGTGACATGACATGCGACGTGACATGACGTGAAACGCGAATTGACGTGACACGCGATGTGACATGACGTGACACGTGACGTGACGTGATGTGATGTGATGTGACGTGAGGTGATGTGTCACGCGACGTTACGTGACGTGACACATGACATGACGTGATGTGACATGTGATGTTACGTGACATGACACATGACGTGACATGCAACGTGACGTGAAGTGACATGACACGCAAAGTGACATGACATGACGTGACACACGATGTGACGTGAAGTGACATGACACGCGACGTGACATGACATGACGTGACACATGACGTGACATGACGTGACACGCGATATGACATGACGTGACATGCAACGTGACATGATGGGATGTGATGTGATGTGACACGAGACGTGATGTGATGTGACACGCGACACAATGTGCCATGACATGACGTGACACGCGATGTGAAGTGACGTGATGTGACACGCGTCGTTACGTGACGTTACACATGACATGACGTGACGTGAAGTGACATGACGTGGGGTGACAAATGACATGACATGACAGGCGACGTGAAGTGACGTGACGTGACATGCGATGTGACGTGACGTGACACGTGACATGTGATGTGACGTTGAGGTGACGTGTCACGTGACGTGATGTGACATGACACGCAATGTGACATGATGTGATCTGATGTGACACGCGATGTGACATGACACGTGACGTGACGTGCCGTGACATGACGTGACATGACACGTGACGTGATGTGACGTGATGTGATGTGACAAACGACGTGACATGACATGTGACGTGACGTGACGTGACAAGCGACGTAACGTGATGTGATATGCGATGTGACGTGACACACGACATGATGTGACATGACACGTGATGTGATGTGATGTGACGTGACAAGCGACGTGACGTGATGTGACACGTGACGTGTTGTGACATGACACGCTAAGTGACGTGACATGACACGCAACGTGATGTGACATGCGATGTGAAACGGGACGTGACGTGACACGCAATGTGACGTGACACGCGATGTGATGTAACACGCGACGTGACACGCGATGTGAAGTGACACACGACGTGAGACACGACGTGACGTGACACACGACGTGACGTGACACGCGACGTGAGGTGACGTGATGTGACACATGGCATGACGTGACATGACACGCGACCTGACATGATGTGACGTGAAATGAGACGTGACGTGACGTGACATGCGACGTGTCGTGACGTGACATGCGATGTGACGTGACACGCGGCATGACGTGACATGACGTAACATGCAGCGTGACGTGACGTGACACGCGACGTGATGTGGCGTAAGACGCAGCATGACGTGACACGCGATGTGACATAATGTGACGTGCACACGACGCGACGTGATGTGACATGACACGTGCCGTAACGTGACGTGACATGGCACGCGACGTGATGTGACTTGACGTGACACGCAATGTGACGTGACATGCGATGTGACGTGACATGAATTGATGTGACATGACACACGACGTGACGTGACACGCAATTCGACGTGACGTGACGTGACATGACATGTGGCGTGACCTGACATGACACGCGATGTGACGTGACGTGACACATGACGTGACGTAATGTGACACACAACACGACACGTCATTACCCGCGACGTGACGTGACGAGCGATGTCACGTGACATGTGACGTGACGTGACACGCGACGTAACATGACGTGACGTGACAGGCGACGTGACTTGAGGTGACGTGGCACGTGGCGTGATGTGACGAGATGCGATGTGACACACGACGTGGCGTGACGAGTCGTGACGTGATGTGATACGCGATGCAACATGCCATGACGTGACGTGACAGGTGACGTGACGTGACATGACACGCAACGTGCCGTGACGTGACATGTGACATGACATGATGGGACGTGACGTGAGACGAGATGTGATGTGACGTGACACGTGACGCGATGTGCCATGAAATGACATGACACGCAACGTGACGTGACGTGATGGGACATGTGGCTTGACGTGACATGACACGCAACGTGACATGACGTGACACACGATGTGATGTGACGTGACGTGACACGCGTCATTATGTGACGTTACACGTGACATGACGTGACGTGGAGTGATGCGATGTGGTGTGACAAATGACATGACGTGAAAGGCGACGTGAAGTGACGTGACGTGACACGCTATGTGACATGACGTGACACGTGACGTGACACGCGACATGACATGACATGATGTGACACACGACGTGACGTGACACGCGACATGACGTGACGTGACATGTGACATGACGTGACGTGACACGCGACATGACATGACATGATGTGACACACGACGTGACGTGACACGCGACATGACGTGACGTGACATGTGACATGACGTGACGAGACACGCGACGCGACGTGCCGTGACATGACGTGACACGACAGGCGACGTAATGTGACGTGAAATGACATGTGACGTGACGTGACACGCAACGTGATGTGACGTGACACGCGATGTGACGTTGACATGATGAGTCACGTGATGTGATGTGATGTGACATGCGACATGACGTAACGTGATGTGACATGCAACGTGACGTGACGGGATGTGATATGCGATGTGAAACGGGATGTGACGTGACACGCGACATTACATGCGACGTGAAGTAACACGCAACATGCCGTGACATGACGTGACACGCGATGTGACGTGACGTGATGGGACACGTGGCTTGACGTGACATGACAGGCGACGTGACGTGACATGACACGTGACGTGACGTGACATGACACGTGACGTGATGTGACGTGACGTGACACACGACGTTACGTGACGTGTCATGCGATGTGATGTGACGAGATGTGACGTGACACGCGACGTGACATGACACGTGACGTGACGTGACATGACACGCGACGTGACGTGACACGCGACATGACTTGATGTGATGTGACACACGATGTGTCGGGACGTGACGAGACACGTGACATGACGTGACGAGATGCGGCGTGACATGCGACGTGACACATGACGTGACGTGATGCGACGCGACGTGACGCGGCATGACACGCAACGTGACACACGACGTGACATTCGATGTGACGCAATATGACGTGACACGCGATGTGACGCGTCGTGACACACGACATAACGTGACGTGACATGACGCGACGTGAGACGCGATGTGACGCGGCATGACACGTGACGTGACACGCGACGTGACGCGACACATGATGCGATGTGACGTGACACGCGATGCAACATGACGTGACACGACGCAACACGACGTGACCCACGATGTGACGCGACATGACGCGCAACGTGACATGACGGGCAACGTGTCGCGACATAACATGTTACATGACACACGATGTGACGTGACGTGACCTGCGACGTGACGTGACACGTGACGTGACTTGACGTGATGTGACACGTAATGTGACGCGACATGACGTGAAAGGCGACATGACACGTGACGTGACGTGACACACGACGTGTCAAGACATGACACGCGACCCGACGTGACACACAACATGACGTGACGTGCGACGTGATGCAACGCGACGTAACACGCGACGCGACATGACGTGACGCACGACGTGACTTGACGTGACGTGACACGCAATGTGACATGACGGGAACCGCGACGAGACACGAGATGACATGAGATGACGCAACACAACATGCGACGTGATTTGACATGACACGTGACGTGACCCGCGACGTGATGTGACATGACACGCGATGTGACATGACACGGGACATGACATGACACGGGACATGACATGAAGTGACACATGACGTGATATGACGTGACGTGCGACGTGATGTGTCGTGACACGCAACGTGACATGAGGTGATGTGACACGTGACGTGACATGACAGACAACGTGACTTGACACGTGACGTGACATGGCATGACGTGATGTGACGTGACACGTGACGCGACGTGATGCCACGTGACACGTGACGTGACGCAATGCGACGTGACATGCAACGCGACGCGACATGACCCGCGATGTGACGTGACACGGGACATGACATGAAGTGACACACGACGTGACATGACGTGACGTGACCCGCGACGTGACTTGACGTCAATTGAAACGTGACGTGACATGACGGGACACGCGACGAGACACGACGTGACTCGCAACATGTCGTGTCACGTGACATGATGAGACGCGACGTGACATGCGACGTGACATGACCTGACGTGACGTGACACGCGATGTAATGCGACATGACGTGACGCGATGTGACACACGGCGTGACGTGACACGTGACGCGACATGACATGTGACGTGACACGACATGATGTGACGCGGCATGACACGCGATGTGATGCAACGTGACATCACGTGACGTGATACCCGATGTGACGCGACACGATGTGTCACACGACGTGACGTGATTCGACATGACATGCGATGTGACCTGTCGTGACACGCAACGTAATGTGACGAGACGCGACGTGACACGTGACGTTAAGCAATGCGACGCGACGTGACACGTGACGTAACATGACACGACGCGACATGACACGTGACATGACGTGACGTGACGCGACATGACACGCAACGTGATGCGACATGACACGTGACGTGACTCGTGATGCGACGTGACGCAACGCTAAATGACAAGCGACGCAACACGACATGACACGCGACGTGACACCACGTGACCCGCAACGTGATGCGCGACGTGATGTGACCAGCGACGTGACGCGGTGCAACACGCGACGTGATGTGACATGAAGCGCGATGTGACATGACATGACTGACACATGACGTGACATGACGTGACGTGACATGCGATATGATGTGACGTGACACGCGACATGACGTGCGACGCGACGTGACCCGCGATGTGACGTGACACGCGACATGGCTTGACATGAAGTGACACACGACATGACATGACATGCGACGTGACGTGACGCGAGGCGACGTCACACGGGACATGACACATGACGTGATGCGAAGAGGCGTGACACGTGACGTGATGCGACGTGACATTACACGCGACGTGACATGATGCGACGCGACACGACCTGACACCTGACGTGACGTGACGTGACATGACGCGCGACATGACTTGACGTGAAGTGACACACGACATGAGATGACGTGACATGACACGCGACGTGACGTGACATGACACGCGACTTGACGTGATGCGACGCGACGTCACGCGGGACATGACACATGACGTGATGCGAAGAGACATGACACATGACGTGACGTGACTCGACGCTACGCAACATTACACGCGACGCAACGTGACACCTGACATGACGTGACACGATGTGACATGACACGCGATGTGACGTGACGCGATGTGACACACGACATAACGTGACACGCGATGTGACGCAACGTGACGTGACACATGATTTGACGTGACATGACACGCAAAGTGACATGAGGTGATGTGACATGCGAAATGATGTGACGTGACACGAGACATGTGATGATGTGACGTGACACATGACACGATGTGACGCATCATGACATGACACGCGATGCGACATGGCGTGACCCGCGACGCTACGTGACGTGACGCGATGTGACACGCAACGTGACGTGACGCGATGAGACATGACACGCTATGTGACATGATGCGACATGACCTGCAACGTGATGTGATGCATGACATGACGTGATGCAACGTTACCCACGACTTGACGTGACGCGCGACGTGACATGACGTGACGTGCGACGTGACATGTCGTGACACGCAACGTGACATGAGGTGATGTGACACGTGACGTGACATGACAGACGACGTGACTTGACACGTGACGTGACGTGATGTGACGTGACACGTGATGCAATGCGATGTGACCCGCGACGTGACATGACACGGGACATGACATGAAGTGACACACGACGTGACATGACGTGACATGACATGCGACGTGACATGACATGACACGTGACATGATGCGACACAACGTCACACACGACATGACACGCGACACGATGCGAAGTGGCGTGACACGTGACGCGACGTTACATGACGCGCGATGTGACGTGACATGACATGCAACATGACGTGATGCGATGCAACGTCACGCGGGACATGACACGTGACGTGACACCTGACGTGACGTGATGCGACGTGAAATGACATGTGACGTGACGTGACGCGATGTGACATGCGATGTGACACGACGCGACGTGACACACGACGTAACGTGACACGCGACGTGACGCAACGTGACTTGACATGCAATTTGACGCAATGTGACATGCGACATGACGTGACACGCGACGCGACATGAGGTGCCATGACGTGACACGTGACATGATGTGACGTGACATGACCTGACACGCGACATGATGTGACGTGACGTGACACGCGCCGTGACGTCACGTAACGCGACGAGACGTGACAGGCGATGTGATTTGACGTGATGTGACCCGCAACGAGATGTGACGCGCGTCGTGACATGAGATGATGTGACACGCGACGTGACACACGATGTGACGAGACGTGACGTGACCCGCAATGTGACGCGACGCGCGACATGACTTGACATGAAGTGCCACACGACGTGACGTGACATGGCGGCATTCCGTAGGGATCGTTCCCTCCGTGATACCCTGGTCCACTCCTCCATCACCCCCTACTCCTCAACCCCCACCTATGGCACCTCCCCATGCGAACGCAAGATATGCAACACCTGCCCCTTCACTTCCTCTCTCCTCACCGTCCAAGGGCCCAAACACTCCTTTCAAGTGAAGCAGCATTTCACTTGCACTTCCCTCAATTTAATCTACTGCATTCGCTGCTCCCAGTGCGGTTTCCTCTACATTGGAGAGACCAAACGCAGACTGGGTGACCACTTTGCAGAACACCTTCGGTCTGTCCGCAAGCATGACCCAGACCTCCCTGTCACTTGCCATTTTAACACTCCACCCTGCTCTCATGCCCACATGTCCGTCCTTGGCCTGCTGCATTGTTCCAGTGAAGCTCAACGCAAACTGAAGGAACAGCACCTCATCTTCCGACTAGGCACTTTACAGCCTTCCGGACTTAATATTGAATTCAACAATTTTAGATCTTGAACTCTTACCTCCATCCCCACCCCCTTTCTGTTTCTTTCCCCTCCTTTTTGTTTTTTCCAATAATTTATATAGATTTTTCTTTTCCCACCTATTTCTATTATTTTTAAATCTATACCTTTTATACCCTTTTAGTCTTATTTCACCCCACCCCCACTAGAGCTATCTGTACCTTGCTTGTCCTCTTAATTAGCACATTCTTTTAGATAATATCACCACCTTCAACACCTCTTTGTACTTTTGTCTGTGACATCTTTTGGTTATCTCCTCCTATCACTGCTTGCTTGTCCCAACAAATCGCAACCCCCCTTAAACCAGCTTATATTTCACCCCTCTCCTATTTTTACTTAGTTCTGTTGAAGGGTCATGAGGACTCGAAACGTCAACTGTCAAACGTCAATGTTCTTCTCTGCCGATGCTGCCAGACCTGCTGAGTTTTTCCAGGTATTTTTTATTTTTAATTTTTTGTTTTTCCCATTATGGTTTTTTTACCTTTGCGATTCCTCAACTCTGCCCACACAGATTCTACATCATCTGACCCTATGTCGTTTCTTCCTATCGATTTAATTTCATTTCTTTCTAACAAAGTAACCCCATCCCCTCTGCCAACCTGCCTATCTTTTCGATAGGATGTATATCCTTGGATATTTAGCTCCCAGTCCTGATCCCCTTGCTGCCATGTCTCCGTGATGCCCACCACATCATACCTGCCAATTTCAATCTGCGCCACAAGCTCATTTACCTTATTTCGTATACTGCGTGCATTCAGATACAACACCTTCAGTCCTATATTTCCCGTCCCCTTTCTCATTGTCGTCCCTTTATCTGATGTTACAGAGATAGGGAGGTTTGTAGGGGCTGGAGGCTTTCACAGAGACAGAGACTTGTTGGTATTGGAGGAGTTCACAGGGATTGTTTGGTCTGTAGGGGCTGGAGGATGTTACAAGGATAGGGGGTTGTAGGGTCTGGAGGATAGGAACTGGAGGATACTGTGAACTTGAGGATTTAGATACTGGAAGGTGTTACAGGGATTTCGAGGGGTGTAGGGGCTGGAGATCAGGAGGATGTAGGGGCTAGAGGAGGTTACAGAGATAGAGTGCATTGTAGGGTCTGTAGGAGGTTAGAGAGATAGGGAGGGTTGTAGAGTCTGGAGGAGGTTTCAGAAGTAGCGAGGGTTGTACGGCTGGAGGAGGTTACAGAGATAGGGAGCTTTGAAGGTGCTAGAGGAGATTACAGAATTAGCAAAGGTTGTAGTGGCTGGAGGAGGTTACAGCGATAGGGAGGGCTGTAGTGGCTGGAGGAGGTTACAGAGATAGGGAGGGTTGTAGTGGCTGGAGGAGGTTACAGCGATAGGGAGGGTTGTAGTGGCTGGAGGAGGTTACAGAGATAGGGAGGGTTGTAGTGGCAATCTCATGTGTAAGATACCTTTAAGAAGAATGTTATAATGGATGATCACATGATCTTATTATCCAATGACAAGGTAGCACTGGCTACCTCAGTAGTCTGCAGTGAGTAGTGAATAGCCTTGAGTTCGAGTCCGTAATGTAGAGACAGGGTTTGAGATGCAAGCACACGAAAACAACAATAGCTGGAAAAACTCAGCAGGTCTGACAGCATCTGCGGAGAGGAACACAGTTAACGTTTCGAGTCCGTATGACTCTTCATCAGTGTAGCTGCTCAGTTCCTTTGTAAATAAATAGAATGTATTCTACAAAAGAACTGTCTGCTGATCTGCTCTGTCTGTGGTGCCAACTCAGTCATCCTGAAACAAGTGTGCACCCGGATCCATCAGCCCAACTAATCTAGTGACCAGGATCCAACTGCTTTATCCCATTCAATGAATCTTTGAGATCTGTGTGCGCTGTCCACATAGGCATATTGATTTTTCAGCATCATTTTAAACCTACGGCTTTTACACTTGATGGAACATTTTCCAGGATTAGGAATTATGATTCTGTTGAAGTATTTGGTGAAGGAATAACTATAAGTCCTGAACAGAAAGATGTGCTTTTGCAATATAGATATGACTTTGCTGCAGGTGTTTTGCTGGGCTCTGCTATGGTGCATGTAGAAACACATGGGCTGTGCAGAGGACTGGGGCGGGATTTTTAAGCCCAATTCCACTTACCCTATTAAATAAAAGAACAAAGAACAAAGAAAAGTACAGCACAGGAACAGGCCCTTCGGCCCTCCAAGTCTGCACCAATCATATTGCCCGTCAAACTAAAACATTTTGCACTTCCGGGGTCCGTATCCCTCTATTCCCATCCTATTCATGTATTTGTCAAGCTGCCTCTTAAACATCACTATCGTACCTGCTTCCACCACCTCCTCTGGCAGCGAATAAACGTGAAGATATGTTAGTGTCGTCCACATGGAGCATGTTCATTAGTAAAGCTCTACATTAAATATTTAAAATTTCAGAACCAATTTGCTAATCTTAAACATGTGAATTGAAAGCAAATTCTGGAGAAGGAGAATTGATGAGAAAGTCGAAGCTTCTATTAGATGAAGCTGCAATGAAGCTGGTGAATCATTTACTTAAAGATTTAATGAATAAAGATATAAAGAGATTATATTTGGAGAGAAAATTGTTTGGTTGAGAGGTGACTTTCTATCCCCTGCCCGGTCTGTCTGCCCCCACCCCACCCCCACCCCCGCAGTCTGTCTCCCTCTCTCGCCTCCCCCCAGCCCCACCTGCCCGTCTCCCTCTCTCACCACTCACCCCGCCGTCTCTCTGTCTCCCTCCCTTCTCTCCTGAACCCCCTCCCCCGTCTGTATGTCTCTTCCCTCCCTCCACCCTCTTCTGTTTTTCCCCCTTTCTTCCCTCCCCCACCATGTGTCTCTTTCTTCTTCCCTCTCTTCCTGCCCCCCCATGCCCCATCCATGTCCATCTCTATCTCTCTTTCTCTCTGAGATAAGGGTGCTAAATTGTTATGTCCCATCTGCTTTGCTTGCTGTCTTGTTCTCTCCAACTCTCTCTGCCCGTTTCTCTCTCAATGTCTTGTACAAGTGCGAATTTCCTCACTGGGGATTTTTAGCAGTGTCTTCACAGTTGTGGTATTGCATATGGATGATCTGATGTAACTAACTCCAGTGTTTGGTTAGTAATGATCCCACACAGTGTTGCTGAGCAGTGCCAGTACAATACCAACACACTGTTTAATACAGCATGGTGCTATGAATGCATGGCATTCTGTGAAGGTGCTCATGAGAACTCGTATGGAGGTTTTTCAGGACCTGTTCAGGTCTGATGTGGGCTCCCCCATTGTGGTGTGGAGAGGTGCACATAGTGCTGTGTGCAAAAGCACTGGTATGGTAATGCCATTGAATGTCAAGAGGCAATGTTTGGATTCTCCCTTGTTGGAGATGGTCATTGCCTGGCAATTGTGTGAGGAACCCCTGCAGTGATGTCCTGGAGCTGAGATGACTGACCTCCAACAATCACAACCATCTTCCTTTGTGCTGGGTATGACTCCAACCAGTGGAGAGTTTTCCCCCTGATTCCCATTGACTCCAGTTTTGCGAGTGCCCCTTGACGCCACATTTGGCCAAATGCTGCCTTGATGTCAAGGACAGTCACTCTCACTTCACCATTCACATATTGCATTGAATTGCCTGTATATTATCATATTTGTGTGTATGTTACACAAATGCATATAAATACATATTTTTCTCAAGCTCTATCATGATATAAGAACTGAAATGTTTTTTTTAAACTCTGTAAAAACTTAGAACCACAACATTAACTGTTATGACCTGGAATGTGAGTTATTCCCTCCCCACCCAATCACCTTGAAATTAGGTAGCATCCAGTTATTAAAGAGTGCAGCACAGGAACATGGGTGAATCCACACAAACTCTCACTTCAGTTCGCTGATGGCTGACCTTTGATGACCTGGGTTCCTTAGCCCTTCATGCCTTTACTCAGCAAAAATCTGTTTTGAATTTTTTCAAGTCGCGTCAGTCTGTTTCGGCAAAAGAGGTTCCAGGTTTCCACTAGCCTTTGTGTGCAGAAGTGCTTCCTGACAATACCTGTCTGGTTCACTAATGTCCTATTGGGAAGGAAACCATGTTTGAGAAATTTGTTGGAGTTCTTTGAGGATATCACAAGCAGAGTTGATAAAGGGGAACTGGTAAATGTAGGGTATTTGGATTTCCGGAAGGCATTCAATAAGGTGCCACATAAAAGGTTATTTCACAAGATAGGAGCTCATGGTATTGGGGGCAATGTATTCACATGGATTGAGGATTGGTTAACACAGAAGACAGAGAGTCAGGATTAATGGGTCTTTTTCAGGTTGGAAAGACGTAACTAGTGGAGGGCCTCAAGGATCAGTCCTATGGCCTCAATTATTTACTGTCTATATTAATGACTTGGAGGAGGGGGCAGAGTGTAATGTATCCAAATTTGCTGATGATACAAAAATAGGGTGGGAGGGCATGTTGTAATGAGGACATAAGGAATCTGCAAGGGGATATAGACATGTTGAGTGAGTGGGCAAAAACTTGGCAGGTGGAGTTTAATGTAGGAAAGTGTGAGGTCATGCACTTTGGTAGGAAAAATCGAAAGGCAGACTATTATTTAAATGGAGAGAGAGGGATCTGGGTGTTCTTGTGCGTGAAACACAAAAAGTTAGCATGCAGGTGCAGCAAGTAATTAAGAAGGCAAATGGAATTTTGGCCTGTGTTGCTAGGGGATTGGAGTTTAAAAAATAGGGAAGTCTTGTTACAACTGTACAAGGTGTTGGTGAGGCTGCACCTGGAGCACTGTGTACAGTTTTGGTCCCCGTATTTAAGAAAGGATATACTGGCATTGGAGGCAGTTCAAAAGAGATTCACTAGGCTGATTCCTAGAATGAAGGGCTTGACTTATCAAGAACAGCTAAACAGGTAAGGCCATTATTCATTAGAGTTTAGAAGAATGAGGGGTGATCTTATTGAAATGTACAAGATTCTGAGGGGGCTTGACGGGGTAGATGTTGAGAAGGTGTTTCCATTAGTGGGGGAATCTTAAACTAGGGGACATAGTTACAGAATAAGTGGGCACTTGTTTAAAACTGAGATGCAAAGGAATTTCTTCTCTGAGGATAGTGAACATCTGGAATTCTCTACTCCAGAGAGTTGTGAAGGATTTGCATTTCTGTTTAAGAAGACCAGTGCTGTACACAATGCTCCAGATGTGGTTTCACCAATGCCATGTACATCTGAAGCATAACCTCACTAATTTTGTAATCATTTCCCCTCACAATAAATGATAACATTCTATTAGCTTTCCTAATTACTTGCTGTACCTGCTCAGGGGAGGCAATAGTGTAGTGGTATTGTCACTGGGCTAGTAACCCAGAGACACAGGGTAATGGACTCAGGCGTGAATCCTGTGGTGAATGGTGGAATTTGAATTCAATAAAAATCTGGAATTAAAAGTCTAACGATGAGCCATTGTTGAGTGTTGTGAAAACCCATCTGGTTCACTAATATCCTTCAGGGAAGGAAATCTGTTGTCCCTCCCTGGTCTGGCTCCACATGACTCCAGACCCACAGCAATGTGACTGACTCTTAAATGCCCCCCCTGAAATGGCCTAGCAAGCCACTCAGTTGTAGCAAAACGCTACAACAAAAAATGAATGAAACCAGATGGACCACCCGGCATCAACCTAGGCACTGGAAATGACAACAGCAATCACAGCCCTGTCAACCCTGCAAAGTCCTCCTTACTAACATCTGGGGGCTGGTACCAAAATTGGGAGAGCTGTCTCACAAACTAGTCAAGCAACAGCCTGACATAGTCATCCTCACAGAATCATACCTTCACCATCCCTGGGTATGTCCTGTCCCACCGGCAGGACAGACCCAGCAGAGGTGAAGGCACAATGGTATACAGCCGGGAGCCCTGGGAGTGCTCAACATCGACTCCAGACCTCATGGTCAAACATGGGCATGGAAACCTCCTGCTGATGACCACATACCACCCTCCCTCAGCTGATGAATCAGTGCCCCTCCATGTTGAACACCACTTGGAGGAAGCACTGAGGGTGGCAAGGGTTCTGAATGTCCATGTCTCGGTAGCACCATTACTGACCGAGCTGACCGAGTCCTAAAGGACATAGCTGCTAAACTGGGTCTGCGGCAGGTGGTGAGGGAACCAACAAGAGGGAAAAACATACTTGACCTCATCAGCAGCAGCAGAATTGTGCTTGAACACAATCTGTAACCTCATGGCCCGGCATATCCCCTGCTGTACCATTACCATCAAACCAGGGAATCAACCCTGGTTCAATGAAGAGTGCAGGAGGGCATGCCAGGAGCAGCACCAAGCATACCTTAAGATGAGGTGTCAACCTGGTGAAGCTATAACACAGGACTACTTGCATCCAAACAGCATAAGCAGCAAGTGATAGACAGAGCTAAGCAATCCCACAACCAACGGATCAGACCAAAGCTCTGCAGCCCTGCCATATCCAGTCATGGATGGTGGTGGATATTTAAACAACTCACTGGAGCAGAAAGCATCACAAGTATCCCCATCCTCAATGATGGAGGAGCCCAGCACATCAGTGCAAAAGATAAGGCATTTGCTACAGCCTTCAGCCAGAAGTGCCAAGTAGATGATCCATCTCGGCCTCCCCAGGAGGTCCCCAGCATCACAGATGCCAGCCTTCAGCCAATTCAATTGTCTCCATGTGATGTCATGAAATGTCTGAAGGCACTGGACACCACAAAGGCTATGGGCCCTGACAATATTCTGGCAATAGTACTGAAGACTTGTGCTCCAGAACTTGCCGCACCCCTAGCCAAGCTGTTCCAGTACAGCTACAACACTGACATCTACCCGGCTATGTGGAAAATTGCCCAGGTATGTCCTGTACACAAAAAGCAGGACAAATCCAACCCAGGCAATTACCGCTCCATTAGCCTACTCTCCATCATTTTCATGGAATTTAATGCAGAAAAGTGTGAGGTGTTACATTTTGGAAGGTCAAACCAAGGTAGGACATACACAGTAAATGGTAGGGCACTGAGGAGTGCGGAGGAACAAAGGGATCTGGGAGTTCAGATACATAATTCCCTGAAAGTGGCGTCACAGGTAGACAATGTTGTAAAGAAAGCTTTTGGCATACTGGCCTTCATAAATCAATGTATTGAGTATAGGAGTTAGGATGTTATGGTGAGGTTGTATAAGACATTGGTGAGGCCAACTTTGAAGTATTGTGTGCAGTTCTGGTCGCCTAACTACAGGAAGGATATCAGTAAGATTGAGAGAGTGCAGAGAAGATTTACTAGGATGTTGCCGGGTCTTAAGGAGTTGAGTTACAGGAAAAGATTAAACAGGTTAGGACTTTAATCCTTGCAGCGTAGAAGAATGAGGGGCGATTTGATAGAAGTTTACAAAATTGTGAGGGGTATAGACAGAGTAAATGCGAGTAGGCTTTTTCCACTTAGATTAGGAGAAATAAACACGAGAGGACATGGCTTTAGGGTGAAAGGGGAAAGGTTTAGGGGGAATATTAGGGGGAACTTCTTCACTCAGAGAGTGGTGAGAGTGTGGAACGAGCTACCATCTGACGTGGTAAATGCGGGCTCACTCTTAAGTTTTAAGAATAAATTAGATAGATACATGGATGGGAGAGGTCTGGAGGGTTATGGACTAGGTGCAGGTCAATGGGACTAGCGGAATAATATTTCGGCACAGACTAGAAGGGCCGAATGGCCTGTTTTCTGTGCTGTAGTGTTCTATGGTTCTATGGTTCTATCATCAGTAAAGTAATGGAAGGGGTCATCAATAGTGCTATCAAAGCGGCACTTGCTTAGCAATAACCTGCTCACTGATGCCCAGTTTGGGTTCCACCAGGGCCACTCAGCTCCTGACCTCATTACAGCCTTGGTTCAAACATGGACAAGAGCCTGAACTCCAGAGGTGAGGTGAGAGTGACTGCCTTTGACATCAAGGCAGCATTTGACAGAGTGTGGTATCAAGGAGCCCCAGCAAAACTGGAGTCAGTAGGAATCAGGGGGAAAACTCTCCACTGGTTGGAGTCATGCCTAGCACAAAGGAAGATGGTTGTGGTAGTTGGAGGTCAATCATCTCAGCTCCAGGACATCACTGCAGGAGTTCCTCAGGGTAGTGTCCTCGGCCCAACCATCTTCAGCTGCTTCATCAATGACCTTCCTTCCATCATAAGGTCAGAAGTGGGGATGTTCGCTGATGATTGCACAATGTTCAGCACCATTCATGACTCCTCAGATACTGAAGCAGTCCATACCCAAATGCAGCAAGACCTGGACAATATCCAGGCTTGGGCTGACAAATGGCAAGTAACATTTGTGCCACACAAGTGCCAGGTAATGACCATCTCCAACAAGAGAGAATCTAACCATCACCTTGACATTCACTGGCATTACTATCACTGAATCCCCCACTATCAACATCCTGGGGTTACCATTGACCAGAAACTGAACTGGGCTATCCATATAAATACTGTGGCTACAAGAGCAGGTCAGAGACTAGGAATCATGTGATGAGTAACTCACCTCCTGACTCCCTAAAGCCTGTCCACAATCTACAGGGCACAAGTCAGGAATGTGTTGGAGTATTTCCCACTTGCCTGGATGAGTGCAGCTCCCACAACACTCAAGAAGCTCAACACCATCCAGAACAAAGCAGCCACTGGATTTGCATCACATCCACAAATATTCACTCCCTCTACCACCGACTCACAGTAGCAGCAGTGTGTACCATCTACAAGATGCACTGCAGGAATTCACCTTTAACTGCACTTTCCAAAACCACAACCACTACCATCTAGAAGGATAAGGGCAGCAAATAGATGGGAACACCATCACCTGGAAGTTCCCCTCCAAGTCACTCACCATCCTGACTTGGAAATATATCGCCGTTCCTTCACTGTCACTGGGTCAAAATCCTGGAACTCCCTTCCTAACAGCACTGTGGGTGTACCTACACCATGTGAACTGCAGCGGTTCAAGAAGGCAGCTCACCACCACCTTCTCAAGGGCAACTAGGGATGGGCAATAAATGCTGGCCCAGCCAGCAAAGCCCACATCTCGTGAATGAATAAAAAAAACCTGATTGCTAACCTTTTGTGATTCATGCACTAGGACACCCAGATCCCTCTGCACCTCAGAGCTCTGCAGTCTCTCACCATTTAGATAATAAGTTTCCTTTTTATTCTTCCTGCCAAAATCAATGATATCACATCTGCCCACATTATACTCCATTTGCCAGGTCTTTGCCCACCTACTTAACCTATCTATTCACTTTGTAGTCTCCTTGTGCCCTCTTCACAATTTACTTTCCTACCTATCTTTGTGTCTTCAGCAAATTTTGCAAACATTCCTTTGGTCCCTTCATCCATGTCATTAATAAATAGTAAACAGTTGAGGCCCCAGCACTGATCCCTGTAGCACACCACTCCTCACATCCTCCCAACCAGAAAAGGACCCATTTATGGCATTTATCTCTGCTTCCTGTTAGCCAGCCAATCCTCTATCCATGCCAATATGTTACCCCCTACACCATGAGCTTTTATTTTCCACAATAACTTTTGATGTGGCACCTTATCAAGTGCCTTCTGGAAATCTCAGTACATTACATCCACTGGTTCCCCCTTATCCAGAGCAAATGTGACTCCTTCAGAGGGCTGCAATAAATTAGTTAAACATGATTTCCCTTTCACAAAACCATGCTGACTCTGCATAATTGCCTTAAATTTTTCTAAGTGCCCAGCTATAACATCTTTAATAATAGCTTCTAACATTTTCCCTATGACAGATGTTTGGCTAACTGGCCTGTAGTTTCCTGCTTTCTGTCCCCCTCCCTTTTTGAATAAAGGAGTTATATTTGCTATTTTCCAATCTCATAGACCCTTCCCTGAATTTAGGAAATTTTGGAAACTTAAAACCAGTGCATCAACTATCTCACTATCCCCTTCTTTCAAGATCTCAAGGTGAAGTCCATCCATACCTGGGGTTTGTCAGCCCACAGCCCCAACAATTAGCTTAATACCACTTCCCTGGTGATTGTAATTTTCCCCGAGTCCTTCCCTCCCTCCCTTCCATTTCCTGACTTACAGCTATTTCCAGGATGTTACTTGTGTCCTTTATAGTGAAGACTGAAGCAAAATACCTGTTTAATTCATCCGTCATCTCCCTACTTTCCATTATCAATACCCCAGACACACTTTCTATAGGACCAATGCTCACTTTGTTAACTCCTTTCTTATTTAAATATCTATAGAAACTCTTGCTATCTGTCTTTATATTACTAACTTGCTTTCTCTTATACTTGTAATTTTTCCCTCCTTATTAATCTTTTTGTCATTCTTTGCTGTTCTTTATGTTCTTTCCAATCTTCTGACCTGAATCCTGCAGCGAGTAACTCACCTCCTGACTCCCCAAAGCCTGTTCACCATCTACAAGGCACAAGTCAGGAGTGTGTTGAATACTCTCCACTTGCCTGGATGAGTGCAGCTCCAACAATATTCAAGAAGCTCAACACCATCCAGGCTTTTCCTGCAATGTACAAGTGAAAAAGTTTAAAAAAACATTTGGCCCATTGGGTCTGTGAAGAACAATCCAGTTAGTCCCACTCCCTCGCTTTATTCCTATATCCCAGCAAGGTTCCCCGGTTCAATGGTTGATCCGATCCTCTTCTGAAGGCTGCTGTTGAATCTGTATCCATCACTCTCGGTACATTCCAAACCCAGAGCACTCGTGCTAAAAAGTGACATTCACCATGTTCTCATACTTCATCTCGGACGTGTTTTACGACCTGAAAACTTGAACCAATTTAACTTATAAGTCTGTGTAAATGCTGCGGTGTAACTCAGAGTGTGCTGTTGGTTACACCATCCCCCGGACAGGGCACATTGCACACTGCTTGTCCTTTCTGGGGAACGGTGTAATGGTGAGGCTGCTTGTCCTGGTTGGATGGATGCTCTGCTATTGACTCCTGCTGTGTCCTCTATTGCAGTTTTACTCGATGGACATGTTCGATATAATAATGATGATGTGTTGAAGGCGATTTCAGCGCTGGTGCTGCAGGGAGGGCCCGTGCTGTGCTGGGACAAGATGGAGGAGTGGTCGGCCTCTGAAGCCAACCTGTTTAAGGAGGCTTTGAGAAATATGGGAAGGATTTTAGTGATATTTGACAACACTTTGTAATTGCAGTTCAAAGTTATAAGCAGTTAAGCTGTGTATATCCAGTAGTCTGAGTCCTGTAACTGTCTTACTGCCTGGGGTTGATTGGGTCGCTGAGAATCTCTGTGAGTGAGCCACCTGCTGCTGTAAGTATTGATATCCTAGCTGTGAATTCCTGGCTGGCGCAATGGATTGAACACTGTCCTATCAAGGATTGGAAGGTTCAGGTAGGGGGAGACTTTACTTTACATCAAACTCTTTGGAGTGCTTTTGGGACAATGTAAAGGAGGCTTTACTCTCTCAAACCCTTGCTCCACCTACCTTGAAAGTGTTTGATGGGACAGCGTAGAGTAAGTGCAGTGCTCTCGTGACTGTGTATTACAATACTGAGGAAAGTCAGAGACTCTGCCCATCATCTTTCAAGCATCCTTGGAACCTGGAGGCTCAGGACTGAAGAGGTGCCATTGTAATAGCTCCTTTTTTAAAAGGGTAAAGAGAGAGGCTGGGTTACGAAAGATCAAACGCAGCAACTTGCATTTATGGTGGTAAAACCTCTCAATCTGCTTCACAAGAGCATTATCAAACAACATTTAACAGTCAGCCTTGGTAGCGGGTTAGCCCCTAGGACTCTTGAGATAAAATTAATATTCGCAGAGAAACATGGGCTCACTGAGGGTAGTCTGTCACCAATTGTGAAAGGGAAAGTGGAGGGATGTGAATCATGGTGTTACCTGGGGGCAGTGCTGGGGCCATGTGTATGAGACCTGGACTTGGGTACAGCGGATAACTATTGAAATTTGCAGATGACACAAAGTGCCGTATTGGAAGTTTGTGGATATGTTCCATTGCTGAGGATAAATGCCACCTATAATGTCGGAAGGTGCAGAATAGATGGAACGTGTACAGAAATCTAATCCCTGCAGTGACACACACTGCCCAGGTTTGGCACAGCTCCACCATATTTACAATGCACATTGGTGTTATCTAATGGTAAAAAATCAGCACCGGAACATGTATGGTGACCTGCAGAGTATTTCCAGCAATTTTTGTTGTTCTCATCGCTGAGGCTGATTCTGATCAGGAGCTGGATGCCAAGTTATTCCCTCCCCAGCCAATGATCTTGAAATTACACAGCATCCAGTCATTAAACAGTGCAGCATAGGAACATGGGCGAATCCACATAGCCTCTCACTTCAGTTAGCTGATGCTGATCTGTATCGATCTGGGTTCATTATCCCTAAATGCCTTTACTCAGCAAAAATCTGTTTTGAATGTTTCAAGTAGCGTCAGTACTCTTTGGGTGAGAGCCCCAGGTTCCCACTGGCCTTTCTGTGCTGAAGTGCTTCCTGACATCACCCCAAATGGCTTGCCTCAGATGGTAAGATTCTGACCATTTTCATGGACTCCACATCAGAAGAAATAGTTTCTTGCAATCTAACCTGTCAAATCCTTCATTCATCTGAAACACCTCCATTTGATGACCCCGTTCATATTCCGGTCTCAGCCTCTGCTGATAATTTGCTCCCCTTAACCCTGGTTTCATCCTGGCGAATCGGCTCTGCTCTTCTTCCCAAAACCATTGTAACTGTTCCTCAGGTCCGATACCCAGTGCTGAACACATTATCCAGATGAAGTCTAACTACAGCTCTGTGCCTGGTCACATAACTTCCAACCCTCACTAAAATTCCACCAGCCCTTTTAATGTCTCTCCTACCTGGCCCCAACGTTGTGGTTTCTGTACTACAACCCCGAAATCTGCTTCCCCATAGTTTCTAACTTCTCACCATTTAGAAAATCTATCTGTCTTTAGGTCCACATACACATTCCCTTGCCCCATGCTCCCCCTTCACTCCCACCTCACACCGCCCCACATACACTGCCTCCACTCAGTCGCTCTCTCTGCAACTTTCTGCTCCCATCTGCACTATTTATTGAGCCGCCTAATATGGTGTCATCAGCAACAACAACTTGCATCTGTATAGTGCCTTGATAGTAAATGTCCCAAGGTGCTTCACAGAAGCATCAAGCAAAACTTGACATCGAGCCATGTAAAGTGGTATAAGGACAGATGACCAGAGCTGGGTCAATTAAATACTGTAGAAACTGTTGGGGGTGGTGGTGTGTATCAGCTTCACCTCTGACTTCTGAGTGGTCCGAATCGCTCCCACTCCCTGGGTTCGAGACCTGGGACTTATTTGGGGGTTGTGACAAAGTGCAGCAGACAACTGGTTTTGGTGCAAGAAATAAAACTGGGTTTATTGAAGTCACAAATGAACTTATAACGTTAGGATTACACTGAGATGAAATCCTTCTTTTAATGAAAAAGTCACATTTTGTTGTTTTTAAATATCGGAAGATGCTGAAATACACGCATCTTGAGTGGCTTTTAATGCTTTCCTGAAAAAATATACCTACAAAGTACACTTAGTTAAGAATGGGGAACACACGGCATAACGAGGGAAAATCACGCTACTAATCCCCTTATCCTTGTCCCACCCCCAAAACCGAACTAAACTGAACTAGGAGAGGTCAGGGATCATGCTCACCAACCCAGGGTTCCTTGACAGTTCGAAATCCAGCCAGGTAAGCCGGTTGCAGTTCTGGGTTACGCTCTTTGTGTCCTCTGGGGCCTGCCCTCCCCACATGGTCCTGGTCTGTGGAATCTGCGAAGGTTCTTCAGTTGGGTGGAGGGCGCGGTTGTGGGTGGTCGATCTTCGTGGGGGGCTGCGGTTGTGGGTGGTTGATCTTCGTGGAGGGCTGCGGTTGCGGCCTTGTTGTCTTGGGTTGAGCCTGCCACCCCGTGCCCCTCGCCGTGATGTTGCCTGCGGGCCTGCAAACCTCCAGATCTCCTCCCTCTGCTTGGCTCAGCTACCTCTTCCTGCTCAAACTCTGCTTCAACCGCTCCAAAACTGCTCACCCTCCTCCCCTTTGTAACTGTTTTTTGAATTTCTTATCTCAATCCAAATCAAGGTTAGTTCTTTGTCTGATTTTGGTGGGCTTCTTCAGGTGATTGTTGCCTCGTTGTTTTTAATGGGCTCGCATGATGTTTATTGCTGTCTTCCTGTCCCGTAACTAGTCTTAAACTGAAAGCCATTGTATATGTGGAGTATTGATAGGTTCACGTAATTGCATTGATTGCTGCCTTCCTGCCTTAGTAGTTAGTAGCGATTATTTATACAAGATTTTGATGGGCTTTAGTTTCGTGTAAGATGAAGTCTTTCTCTGGGTTGATTGTTTTAAAGGGAAGGATGCGTATTCTGTCTCCTCTCGTTGTCTGGTTTCAGGCAACAATCCACACTGCACTGGACAAGCCCGGGCATGTCCAGTCCCAGGCCTTCATGGGCCTAGCCTCCTGTCTGCAGGGTTCTACACTTAACTCAGCAGTGTTGGGTCCTCTGCCATAAAAGTCCAAAAGTCATATCCTTGTTGATGATATGAAAAAATGTGGGAATTTTGAGAACCCTTCAAACCTGTGTCAAGGACTTTTCTCAGTGAGTGTGTGAGGGGGACCCCGGGAGGAGGGGGGGAGGTGGGGGAACGTGGCCACTAGCCTTTGATATCTGAAAAACTAAGGTTGCCTTTTACATGAGGTGAATGGGGAAATTTTAAGCCAAAAACCCTGGGCCGACTTTTCCACAGATACATACAGGAAAGAACGTCTGAAAGGAGAAAAAAAAGGCCAAGAAGTTTCGAGAGTGAATTCCAGAACTCAGGGCACAGGCAGCAAAGCACAAGAAGCCAGAATTGGAGGAGAGCAGAGATCTCAGAGGGTTGTTAGTCTGCAGGAGGCTACAGAAGGATTTGAAAATAAAAAGGATAGCACATTAAAGGGATCCAAATAGCATTAAATAAAAATTGGTGCATGTAAATTTGTAGGGATAAGGGGATAATAAACCAAATCCATAGATACCATCTACAAGGTGACAAGTCTCCTTCTGAGCCTGTGGCCTCTACCAACTAGAAGGACATGGGCAGTGAATGCATAGCAACACCACAGCCTCACCAACTCACTCAGCATCCTGACTTGGAAATATATCGCCGTTCCTTCACTGTCACTGGGTCAAAATCCTGGAACTCCCTCCCTAACAGCACTGTGGGTGTACCTACACCACATGGACTGCAGCGGCTCAAGAAGGCAGCTCACCCCCACCTTCTCAAGGGAAACTAGGGATGGGCAATAAATGCTGGCCTTGCCTACAACGTCTGCTTCCCATGAATTTAAAAAACATGTATGTTGATGAACTTTGAAGTAAAATACTAGAATGCTTAGTTTCCTGTGCCATATGAGAACTCCAGGATGCTGCTTATGGATGAGCTCAGGTGCAGGAAATGCCTCTAACCACTCGAGCTCAGGGTCTCTGCAAACCACCTGAAAGACTGAATATGTAAATTTCATGACCTGCAGCAATATTACAATGTCAAGAGATTAATATACTTGTAAATACAATTAAAGGGGGAGGAATATAGTAGTTATGGTTTTGTTAAATGTTGGACTGTACCTTTAAGAATAGTCCTGTGATGTAAGATCACATGATCTGTGTAAACCGGTGTGTTAGCAGTATGGGCTACCTCCACAGGCAGTGCAGATATCGAGATGGAGATGAAAGCGGATGTGTAGTTGCATTTGGCTGTTTTGTAAATAAAACTAGTGTTTCCACTTCGAAAGTTATCTACAGATCAACTCTATTACAAATAGGCAACTAGGCCACACTACAACACCGGGGTTTAACATGTAACTTCAAAATAAACTGGATTGCACTTTCCCTGTCCTGCCCTCTGCTCCTTTGTTCTGTTCTTTGCCCCCTCCCTCTCCCCCTGACCTGGTTGTTGTGGGCAGAGGTATCTGGACAGCCAGTCTCTCCGCCCTATTGGGCTTGTTACCCCACAACTTCAGCACAACCTTTATGTTTGGAGAGGTGATCAGGTTCAATGGAAAGCAAGCCTCTGCCATGACTCACTCTTGATGCATTCTGCTTCTCCGAGTCCTGGCACTGTCAACTCCTTATTAGAATTGTAGATAGAGAATTACAATTCTCTAATATTTATTAAACTTGATGCTATTGGCTGAACTGGAATTTCTGTAGAACAAAGTAAAAAGTTGTCATTGAGCTTGTGGCCAGTGCTGGTGGGGGTGTGTTTGGCCAGGGCTGGGGTTGTGCCTCAGTACTCCTCCTTCAGCACCTCCTGGCTGCGAGGTCGAGTACTGCAGTGACCAGAGTGAACAACTTCCCAATTTCCACTTTGGGCCAGTTTATTGCAACTGGTCTCAACTGTCTGTTTGTTCCTGGTTTTTTTTGATGGCTGTGGTTTTCCTTTTCTCCAGTGCACCATGTCTCCAAAGCCTTCATGCTGCTGTTAGATGAACCCACCAATAACCTCGATCTGGATGCCTGTGTATGGCTGGAAGAAGAACTGAAATGGGAAGTGGCTCTTTACTTTGGTTTTGCAGTGTTGGTGCAGTGATTTCTTCGCTAAGCATGTGTTATTTCTGTAAAGTGTGATGATCAGGTGGGACTGCGGTTATGGATTCAGATTTGGGTTGTGTTGGCAAGAATATTTTTGGTGTAATTCTAGGGCAAGTGTGGGTCAACCTTGGCTGCTGTGCACACTCGTGTATTGCTGGGACAGTGTAGAGGGAGTTTTATTCTGTATCCAACCCCGTGCTGTACCATTTTTTATTAATTCACGGGATGTGGGTGTCGCTGGCTGGGCCAGCATTTATTGCCCATCCCTAGTTGCCCTTGAGAAGGTGGTAGGGGTGAGCTGCCTTCTTGAACCGCTGCAGTCCATGTGGTGTAGGTACACCCACAGTGCTGTTAGGGAGGGAGTTCCAGGATTTTGACCCAGTGACAGTGAATGAATGTTGATAAATTTCCAAGTCCGGATGTTGAGTGGCTTGGAGGGGAACTTGCAGATGCTGGTGTTCCCATCGATCTGCTGCCCTTGTCCTTCCAGATGGTAGTGGTCGTGAGTTTGGAAACCAGTAAAGGACCACTGCAAAGTTGATAAAAAGGGAAAAAATAGAATATGAGAGTAAACTAGCCAGTAATATAAAAATAGATTATCAGAGATTTTATAAGTGTATAAAAAGGAAAAGGGCAGCTAAGTAAACGCCGGTCCTTAAAAGCAGAGATAGGAAATATTATCATGGGGAATGAGGAAATGGCAGTGATGTTGAATATTTTGTGTCTGTCTTCACAGTAGAAGAAAAAAAATTATACTGGAAATAGCCTGGAATGGGGCCTAGAAAGAGTGAGGAAATTAAGGAAATTAATATCAGCAGCGATAAAGTATAGGACAAACATAAGGGACTAAAATCTGACACATTAACTACACTCTAGCTTTCTAAAAGAGATAGCTGCAGAGATAGTGGATGTGCTGGCTTTGATTTTCCAAAATTCCTTAGATTTGAGACTGGTCCCATCAGATTGGAATTGGTAGATGTTACACCAGTTTTCAAGAAAGAAGGGAGATTATTTAAGTTTCAATTCAGAAGCCAATTAAGATGTTTAACAACCCAACTCACTGCTATGATATGCTATGAAGGTGATAATATGCCTTAATGGTGAGAAACGTGACAGGTGGGAATCTGTTTTTAATGGGCCAAACTTGTTTGGATGGATTTGAAAACTGCAGCTGAGACCAGAGCCCTCAGCTTTTCAGTGAACACTGCAGTGGCTGCAGGCTTGGCTCATATGAATGAGCAGAGGAACCTTCTGGAGATTGTTTCATCGGGAGGAGTCTCCCCTCATTCAGAGGACTGCATTCACTAGCGACATCTGCAGCACACTGGACCCAGATTGCTCATACTGATGCCGTGCTCACCCTGGCCGACCTCATGACGTCCTGATGACGCTACCTTCAAAAACAGCTCCTCTGACATGTCCTCCTTCTTCCTTAACCGAGGTTTTCCATCCACGGTCGTTGACAGGGCCCTCAACCGTGTCCGGCCCATATCCCGCGCATCCTCCCTCACGCCTTCTCCTCCTTCCCAGAAACATGATAGGGTCCCCCTTGTCCTCACTTATCACCCCACCAGCCTCCGCATTCAAAGGATCATCCTCCGCCATTTCCGCCAACTCCAGCATGATGCCACCACCAAACACATCTTCCCTTCACCCCCCCTGACGGCATTCCGTAGGGATCGTTCCCTCCGGGACACCCTGGTCCACTCCTCCATCACCCCCTACTCCTCAACCCCCACTTATGGCACCTCCCTATGCCCACGCAGAAGATGCAACACCTGCCCCTTCACTTCCTCTCTCCTCACCGTCCAAGGGCCCAAACACTCCTTTCAAGTGAAGCAGCATTTCACTTGCATTTCCCCTAACTTAGTCTACTGCATTCGTTGCTCCCAATGCGGTCTCCTCTACATTGGAGAGACCAAACGCAAACTGGGCGACCGTTTTGCGGAACACCTGCGGTCTGTCCACAAGAAAGACCCAAACCTCCCTGTCGCTTGCCATTTTAACACTCCACCCTGTTCTCTTGCCCACATGTCTGTCCTTGGCTTGCTGCATTGTTCCAGTGAAGCCCAACGCAAACTGGAGGAACAGCACCTCATCTTCCGACTAGGCACTTTACAGCCTTCTGGGCTGAATATTGAATTCAACAACTTTAGATCTTAAACTCCCCCTCCCCCCATCCCCACCCCGTTTCTTTCCCTCCCCCCCCCCTTTTTTTTCAATAATTTATATAGATTCTTCTTTCCCCACCTATTTCCATTATTTTTAAATCTAAACTAAAACCTTGTTAGTCTTTCCACCTCACCCCCACTAGAGCTGTACTTTGAATATCCTGTCTTCCATTCTTAATTAGCACTTTTCTCAGACAAATGTCACCACCTTCGACACCTCTTTGACCCTTTTGTCTGTGACATCTTTTGATTATCTGCTCATCTCCACAATCACCACACCCTCAATGTGTCTCTCCCCCTCCCCCCCACCCACCTTAAACCAATTTATATTTCTCCCTTCTTCTAACTATGCTTCAGTTCTGCCGAAGGGCCATGAAGGCTCGAAACGTTAACTGATTTCTTCTCCGCTGATGCTGCCAGACCTGCTGAGTTTTTCCAGGTAATTCTGTTTTTGTCATGAGGTCATTGTCCCTTTTCTGGCACTTATAGACCTTTACAGCACAGAAGGAGGCCATTCAGCCCATCATGTCAATGCTGGTCGACAAAGATCAGACTACACTAATCCCATTTTCCAGCACTTGGCCCATAGCCCTGGAGGCTATGGCAACACAAGTGAATGTCTAAATACTTCTTAAATGTTACATACATGGAACATACGTTGAGCCAAAAGTCCCTCAAACTTTTCTCACCAAATGCCAACCAATGGGCTACCTGGAGAGCTGTCAGGGACCTCGCTTTGAGCAGTCCTGTTTTACACTATTTGCCCTCACTGTAAAACCCTTGACAAAGTTGTACCTTGTTCAATGAAGAGTTTTAAAGGGTTTTTAACAGTGTAGTGAGTTTATAATTACTGCTGAAAAAAACCTCTCGCTTCCTGAAAAACTAATTTTACATTTTTGGAATATCAAATTTCTCCATTATGATAAAAAGACACATTTTTAAATATTTTTAAATGTTTGTTCCTGATATTTCAGATTCTACCTTAGTCCCATGTGTTTGTCCCAACCTTTATTTCACTTTCTTTAGAATTGCGTGAGAATGCTTCAATGTGATTGGCTCTTACATTGCTTGCTTCCATTACTGTGATTGGCTCTTACACTGCTTGCTGCCTTTACTGTGATTGGCTCTTACACTGCCTGCTGCCATTACTGTGATTGGCTCTTACACTGCTTACTGCCATTACTGTGATTGGCTCTTACACTGCTTGCTGCCATTACTGTGATTGGCTCTTATACTGCCTGCTGCCATTACTGTGATTGGCTCTTATACTGCCTGCTGCCATTACTGTGATTGGCTCTTATACTGCCTGCTGCCATTACTGTGATTGGCTCTTACACTGCTTGCTGCCATTACTGTGATTGGCTCTTACACTGCTTGCTGCCATTACTGTGATTGGCTCTTACACTGTTTACTGCCATTACTGTGATTGGCTCTTACACTGTTTACTGCCATTACTGTGATTGGCTCTTACACTGCTTACTGCCATTACTGTGATTGGCTCTTACACTGCTTACTGCCATTACTGTGATTGGCTCTTACACTGCTTACTGCCATTACTGTTGTTGGATGGCTGGAGATCTGCTTGATTTAGCAGCAAATTCAAACTGAGGCTGGGAAAGGGGTAATCCATGGGACAGACAGCTAGACCCTTGATTTTGATGAGGAGGGTGCCCCCAAATGTATGGTTCTCTTTTTCTCTTTCCAAAAACACAGCCATCGTGTGGGCTCTTTTGGTGAAATTCTATTTCCTTTGTGTTTTTTGTTACAATTACCAGTCAATTAGTAAGAAAATTGGGTATGTTTAATGTGACTGAGATATTGCAGGCAGGATTTTCCCCGTGGGTCCCTGACATCAGAGTCGGAGGGAGTCCGAAGCCCACACTGTATGGGGAACAGTCACCTGGCTGTGATTTTCACTGAATTGGTCAACCATGGCCAGAGGACAACTCTTTGTTCAATTAAGGATGACAGGTGGACTCTCAAAACTGGAGGGACAGTTAGACTACAGCATCATGCTTCGGCTAAGAGACAGACAGACATCCCATGATGGAGGTGCCCTCCCTCCAAGTTTTTTAGCTTTTAAATCAATAATGAATTAATAGCTGGGTCACTGATATGTCAGCTGCTGAGAGGCTGCCTCCAGTGAGCTGTTCTCCAGGCCCCTGGGACCTGGAGGCCAACTGGAGAATTCCAACTGGCCGATGACAATAGGCCTTATTTAGCCTTTAAGCTGCCTTAATTAGTAACCCACCACTTGTGGGTGAGTAGCCCTGCCCCCCCCGCTCCCCCCCTCCAACCACTTCTGGGAAAGTGGCCCGGAGCGGGATGGTGCCAGGACTCTGACAGGCCATTCGACATAGTGGATTTTCATACCCATCTGCCTCTGGGTTTATCCTCCTCAGGCTAAAAATTCAGCCCCAGGTTTACAGTTTGTAACAATTATTCAAATTCCACCTTCTTAAATTAGGCCATGGTAACCTGCGAGACTGAATTAATCACGCGTGAAGCTTTCAAGATCCTTAACATATTCCATATATATATCCTTTGGTGATTGTTAAACTGGGAGTCTTACTCATGCCAAATGGAACCACTGCATGATATTTCCTGAAAATTAGTTTTATTTGAAGTATCCAGGTTAGCTAGATTGCAAAAATATTACAATACACAGGATTGCATTCATTCTAACCCCTAGCAGCTCCCGGTAACCTTTCACTCCTGTGCCCTCTGACCTGCAGTGAATCATTCTCCACGAACATCTCATTAAATCCTCATTCTCATCCTCAAATCCTGCCATAATCTTGCAACTTCTCACCCTCACCAATTTGTCCCAGTCCCTCAACCCTCAGCAAATCTGCCTTCTTCCAACTATCCTTTATTGTGTATTTCCATCTTCCTACACCCAGTATATAACAATCATATTTTAAACGGGCTTCGTCCTAACCTCTGGACTTCACAAAAACACCCCCATCTCTTCACCTTTCTCCTCTTCATTGACTCTCCCTTAAAGCTACATCTTTGACCAAGCATTTAATCTCACTCCCCAATGTCCCATCCCGTGACTGTATTTGACGAATTATCTTCAGACACTTTCAGACTAAGTGTCTTCAGACACTTTCACCAGGCACTACACAAATGCAAAGTGTTGTTGCATGTCTGTTTCATTAGGAGATCCAATAGATCTTGCATTTCAGACGCAGAATGGCAGATCGATGGTCACCTTACAGCCATGCTGCGTATTCTGCTGATGTTCTGGTTTTAATCGGTCGGCCTGATTTTGTTAATTCTACCACATCCTTTCAGGTAAGTGGGGCAACCATTGAAATTACTTCCACTAATCATGTGTGGTGTAACCTCTTGAACTGAGCATCTTCACACATTGGGGATCATTGTAGCAAATGATCAGATGAAATACGTCAATGGAAGCCATAGAACAGACAAATGTTTCAACTGATGATAAGCAGTAGTGTCTATCTGTTACTTTCAAGGTTCAGGCTTTGTGAGCAGTTAGATTCAGTGATGCTGCCTATTGTCAACATATCTCTGAAATATTGAATAATTGTAACAACTATTAACATGTTTTCAGTCGAATGATCAGAGCCTATATTTGCATCACTAACACATAACATGCATTGAATTTTTCATGAAATTATTGCAGGTTTAATTCACAAACATTTGAAGTGTCTTAGTACGTCTGATCTGCTACTTGTACAATTCTCCAGACATATTCCTTGATATCACTGAAATGATTCATTACAGTTTTGGAAGGAAACACAATGATAACCTTCGATTGGCCAACAGAAAATAACTAACATACAGATTTCTGAATGCAATCGAGGTACAATGTTAATGGAGGTGTAGAGACAGATGTTTGGGGAAAAAATTCCAGACCTGAGATGGCCTAAGATCGCTGAAGACAGAGAGACAATTGGTTGAATGAAGGGATATGAGTTGTACAAGAGGAGATAGTTCCAGGGAGAGGGAAGGGCAAGACCTTGAAAGGATTTCAACACCACCGTGAGCTTTGTAAAAGTGACACAATGAAGGAGCTGGAGCCACTGTAGTCAGTGACCACAGGGATGTTGGTGAGTGTGTGTTCAGGCAAGTCAGGGTATGGGCTGCATTGTCATGGTTATGCAAACACAGTTTAGTTAACTCTTGCCAGTTTCATTATCTCTGCTCAAGGAAAGTCTGGAAGTTCCTGCATCTCTCTGATAACTAGACTCAGATGGTGTGAATACAGTGCTCATTGTGATAATGGTACTGGATAAGTAATCCAGAGGCTCAAACTGATGTCCTGGTGACTTCAGTTCAAATCCCCAACATAGCAGTTGGGAGAATTTAAATAAAGTTAAATAGTGAAACGACTGAATCGTAGTAAAACTGGTTCATCTGGCTCAGAAGAATTCTTCAGGAAAGGCAATCTGCTATCCTAACAATCTGGTCTGTGTGTGACTCCTGACTCACAGTAATTTGGTTGCCCTTTGAAATAGCTGAGCAAGTCACTGCAAAGTCAAATAAGAATAAAACCGAATGGGCACAGAGCACCAACCTAGACACTTGGTAAAACAAAGACACACCAAGCCCAGTCAACCCTGCAAATGTCTTGGGACTTGTGTCAAAATTGGGAGAGCTGTCCCATAGTCAAGTACAGTCTGACTTAGTTATACTCACTGAATCATATGTTACAGCCAATGTCCCAGTCTCCTCCATCACCACCATTGGTTATTTCCTATCCCACTGGCAGGATAGACCACCAAAGCTGTGACAGCACAATGATATACAGGAGGGGGAGACCTGGGAATCCTCAGTATTGCCTCCAGACTCCACAAGGTCTCATAAGCATCTTGGGCAAGGAAACCTCCTCCTGAGTACCACATACCAGCCTCTCTCAGCTGGTGAAGCAATACTCCCCTAATGTGAACACTAGTGGAAAGGAGCAGTGAAGGTATAGAATATGCTCAAGGAATGTCCATCACCAAGAGTGGCTCAGTAACACCACTACTGACTCAACTGGCCACATCCTGAATGATATATCCTCCAGAGTGGGATTGGAACAGGTTCTGGAAAAACCAAAAAAGGGAGGAACTTATTTGACTTTGTCCTCATCAATATACCTGTCACAGATGCATCTGTCAATGGCAGGATAAGTAGGAGTGAACACCACACAGTCTTTGTGGAAATGAAGTTCCTATTGAGGACACCCTCCATCAAGTTATGTGGTACTACCATCATGTTAAATGGGATAAACTCAGAACAGATCTAGCAACTCAAAACTGGGTATCCATGAGGTGCTGTGGGCCATCAGCAGCAGAATTGTACTCAACCACAATCTGTAACCTCATGGCCTGGCATATCCCCCACTCTACCATTACCATCAAGCCAGGGGATCAACCCTGGTTCAATGAAGAGTGCAGGAGGACATGCCAGGAGCAGCACCAGGCACACCTAAAAATGAGGTGGCAGCCTGGTGAAGCTATAGCACAGGACTACAAACATGCTCAACAGTGGAAGCAGAATGCTACAGTCAGAGCTAAGCAATCCCACACCAATGGATCAGATCAAATCTCTGCAGCCCTGTCACAACCAGTCATGATGTGGTGGACAATTAAACAACCAATCAGAGGAGGAGGCTCTACAAACATCATCATCCACAATGATGGAGGAGTCAGCACAGATAAGGCTGAAGCATTTGCAACAATCTTCAGCGAGAAGTGCCGAGTGGATAATCCATCTTGGCCTCTTCCGGAGGTCCCCCACAGATGCCAGACTTCAGCCAATTTGAACACACCCCCAACATTAAATAGTATTATCATTGCTGAACACCCCCTCCCCACATTAAACAGTATTATCATTGAAGTACAATCAAGTCAGGGGGAGTACAGCTGCATTAAGTTTAAAGGGAGTAAGGCAAGGCTGGATGGCCTCTACTTTAATGCCAGGAGTATTACAGGTAAAACAGATGAGTTAAGGGTAAGGATTGACATGTGGAATTGTGATATAGTAGCCATCACTGAGACATGGTTGAGGGAGGAGCAGGATTGGCAGCTCAACATTCCGGGATATAGAATCTTCAGGCAAGATAGGGGAGGGACTAAAAGAGGAGGAAGCGTTGCATTATTAGTTAAGGAGTCAGTTACTGCAGTAAGGAGAGATGATATCTTGGAGGGGGCATCGAATGAAGCTTTGTGGGTGGAGCTTAGGAATAAAAAAGGGGCAACCACATTATTAGGTGTTTATTATAGACCCCCAGATAGTCAGCGAGAAATTGAGGAGCAAATATGTGCACAATTTGTGCAGGTGTGTAAAAACAATAACAATAGGGTAATTATTTTAGGTGATTTCAACTTTCCCAACATTAATTGCAATGGACATAGTGTTAAGGGCTCGGATGGAGTGGATTTCTTGAAATATGTACAGGAGAACTTTTTAGGTCAATATGTAGAGGGTTCAACAAGGGATGGCGCAGTGCTGGACCTAATTCTGGGGAATGAAGCCGGACGGGTGGCTGAGGTGGTCTTGGGGGAGCAGTTTAGTAATAACGACCACAACACAGTCCAATTTAAGCTTGTTATGGACAAAGAAATCGACAAGTTGCAAAAAATGTTTCGGATTGGGGAGAGCAGATTTTAGTAAAATAAGGCAGGATCTGGCCAAGGTAGACTGGGAACAGTTACTTGTGGGGAAATCTACAGAGGAGCAATGGGGGGGTGTTCAAAAGGGAAATGGGGAGGGAACAGGCTCAACATGTTCCCTCTAGGGTGATAGGAAGGAGTAACAAGCCCAGAGAACCATGGATGACCAGAGATATTCAGGATACGATGAGAAGGAAAAGAGAGGCTTTTAGCAGGTACAAGGGAAGCAAATCAGCGGAGGCATTAGTGGAGTACAGAAAGTGCAGGGTGGAGCTTAAGAAAGCAATAAGGCGAGCAAAGAGGAGATATGAGTAAGCTCTGGCTGGTAAGAGTAGGGAAAATCCCAAGATATCCCAAGATATAAGTATATCAATGGGAAGAGGATAACCAGGGAAAGAGTAGGGCCAAGGGGGCAATCTATGGGTGGAGCCAGAGGACATCAGTAGAGTGTTGAATGAATACTTCACATCTGTCTTCACCCAAGAGAATGAGGATGAAGGTATGGAACTCGGGGAGAGAGACTGCGAGGTTCTTAAGCAAATTGATAGAGGGGGTGACAAGGTATTGGAGGTGTTGGCAGGCTTAAAAGTGGACAAATCTCCAGGTCGGGATGATTTGTGTCCCAGACTGCTGAGGGAGGCAAAGGAGGGGATTGCAGGGGCTCTGACCCAATTTTTAATTCCTCTCTGGCCACGGGGGAGGTGCCAGAGGACTGGAGAACAGCTAATGTGGTTCCGCTATTTAAGAAGGGTCGAAGGGAACTAAGGCCAGTGAGTCTCACATCAGTGGTGGGGAAACTATTGGAGAAAATTCTGAAGGGGAGAATCCATCTCCACTTGGATAGGCAAGGTTTGATCAGGGATAGTCAGCATGGCTTTGTCAGAGGGAGGTCATGCCTAACAAATTTGATTGAATTTTTGAGGAGGTGACCAGGTGTGTAGATGAGGGTAGTGCAGTTGATGTAGTTTATATGGATTTCAGCAAAGCCTCTGACAATGTCCCACATGGGAGACTTATAAAGAAGGCAAATGCACATGGGATACAGGGTAACTTGATAAGTTGGATTCAAAAGTGGCTTAGTTGTAGGAGACAGAGGGCGATGACAGAAGGATGCTTTAGTGACTGGAAGCCAGTGTCCAGTGGCGTACCACAGGGATCTGTGCTGGGTCCCCTATTATTCGTCATTTATATAAACAACATAGATGATTATGTCAGGGGTAGGATTAGTAAGTTTGCGGATGACACAAAGATTGGCCAGGTGGTGAACAGTGAGGTTGAGTGTCTTGGGCTACAGGAAGATATAGACAGGATGGTCAAATGGGCAGATAAGTGGCAGATGGAATTTAACCCTGAAAAGTGTGAGGTGACACACTTTGGAAGGAGTAATTTGACAAGGAAGTATTCAATGAACGGTATGACACTAGGAAGTTCTGAGGAAAAAAGGGACCTTGGAGTGTGTGTCCATAGATCTCTGAAGGCAAAGGGGCATGTTAGTGTGGTGGTGAAAAAGGCATATGGGACACTTGCCTTTATCAATCGAGGCATAGATTACAAAAGTAGGGAGATCATGTTGGAGTTGTATAGAACCTTGGTGAGGCCACAGCTGGAGTACTATGTGCAGTTCTGGTCGCTACATTATAGGAAGGATGTGATTGCACTGGAGGGAGTGCAGAGGAGATTCAACAGGATGTTGCCTGGGATGAAACATTTAAGTTATGAAGAGAGGTTGGATAGACTTGGGTTGTTTTCGTTGGAGCAGAGAAAACTGAGAGGCAACCTGATCGAGGTGTACAAGATTATGAGGGGCATGGACAGGGTGGATGGGGAGAAGCTGTTCCCCTTAGTTGAAGGGTCACTCACAAAGGGACAGAAGTTCAAGGTGAGGGGCAGGAGGTTTAGGGGGGAATGTGAGGGAAAACCTTTTTACCCAGAGAGTGGTGATGGTCTGGAATGCACTGCCTGGGAGGGTGGTGGAGGCGGGTTGCCTCACATCCTTTAAAAAGTACCTGGATGAGCACTTGGCATGTCATAACGTTCAAGGCTATGGGCCAAGTGCTGGTAAATGGGATTAGGTAGGTAGGTCGGGTGTTTCTCACGTGTCGGTGCAGACTCGATGGGCCGAAGGGCCTCTTCTGCACTGTGTGATTCTGTGATTCTGTGTGAGATTCTGGGTGCGATTCTGTGTGTGATTGCTGAATATCCCCTCCCCACATTAAACATTCAGTGTTGTGGGAGCTGCACTCATCCAGGCAAGTGGAGAGTATTCCATCACACTCCTGACTTGTGCCTTGTAGATGGTGGACAGGCTTTGGGGAGTCAGGAGGTGAGTTACTCACCACAGAATTCTCAGCCTCTGACCTGCTCTTGTAGTCATAGTATTTATGTGGCTAGACCAGTTCAGCTTCTGGTCAATGGTGACCCTCAGGGTGTCGATAGTGGATGATCGGGGGGGTCATCATCACTGAACACGCCCACCCCCACATTAAACAGTATTATCATTGCCCAACACCCCCCAACCGCCCACTCTCAACATCCTGGGGGTTACCATTGTTTAAATGAACAGTGTTTCTTGAATGAGGTGATTGATTTACACTCATGAATGAAAAAGGGCAGCGCTTAATTCATCATTATCAGATTGAAACCATTCAATATCGGGGGTATATTGCATATACTAACCGCCAACTGTTGTATAACTAAATGGATACCAGTTCCACAAGGTGTATTTTTTTTAAGGGTGTAACATTAAACAGACAATGTTATCCCATAAGATGACTGTTTTGGGAAATGGGGTTTGATTGGAGATATTTTCGTGTTGAATTTATCTGTGCTGCTCCTGACATTTGGTTTCTTGATGCTGACACTGAATTCCTGAAGTGAAACAAGGTTGCTCATGGAACTGGAATCACTGACAATGACGAAAGGAAAGGTTCCAATTAGACACTAAAGATTTGTTGCTCTGGGCACAGAAGTAATTTCAGCCACTTCAACCTTTGATCAATGAATAATATTCAAAGGTTGTCAGGTTAAAACCTTGTGAAGGTCCATTTCACGTTCCTGAAAGCCTCTGAGTTGGTGCTTTAATTGTGACAGTTTCTGCAGCCCTGGTTTCTTCTGCTGTGAGACAGGCCGTTTCCAACAGTTCCTGCATCTCAAATTAGATCCCATTGAAAATGGATACTATTGCTCTTTTACTGCTGTTTGGTGAGTCTTTAAACCATTTTTTATAAAAGTACAGAGTCATGGACAGCGATGTGGCTGGTCAAGAATGGTAAGGGGCCTAATTGTCCCATCATTCTCACTCAGTGAATGGAACACAATTTGGGGTTCAGTTCGATGTTGGAAAGTTATGAGAGAGCAGTGACCTTGTGCTTCATTGTGAATGAGTAGCAGTGGAAGAGTGCAAATTGCCAGTTTGTGCTAAAGTGAATGATTTGGGATGGATTGAAGATAAGAGTTGCCTCAGCTCAATGGTTACCTTGGGGCTGTGTTATTAGTGAGTCATCCACTGAAGGCAAGATTTTAAATGATTCAAAATCTGAATTTCCCCACCCACCTCCAATGGCTCCTTGGTGGGGCCGGGAAGATTCTTTTTTATTCATGGGATGTGGGCCTCAGTGGCTGGGTCAGCATTTATTGCCCACCCCAAGCTGCCCTTGAGGAGGTGGTGGTGAGTTGCTTTCTTGAACTGTTGCAGTCCATGTGGTGTAGGTACACCCACAGCGCTGTTAGGGAGGGAGTCCCAGGATTTTGACCCAGCGACAGTGAAGGAACGGCGATATATTTCCAAGTCAGGATGGTGAGTGACCTGGAGGGGGACTTCCAGGTGGTGATATATAAAGGGTAAGAGAGAGGCAAAAGTGGACATTGGGCCGCTGGAAAATGATGCTGGAGAAGTAGTAGTGGGGAACAAAAAAATGGCGGAGGAACTGAATAGGTACTTTGCATCAGTCTTCACAGTGGAAGACACGAGTAACATCCCCAAAGTTCAAGAGAGTCGGGGGGCAGAGGTGAGTATGGTGGCCATTACCAAGGAGAAGGTGCTAGGAAAACTGAATGGTCTGAAGGTGGGTAAATCACCTGGACCAGATGGATTACACCCCAGAGTTCTGAAGGAGATAGCTGAAGGGATAGTGGAGGTGTTAGTGGTGATCTTTCAGGAATCACTCGAGTCAGGGAGGGTCCCAGAGGACTGGAAAATGGCTAATGTAACCCCCCTGTTTAAGAAGGGAGTGAGGCAAAAGACGGGAAATTACAGGCCGATTAGCCTGACCTCGGTCGTTGGTAAGATTTTAGAGTCCATTATTAAGGATGAGATTTCAGAATACTTGGAAGTGCATGATAAAATCGGGCAAAGTCAGCATGGTTTCATCAAGGGGAGGTCATGCCTGACAAATCTGTTAGAATTCTTTGAGGAGGTAATGAGTAGGTTAGACAAAGGAGAGCCAATGGATGTTACTTACTTGGACTTCCAGAAGGCCTTTGACAAGGTGCCACACAGGAGGCTGCTCCGTAAGATAAGAGCCCATGGTGTTAGAGGCAAGGTACTAGCATGGATAGAAGATTGGCTGTCTGGCAGGAGGCAGAGAGTGGGGATAAGGTGGCCCTTCTCAGGATGGCGGCCAGTGACTAGTGGAGTTCCACAGGGGTCAGTGTTGGGACCACAACTTTTCACTTTATGCATTAATGATCTAGATGAAGGAACTGAGGGCATCCTGGCTAAGTTTGCAGATGATACAAAGATAGATGGAGGGACAGGTAGTATTGAGGAGGCGGGGAGGCTGCAGAAGGATTTGGACAGGTTAAGAGAATGGGCAAAGAAGTGGCAGATGGAATACAACGTGGGGAAGTGTGAGGCCATGCACTTTGGTAGGAAGAATAGAGGCATAGACTATTTTCTAAATGTGGAGAGAATTCAGAAATCTGGAATGCAAAGGGACTTGGGAGTCCTAGTCCAGGATTCTCCTAAGGTTAACTTGCAGGTTGAGTCGGTAGGAAGGCAAATGCAATGTTGGCATTTATTTCGAGAGGACTAGAATATAAAAGCAGGGATGTGCTGCTGAGGCTTTATAAGGCTCTGGTCAGACCACATTTAGAATATTGTTTGCAATTTTGGGCCCCGTATCTCAGGAAGGATGTGCTGGCCCTGGGGAGGGTCCAGAGGAGGTTCAAGAGAATGATCCCAGGAATGAAAGGCTTAACATATGAGGAACGTTTGAGGACTCTGGGACTATACTCGATGGAGTTTAGAAGGATGAGGAGGGGATCTGATTGAAACTTACAGAATATTGAAAGGCCTGGATAGAGTGGACATGGGGAAGATGTTTCCATTAGTAGGAGAGACTAGGACCCGAGGGCACAGCCTCAGAGTAAAGGGAAGACCTTTTAGTACAGAGATGAGGAGAAACTTCTTTAGCCAGAGAGTGGTGAATCTATGGAATTCATTGCCACAGAAGGCTGTGGAGGCCAGGTCATTGAGTGTATTTAAGACCGAGATAGATAGGTTCTTGATTGGTAAGGGGATCAAAGGTTATGGGGAGAAGGCGGGAGAATGGGGTTGAGAAACTTATCAGCCATGATTGAATGGCAGAGCAGACTCGATGGGCCGAATGGCCTAATTTCTGCTCCTGTGTCTTATGGTCTTATGGTGGTGTTCCTATGTATCTGCTGCCCTTGTCCTTCTAGTTGGTAGTAGTTGTGAGTTTGGAAGGTGCTGTCTAAGGAGCCTTGGTGAATCCCTACAGTGCATCTTGTAGATGGTACACACTGCTACTACTGTGTGTCAGTAGTGGAGGGAGTGAATGTTTGTGGATGTGGTGCCAATCAAGCGGGCTGCTTTGTCCTGGATGGTGTCAAGTTTCTTGAGTGTTATGGGAGCTGCATCCATCCACGCAGGTGACTTGTGCCTTGTAGATGGTGGACAGGCTTTGGGGAGTCAGGGGGTGTGTTACTCGTTGCAGGATTACTAGCCTTGGACCTGCTTTTGTAGCCACAGTATTTATATGGCTAGTCCAGTTCAGCTTCTGTTCGATGGTAACCCCCAGGATGTTGATAGTGGGGGATTCAGCGATGGTAATGCCATTGAATGTCAAGGGGTGACGGTTAGATTCTCTCTTGTTGGAGATGGTCATTGCTTGACACTTGTGTGGTGTGAATGTTACTTGCCACTTGTCAGCCCAAGCCTGGATATTGTCCAAGTCTTGCTGCATTTGGACATGGACTGCTTCAGTATCTGAGGAGTCGCGAATGGTGCTGAACATTGTGCAATCATCAGCGAATATCCCCGCTTCTGACCTTATGATGGAAGGAAGGTCAGTGATGAAGCAGCTGAAGATGGTTGGGCCGAGGACACTACCCTGAGGAACTCCTGCAGTGATGCCCTGGGACTGAGATGACTGACCTCCAACAACCACAACCATCTTCCTTTGTGCTAGGTATGACTCCAACCAGAGGGGGAGTTTTCCTCTGATTCCCATTGACTCCAGTTTTGCTAGGGCTCCTTGATGCCACACTCAGTCAAATACTGTCTTGATCTCACCTCACCTCGGGAGTTCAGCTCTTTTGTCCATGTTTGAACCAAGGCTGTAATGCAGTCAGGAGCTGAGTGGCCCTGGCAGAACCCAAACTGGGCATCAGTGAGCAGGTTATTGCTAAGCAAGTTCCACTTGATAGCACTGTTGATGATGCCTTCCATCATTTTACTGATGATCTAGAGTAGACTGATGGGGCAGTAATTGGCCTGGTTGGATTTGTCTACCCTCTATACCTACACTTAGACATGGAAAATATCTATGTTAAAAGGCAAAGCTGAGAGCTACCCCACCCCACTTAGAACTGTGGCATAAGGAAAAAAATTCAAAAACATCCTGCTTTGGTCATCACACTTTAGGAAGGATCTGAGGGTCCTTGAGATGGTGCAGGAGAGATTTATCACAATAGGTCCAGGGATGCGAATTTTTCATCACAGGAGGAGTTGGGGTTGTTCTCCTTGGAGCTAAGGAGATTGAGGGGAGATTTGATCGAGGTGTACGAGATGATGACAGGTTTAGATAAGATAGAAAAGGAAAAACTGTTTCCATTGGCTGACAATCCAAGGACTAGCGGGGGTGGTCACCGGTTTAAGGTTTAGGGCAAGAGATGCAGAGGGAATTTGAGGAAGAACTTTTTTACCCAGTGATTGGCGATGACCCCGTACTCATCGCTCACGAGGGTGGTGGAAGCAGAGACAGTTAATGGTTTCAAAAGGAAATTGGATGGGTAGTTGAAATAAATAAACCTGCAGGGGCACCAGAATGGAGCGTGCATGGGGAGGGGCATGGTGGGACAGACTGGATTGTTCTGCAGAGAACTGCTTGATGGGCCAAATGCTCTTGCTCTCGCTACCAGTGATTCTGTGGCCCGTTACTTCTGGCTGAGTGGAAATGGAGCCGGATGCCAGCGTGCTCTGAATGACTCTGCTTGAAATCGAGCCACTGCTACCTTGCCCAGCCTTCCAACTCAGGCCAGCCAAGACCTGTCTGGTGCAGTGAGTTGCCGAGGCCGACAGTTGAGGGTAGCTCAGTCAAAGGTAAGCAAGCAATGCCCCTCTTTTATGGCAGCAGCTGCCATAAACCAGGTAAGTTTCAAGGTCCAGCCACTTTGACAAGCCAGGGAGAAGGTTAGTGTACAAGGGACGTGGGTAGGATTTGGGTCGGGCCTAGGGGAGGGGGAACAGGTTGGGTCAGGCTGGGCCCTGTGGGTGGTTGGGTTGGGCCTGGTGGGAGTTGGGTTGGGCCCTGTGGGTGGTTGGGTTGTGCCTGGCGGGAGTTGGGTTGGGCCTGGCGGGAGTTGGGTTGGGCCCTGTGGGTGGTTGGGCTGGGCCTGGCGGGAGTTGGGTTGGGCCTGGCGGGAGTTGGGCTGGGCCTGGCGGGAGTTGGGTTGGGCCTGGCGGGAGTTGGGTTGGGCCCTGTGGGTGGTTGGGTTGGGCCTGGCGGGAGTTGGGCTGGGCCCTGTGGGTGGTTGGGTTGGGCCTGGCGGGAGTTGGGTTGGGCCTAGCAGGAGTTGGGTTGGGCCTGGCGGGAGTTGGGCTGGGCCTGGCGGGAGTTGGGCTGGGCCTGGCGGGAGTTGGGCTGGGCCCTGTGGGTGGTTGGGTTGGGCCTGGCGGGAGTTGGGCTGGGCCCTGTGGGTGGTTGGGTTGGGCCTGGCGGGAGTTGGGCTGGGCCCTGTGGGTGGTTGGGTTGGGCCTGGCGGGAGTTGGGTTGGGCCTAGCAGGAGTTGGGTTGGGCCTGGCGGGAGTTGGGTTGGGCCTGGCGGGAGTTGGGTTGGGCCTGGAGGGAGTTGGGGCAGGGTGGCCAGGCTGAGGCTCTGACCCAAACTTTTAATTCCTCTTTGGCCACGGGGGAGGTGCCAGAGGACTGGAGAACAGCTAATGTGGTTCCGCTGTTTGAGAAGGGTGGTAGAGATAAGCCAGGGAACTACAGGCCAGTGAGTCTCACGTCAGTGGTAGGGAAACTATTGGAGAAAATTCTGAAGGAGAGAATCTATCTCCACTTGGAGAGGCAAGGTTTGATCAGGGATAGTCAGCATGGCTTTGTCAGGGGGAGGTCATGCCTAACAAATTTGATTGAATTTTTTGAGGAGGTGACCAGGTGTGTAGAGGGTAGTGCAGTTGACGTAGTTTATATGGATTTCAGCAAAGCCTTTGACAAGGTCCCACATGGGTGACTTATAAAGAAGGCAAAGGCACATGGGATACAGGGTAACTCGATAAGGTGGATTCAAAATTGGCTTAGTTGTAGGAGACGGAGGGTGATGATAGAAGGATGCTTTAGTGACTGTAAGCGAGTGTCCAGTGGCGTACCACAGGGATCTGTGCTGGGTCCCCTATTACGCGTCATTTATATAACCGACATAGCTTACTATGTGGGAGGTAGGATTAGTAAGTTTGCGGGTGATACAAAGATTGTCCGGGTGGTTAACAGTGAGGTTGAGTGCCTTGGGCTACAGGAAGATATAGACGGGATGGTCAAATGGGCAGATAAGTGGCAGATGGAATTTAACCATGAAAAGTGTGAGGTGATACACTTTGGAAGGAGTAATTTGACAAGGAAGTATTCAATGAACGGCATGACACTAGGAAGTTCTGAGGAACAAAGGGACCTTGGAGTGTGTGTCTCTGAAGGCGGAGGGGCATGTTAGTGGGGTGGTGAAAAAGGCATACGGGACACTTGCCTTATCAATTGAGGCATAGATTACAAAAGTAGGGAGGTCATGTTGGAGTTGTATAGAACCTTGGTGAGGCCACAGCTGGAGTACTGTGTGCAGTTCTGGTCGCCACATTATAGGAAGGATGTGATTGCACTGGAGGGGGTGCAGAGGAGATTCACCAGGATGTTGCCTGGGATGAAACATTTAAGTTATGAAGAGAGGTTGGATAGACTTGGGTTGTTTTCGTTGGAGCAGAGAAGACTGAGGGGCAACCTGATCGAGGTGTACAAGATTATGAGGGGCATGGACAGGGTGGATAGGGAGCAGCTGTTCCCCTTAGTTGAAGGGTCAGTCACGAAGGGACATAAGTTCAAGGTGAGGAGCAGGAGGTTTAGGGGGGATGTGAGGAAAAACTTTTTTACCCAGAGGGTGGTGACGGTCTGGAATGCGCTGCCTGGGAGGGTGGTGGAGGCGGATTGCCTCACATCCTTTAAAAAGTACCTGGATGAGCACTTGGCACGTCATAACATTCAAGGCTATGGGCCAAGTGCTGGTAAATGGGATTAGGTAGGTAGGTCAGGTGTTTCTCACGTGTCGGTGCAGACTCGATGGGCTGAAGGGCCTCTTCTGCACTGTGTGATTCTGTGATTCTGGGCCAGGGATGGAGTAGTGTCCGGTCGGACCAGGTTGGTCCTGGGAGAGGGGAGTTGGTTCAGGGGGTAGGGTAGTTGGGGAGGGGTTGGGGGTGGGAGGTGTGGTGGCAGGGGTGCAGAGAGCCCAGTGGGGTGGTCAAGGGAGGTCAGTACAATAGTTGTCCAAAAGCTGGAAGTAGCTTTAAGATTTCTATTTCTGAGTGCCTTTGCTGCTGGACAGTCAAAGCCACAGTGCGGCTCCTCATCACTGAGAGACAGTCTCCTGGAGGTGGGTGTCTCAATCCTCATGGGACCAATGCTCCCAGAAATGATGTCACCCCCAGAGCCTCGACCCTGGATCCAGCTTCCGCAGGGAGCAGGATCGGGAGCCGCAAATGTTCCCGCCTCCCAAATATTTTCAGTCGGGAAAATTGAACCCATTATACAACAGCGGAGACTGATTTCAGATTGAAATTGGACACGTGTGGAATTGCAAGGCATCCCAGGTCAGAAACCCCGACCAACCCTCAGCATCATGAAATCTGTCAATTAATTTGGCCGTGGACAGCACTGGTATATCATTGATCTTTTGTCCTTTTAGCAGTTTGTGGGACTCCATGGACACTTTCTGAAGGTCAGTTGGAACATTTATCACTACAATCATGAACTGAACAGTTAACATTCTGAATCATTGAGTTACTTTCTAAGGAATTCAGTTACAGTAACTATTCATTTGTTGCAGTCATGCATTTCAGTCGTTGGCAGTGTGACTACACCATAGGACATCATAGGATGATAGATCAGAGGAGGAGGTCATTTCGCCCATGGTGTCTGAGGCTCTGTTCTTTGAAAGGGTGCTCCATTTATTCCCAGAGCCTTGTTTTCCCCGTAGTCTTCCCAGAAGCAGGTTTTGGATTCCCATTTGAGAGTTATGACTGAATCTGGCTCGACCATCCTTTCGGGCCTGGGACCACCAAGACGTTCAGTGAACATCGCAGGGACTGGGGTGTTTTATTAACCCTTTAATCCCATTTTAATTTGATGTTTGTAAGTTTCCTTTCAGATTTGGATTTTCTTTTCGCAGTGTCCCTGCATTTTACTTTGTCCCTCGTTTTGTGAATTTAGTTTAATTGGTTAATCAAAAAGAGTCATTTCAGGCAGTGTAGTTTAATAATTTGGTACCTAAAAATATCGTCACCTCACCTCTTATTTGTCAATTAGCTTAACCCTGCGTCTTCTGGTTCCTGGCCCTTAAGCCTCTGTAAAAAGAATTTTCTCACTAATTTGATCAAAACCCCATGGGATTTTAAATATCTCCATTAAATCTTTCCTTAGCTCTGTCTGTTCAACTTGCTTTTCTCCAGCCTGTCCATGTAACTGAAGACCTCCATCCATTTTAGTAAATTTTTTCTGGTTTCTCTCTTAGGCCTCGACAGAAGAGTGGTGCCAGAAACACCCAACTGGCATATTGGTATTTATCAAATATGAGCACCAGGTCCTTCTTTTGTACTCCAGCTCTTAGACAGATAAGGATACCACTTTTTTTTAATAGCCACCTGAACTTGCCCTTTAAGGCTCCTTGTGTGCACAGCTCTTGTCTCCCTGTTCCCACAGTTCCTTTTAAATTGTGCCATTTACTGTATATTGCCAAATTGTATCATTTCACACTTTACTGACTTAAATCCCATCTGCCATGTGTCTGCCCATTTCCCCGATCTGTTTATATCCTCCTGAAATCTGTTGCCATCCTACCCACTATTTACCATCTTCCCAAATCATCTGCAAACCTTAAAGTTGCATCCCCAGCCATGTCCATGCCAGTAATATGTATTAAAACAAGCCGTGGTTCTGGTACTGACTCTTGGGGATACTGTGGACAGAACCTTCTCCTCATAGAACATCCTCAGGCTTCGGAATCTGAAGTGGGAATGAAAGGAGCCCTCCACTCACCTGAGCCTCAGCAGAGGGGCAACTCAACTATGGTGTCACCTATTTGCCCCAAAATATTTGATAATATTAGCTACCTGGGCCGGTAGCCTGTGCTGGACAGACCCTGACTCTGCCAGATCACTTGGAGCCAGGAGCACATTGGCAAGCTGCGCCAGCACGCGATTCCTGAATATTACTCCCAGTCCCGCCTTCAAACCTGTCTCCATGTGTCAACTGTAATAACTTAGCCAACTTTCCCCCTTACTTAATCAAAGAACGTAAACAAGTTATTAAAACATGATTTACCTTTAACCTATCCATTGGCTGATATTCAGTACTCATGGGATGTGAGCTTGGCCAGCAGCTGTTTTACATCCCTAGTTGCCCTTGAGAAGGTGGTGGTGAGCTCCCTTCTTGAGCCGCTGCAGTCCATGTGGTGTAGGTACATCCACAGTGCTGTTAGGGAGGGAGTTCCAGGATTTTGACCCAGTGACAGTGAAGGAACGGCGATATATTTCCAAGTCAGGATGGTGGGTGACTTGGAGGGGAATTTCCAGGTGATGGTGCCTTACTGTCAAGGGCAGTCACTCTCACCTCACCTCAGGAGTTCAGCTCTTTGGACTATGTTTAAACCAAGGCTGTAATAAGTTTCTTGATTATTGTCAGAGCTGCACTCATCTAAGCAAATAGAGAGTATTCCATCATACTACTGGCTTGTAGATGGTGAACCAGGCTTTAGGGAGTCAGGAGGTGAGTTAATCGGTGCACAATTCCTAGCCTCTGACCTGCTCTCATAGCCACAATATTTATATGGACAGTCCAGTTCAGTTTCTGGTCAATGGTAACCCCCCCAGGATGGTTGATAGTGGGGGATTCAGTGATGGTAACGTCATTAAATGTCAAGGGGATATGACCTGAATGTTGTTCAGGTCTTGTGCATATGAACACAGACTAATGAGTCGCAAATGATGCTGAACACTGTGCAATTGTCAGTGAACATTCCCACATTTGACCTCATGGTGGTGAAGGTCATTGATAAAGCAGTTTAAGATGGTTGGGCCGAGGACACTACCCTGAGGATTCCTGCAGCAATGTTCTGGGACTGAGATGATCAACCTCCAACAATCTTAACCATCATCCTTTCTACTAGATATGACACCAGCATGATGACCTTTGACCTGGAAGCAGTACTGTGAGGAAAATGTGTAATTTTGTTAAAATATCTGTAGAATCTGCAATTGGTCTTCGGAATGTTTGAAACAGGGCTTGTAAAAGTTTGTATCAATTGTAAAGAGATCTCTTGCAATTTGCTTGAATAATTAGAAATACTGGTCCATATGACCTGGCAACCCTTGACCTGGAAGCAATACCAGCAAGAAAGAAGTAATGAGAACGCTGTGTGGCTGATAGACACAATGAAGAGCTGCAGACACAATGAAGAGCTGCAGACACAACGAAGAGCTGCAGACACAACGAAGAGCTGCAGACACAATGAAGAGCTGCAGACACAACAAAGCGCTGCAGACACAATGAAGAGCTGCAGACACAAAGAAGAGCTGCAGACACAAAAAGAAGAGCTGCCAAGCAGAGGAGATGGAAGGTAAAGGTGCTCCAGACAGAGACAGAAAGAGGAATACCACGAATTCTTATGAGGAGAAGAAGCAAATCATTCTCAGGAAGAGGTCAGTGTTTCTGTTTGGCAGAAAAGAAGAGAGGGGCTCTTGGAGGCGCATTGCGAGCTGGCTGAGAAAGTCTGAAACCTGGAAAGCTGTGTGCCTAACTCAGAGACACTAAAGAGCTGAGTGTTTATGCAGAAGTGGCCAAAGCAGGAACTGGGTTGTTATTGGTTAGTGGGTTGAAAAGGAACTCTGGAAAGCTACACCATCAGGATTGGTGTGACCTGTGGGAGATAGGCAGATGTGTTCCTTGCTGATGTTAATCTTACCTGTGAAACTCGGAAGTGAAAGTTGTTGTCGAATAGGATTCTTGACCTACCCTGTTTGAATAAGGAACAGCATATTGTGGAATTGAGCAGCTACGTAATGCCACATTGTGTGGGGAGTGATGCTAAAGAAGGTATGGTTGCAAAATTTGTGGTGGAAGCAGAGTCTTTAAATGTTTTTGAGGCAGAGATAGATAGATTTGTGATAAGCAAGGGGGTGAAAGGTTATCGGGGATAGGCAGGAACGTGGAGATGAGTTTACAATCAGATCAGCCATGATCTTATTGAATGATGGAGGAGGCTCGAAGGGCCGAGTTTGTATGTTCCCAATTTGTACGCCTTCATGATGTGCATTCTGTGGCTGCATAAGATGTTTATTGACTTTAATGTGAAATGTATCTTTTTTACTTGAAGTATCATTTGCCTATTAATCCAAGTGTAATTGGCATTGGTTCTAATTCATGTTAAAGTAAAAGCTACAAAAAGAGGAGTCTTGTTGGTAATGTCTTCGTTCGAGGTCAGTCTGTAAATTTTGTTATTATGGTCACTATTTCCCCATGAGGATTGTAACAAAACTGGGGGTTCGTCCAGGATTGAACCCAGAGATTGTAAAACAGGCTGACTGAAACTTTCCAGCATTTACACAAACAAGATTTCACATTTCCTTCGTTATGTACTGGGTAGTTGACATGAGTACCCTTTTTCAGGCTCAAACCTTTGTTGAAAGAGAGAATCTGACTGTCAGAGACTTGAAACAGTTCCAAAAAGACGATTTACAGGCTGTAGCGGAGCACGTGTGGGATTAACATGAGATCAGGAGCTAAGAGGAACGAGATCCTTAAAGGATTGGCTAGGTACCAGGGGTTCGAAGAAGAAAGGGCAAGTTCCATTAGTGATCGAGTACAACTGGCCAGAATTGAAAAAGATACAGAACTAAGCAAGGGTGACTAAGGATGGAATCATCCGGTCCCATTGGCAGCGGGCAGGGTGGGGAGGATTTGGCAGGAGGGGCAGAAATTGGTTTCACCCTGGCGAGAAATCAAAGCCAGATCATCGGATGGTGTCGGCCATGGCAGAACGCTAATCCCGCTGGAGGCTGGCGTGAACACGATTTGCATCCTGCTAATGGGACACAATGTAAGGCCTGACCAAAATTGTCCCCACATCCCCAATTTACCGTTACGGCAGTGGGAACACATGCTGGCTGGGAACACCCCTGGACAAGTGTGACCTGCAGAATCCGGACTTACCATTAGGGCCTTGTTCAAATCGCTGGGTGGATCCTCATGGACATGGCTGCACTGCAAAGCAGTTCTTGGAGTGTGGGAAGTCTCCGTTGATGCTTTGGGCCTGCTTCAGAACATTACAGCCTTGGCCACGGGTTGCTATAGATGATCAGCCATGGGGTGGGGGAGAGGAAGGTCTAGGTATGAGTGGGAGATGAAGATTACCAGGGAGGGTGAGGTTGGGAGAGGGAGATGAAGGTGTCAGGGGCGATGAGGGAGTACGAGGGGAGGAGAGTGTAACAGCGGAGAATGCTGCAAGTGGGGAGGTAGTTGTAAGAGGGGAGGAAGGTGCAAGGGAGGGAGTTCAGAGGGGGTAGGATATCCGTGGGTCAGGAGGAGGGAGTTCAGAGAGGGGAAGGTGTCTGGGACGAGGTGGGAGCTCAGAGAGGGTAAGGTATCCGGGTGGAGGAGGGAGTAAGGGTGGGGTAGGAAGTAAGGGGGGGAAGGCCCAGGTGAACATGAAAGAGAGGGGTCTGTGGTGTCCAAGATTGCCGCCGGGTAAGTGAAATGAGGGTGGGCGTCGTATGAGGGAATGGTGAGCGTGAGAGGGGGCAGTGTGAGCCAGTAGGGAGGGTGAGGGTGTGCAGTAACGGTAGAAGGGGTGGCGAAGGTGGTTGGTGGGGACGAGGAGGCAGACACGGACCCTTGGGGTGGGAAGGAGGAGGAGGGGGAGGTCAATGTGGATGAGGATGGGATTCTCCAGAAGGCAGGGAATGTGCATATTCATCTGGATATCCTGGAATGACAAGGGTTCAGGTTGGTAGGTTGGTGGGAGGTGGTAGGTGATGTCAGGGGGGGTCGACAGTGATGAGGGAAAGGATATGTGTGACTGAGGGAGGGGAAAGGATAGGAGCTAATCAAAAACTTTACCATGACCCATGTTTGTCAAATCGAACGTGAATGGAGCCTGGTGTTGGACAGGCACAGGTGCTGCATGGGAGTGCGGTCAGTGGGTGGGTGGAGGTGTGGGTCAGGCTCAGATGGACAACTGGAAGAGACCCCCAGCAGGCAGCAGTGAAAATGCTCAGGACAGTCAGATGAGCACAAAGAAGGAAGGTTCCTCCACCAGAGGGGGAGTGTTTGCACAAGGCTGTAAAAGGCCCTGCCACACACACACTTCTCCCCCCGAACCACTCGGGGTCTGGCTGCGTCTGGTGGGGTGGGGGGGAGCGATGCAGTGGGAGGACTCACAAAGCCTGTAAATGAAGCTGAAAGACAACATTACGCATTATTCAGTGAAAATGAATATATTTTCTTCTTATAAAGTGGCAAAATGTGTTCACCCGTGCAACCAACTGTGATCAGAATTTCTTTTCCAGTTCTGCCACTTCTTCTAGGTGCTGCCCTGACATCCGCAGCAGGGGTGGAGACAGCCTGTGCAACGGTTGGCCCTGTTGCCTCTGATGACTTTGGCAGGTGTTGTCTGGAAAGCTGAGGCCTTGAGACTTGCTTTGGCTGTCCTCCTGTGGGCCAGCTGCTCCCTTTGTAGTGTCAGAGGATGAGGTTGAGGGGGTCACAGGCAAAGGGGACTCGGAGGGAGAGGACAGCCTCTGAGATTCCTGAGTGGATGACCCAGGGATGTCCAGCTGGACCAGGGTCTCCATAGCGTCCGCCATCCTTCCCATGGAGACCTCCACAGGCGCACATGTGGGCACCACTTCATCAGAGAGCAGGCAGGCACATCCTCCGATCCAGGTGCCACTTTGTTGAGGGCTTCCAACAGCTCTGCCTGATGTCCCCATGCCTTCTGCTGACTCTCTGCGATGAGTTGGAAGGCGGAATCTAGAGGCTTGTCATCTGACTTAGACCTCACAGATAACTCTTCCTCAGCAATCCTCCAAATGCCAGGGAGTTCAGCTGAACCTGCCTCCTCCTGCTGTGGACACGTGTCCGTGCAGTGACCACCAGATTGTGAACTCGAGCCTGCTCTAGATCTAGGTCCCACCGAGGTGTGTGTCTCTGCGCTGGTGCAGGGTGTGGGTAAGCGCTGTGATGGGTCTTCCAGGCTGCTTATTTCCAGCTCTTCAATGGAGGAGGTGTCCTCTTGGCTGGAGGTGAGGACCTGGATGGAGCTGAGGAACTGGCTGGCTGAGGGTGTCGGTCACTTGGCAGAGCTCCCTGTGAACTGAAGTAGAGATAATTAGTGCATGGCAGCAGAGTCAAAAACAAGAGAGAGAGGCGCTCACAGTTACATTGAGAGAGGGATGATGTGGTGAAGGACCTGCATTTGGGTGTTTGCCGCTGACCTCACCGTCACTGCAGGCACGGTCCTCATCCTCACCAGTCAGCGCAATGGCACACTCCACACACTGAGTGAGAGGCCCAATGTGGGCCACTCCACCCCCCGTCTAGGACCTCTCCCTGCTGTTGTGAGCAGGATTATCCTGCATGAATCCAGATGGAGAGAGTGTGAGCGGGACACGTGGCACTGTGCAGAATGTTTGTGTGCTGAGTGGAGCCATGGACAGGAATGAGGACGTGAGTTTGAGAGGATATGAGCCTGATGGGGATGTGAGGGTGTGTGTGAGAGTTAGTGGTGTTGTCCCTTCAGCTGTGAGATCCCTGTGGATGTGCGGTGGGTTTGTGAGTGTGTGAGTTGAGAGTGATGAGGCGGTTGAGTTACCCTGGCGGAATGGATGAGAACATTCATCCTCTTGCTGCACTGGCCTCCTCTGTGCTCTGGTGGTGCTGAGCGCTGCTGCCACTGCCTCCCAGGCTGGATTGGTGACTCTTGGGGACCTCCTGTTGCCAGAGCTGGGGTAGAGGACATCTTCCACTGCATCCAGCAAGCGCCACAGAGAGGCCTCACTAAATCTGGGGCCTGCCTGGAGTTCGGGGCCATTGTCGCCTGGAGCAGCCCTGGTCTGAAGACATGAAGTAGGCTGCTCTCTAGTGCCCCTTAAATATGGCTTCCGGAGCGAGGAAGTGCTGAGGTCACAGTGTGGCAGGCAAACCCGAGCCTGCCCACCAGTGACCCGGCATGTTTACACATTATTAATGCAGTGGGGAAGGGGGTGAGACGGAGCAAAAACCCGTCTCTGTGGCTGACCAGCAAAGCATCTTTTTTCACAATTCCATCCTAAGAAATCAAGAAATTAGCTAATGAGAAAAGATAGTGGAAGAAAGGAAAGAGATCAAGACAGAGAGAGAGAGAGGTGTAAAAACTCAATGGAGTGTGACTTCTGATGATGTGAATTTGAGTTGAGGAGGAGAGGGTGAGGCTGACTGGCTGGCTTCTGAATTTTGATTTGGTGAGAATTTTTGCTTCATACCTAAATTTAGTGAGGAGGGAGTGGAGATGTACTTCCTGGCATTTGAGAAAGTTGCCATGAGTCTGAATTGGCTGAAAGACCAGTGGGCTATCCGTCTACTAAGTGTTTGGGTAGGGAAGGCTTTGAAAGTGTACACATCACTTTCGGCAGAGTGTTTGTGTGATTAAGAGGCAGTAAAATTGCTGCACCCAACTCTCACCAGCTGGTACCGCAGTTTACAAGCAGAAATTTCAAAACCTGTGAATGAGAACAGGCCAGACCTATGTAGAATTTGCCAGGGAAAAGGAAGAGTTCAATACATCGTGTAGATCGACCAAGGTGAAACAGAACTTTGATAACCTTAGGGAAATGATGATTGTGGAGAAATTCAAAAATAGTGTCTCTGAGGTTAAAGCCTCACCTCAAAGACCACAAATTTCAAATGAGTTAACTCATAAGATGATTAATAACAGGCTTTGGGAATTTCCATAGAAACTGGGGTGAGAGGGTTGTTGATGGGAAGAGGCCAGGTCCTGCTCAGAACGCTGGAGAAGGTGAAGACCCAGTCACTTCTCGGCTTAGTAGAAGTGAAGATTAGCAGGGCAGCTTTATTTCAAGTGGATCAACATGCTACTTTTCTCACAAGAAAGGGCTCGAAGTTAAAACTGAGCCTGTCACGTTTGTCGAATCATGCTGAATAGTAAAATTCATGACCAGCAGGGAGTCTCTCTCACACTCACTGAGAGGATGAATTGGCTGATGGAAAGATATGGAGATTTTCTGCTAGAGGATAAAGTGACCCATGTTCATCAAGGGAAGCAGGCAAATTGATTATAATCATTGCAGTTACAGGATCATCCCAGGCATGGATGTTGCCAGGTAACATGAAGCTCTTTCCAATAAGGTCACTGAATAAAAAGGGTATTGTTAGAACGTGTTTACCATTCCTGTATATAACTTTAATTTAAAACAAAAACAAAAATACCTGGAAAAACTCAGCTGGTCTGACAGCATCTGCGGGGAGGAATACAGTTAACGTTTCGAGTCCGTATGACTCTTCAACAGAACTAAAGAAATATAGAAATGTGGTGAAATATAAGCTGTTTAAGGGGGGGTGGGACAGGTAGAGCTGGATAGAGGGCCAGTGATAGGTGAAGGCAAAGAGGAGATTGCCAAAGATGTCATAGACAAAAGGACAAAGGGGTGTTGACGGTGGTGATATTATCTAAGGAATGTGTTAATGGGGACATTAAGGGTAGAAAGCAGGACGAGCAAGGTACAGATAGCCCTTGTGGGGGTGGGTTGGGGGGAAGGGATCGAAATGGGCTAAAAGGTGGAGATAAAACGATAGATTGAAATAAATTTAAAAATAGGTGGGAAAAGAAAAATATATTTTTTAAATTATAAATGGTTGGAAAAAGGGGGATCGAAAAGTGGGTGGGGATGGAGGAGAGAGTTCATGATCTAAAGTTGTTGAACTCAGTATTCAGTCCGGAAGGCTGCAAAGAGCCTAGTAGGAAGATGAGGTGCTGTTCCTCCAGTTTGTGTTGAGCTTCACTGGAACAATGCAGCAGGCCAAGGACGGACATGTGGGCAAGAGAGCAGGGTGGAGTGTTGAAATGGCAAGCGACAGGGAGGTCTGGGTAATGCTTGCAGACAGACCGAAGGTGTTCTGCAAAGCGGTCACCCAGTCTGTGTTTGGTCTCTCCAATGTAGAGGAGGTTGCATTGGGAGCAGCGAATGCAGGATACTTGCTCGTCCTGCTTTCTACCCTTAATGTCCCCATTAGCACATTCCTTAGATAATATCACCACCGTCAACACCCCTTTGTCCTTTTGTCTATGACATCTTTGGCAATCTCTTCTTTGCCTCCACCTATCACTGGCCCTCTATCCAGCTCCACCTGTCCCACCCCCCTCAACCAGCTTATATTTCGCCACATTTCTATATTTCTTCAGTTCTGATGAAGAGTCATATGGACTCGAAATGTTAACTGTGTTCCTCTCCGCAGATGTTGTCAGACCTGCTGAGTTTTTCCAGCTATTTTTGTTTTTGTTTCAGATTTCCAGCATCTGCAGTATTTTGCTTTTATTTTAATTTAAAATGTGGCTTAGTCACTGGTGTGGTTACTGTGAGTGTCGTTCCTATTTTACCAATTGAAGGTAACATACTCTGAAGGACAGTGGAAAACCTGCATCCAGTGCTGACACTGTAAAACTGCAAGGAATGATACGTGTTCCTGGGCGCAAGTTAAAACTTCAAAACAAAGAGGCAATCGGGCTTGCAAGAAAGGAATTGGGTAAAGCTTGAACACAGTGGGAGGATGAAAAACAAAAAGAAATTAAGAAAATTTGTGAACTGAATAAAAAGGAGTATCAAGCTTTCCTAGCTGAAAATCGAAATAACCTAAACAAAGTTCTTAAAGCTGACAAAAATAATTTTACTCAACAAAAGAAGAACTGCTTGCACCAAATGAGGTAGAGTTAAACCTGCATCTTGTGAAAAAGGAAACTGAAAGGTTAAATCATAGAGAAGAACTTAAAGTTGAAAATGATCCTGAATTTAAGCAGGATGATGTGAATTCAATTGTTACGAAGAGCAATTCAGATGTTTGGCTGGTTGGAACACAGTTCCAAGGCTCGGACATTAATTTAAAAATGCAGGTATAGAAAAAAATGGAGATCAGGAGTTAAAACCTGAACAGAGTGGTTCAGAGTCTGTTCAGAGCTGCCAGTACCCAAAAGCCAGGTGGTTTGCTAGTGATCAGCAATATTATTGTTGACAAAGTTAACCAGACCAAACAAATTGTAAAACCTTTGGATTCATCATAAATGCCAATCCAGGGTCCTGACTCTACAAAGTCCAATATAGATTTTTTCAAAAGCAACATGAAAAGTTTAAAACCAAGAACCAAAAGATGTGTTGGTGGAGTTTGCTGCAACCATTAACACTCAACATTGTTTATGTTGCTGGACAAAACAATGTGGTTGTGGAAATCCAGTCAAAAGCTTCAAGAACAAGGATTTGGGGTCTTGCACCCCTTTAAGGCAGGAACAGAGTCAGCAGCAAAGCATTGTTATGAATCAACTTTATTGACACAAAGTCAGGACAGGTTTATTCAGTTCTCAGGTAAACTATGTCAATAAACTTGGCTGGTGATTTACAGTTAAAACAGATTTTATTACCCCTGTTGAGACCTGGAGGTAGTGTGCAGAAATTGTTTCTCTTGCAGCTTTGGTTTGTTTGGTCTTTGAGTCTCTCTTTCTCTCACCTTGTTTGTTCTTATCTCTGGATGATCTCTCTCTCCACTGTACAAATGCAAAGTGGGAGCATCTCTTCATCCTGGCTTTACCCAATTAACCCCTCTTTCATCTTCAACCAATCATCTTCAACCCTATGTGTGAGGAAACTTTCCTTGACCAAAGGAACAGTCAATGTGACTGTTGCTAAACTTGCATCTTTATGTAAGTAATATCCTTTCTATGCACAGCTCTATCTCAATGCTTTTACATCCCATGGTTTTTTTATCTCATAGACAGGGACATCCACGTTCCTTTCTCACACAAGCAGATTTTCGCAGACAGCCCCCAACATCCCTGTTTCTTTTCCTTTGCATAAGCTCTTTTAAAACTTGACACAAGCTCCCAGAATCCCTCTGCCTTGGCATCTTTTTTATACTGTGGCCTATTTCTAAATTTTCCCATTTGACAAAGAAGGGTATTTAATAGACTCAAGTGTTAATAAGCTACAAGGTTAGATGTTAGCTTCTTATAATTAAGTTAGATTTTAACCATTAGTATGGTTATTAGCTGAGGGAGAAGGTGGCATAGTGTTATTGTTGCTGGACTAGTAATCCAGGGACACAAGGTAATGCTCTAGGGGGTTCAAATCCTGCCATGGCAAATGGTAGAATTTGAATTCAATAAAAACCTGTAATTAAAAGTCTAATGATGACCATGAAACCATTGTCAATTGTTGTAAAAACCCATCTGGTTTACTTCTGTCCTTTAGGAAAGGAAATCTGTCGTCCTTATCTGGCCTGAGTCACATGGCATCAAACGACTACCAAATCTCAACAAAGGAATGAAAGTGGACGGACCACCCAGCATTGACCGAGGCACCGGAAACGACAACGGCAAACTCAGCCTTGTTGACCTGGCAAAGTTCACTTTACCAACATCTGGAGGCTAGTGCCAAATTTGGGAGAGCTGTCTCACAGACTAGTCAAGCAATGGCCTGACATAGTCATCCTCACGCAATCATATCTTACTGATAACGTCCCAGTCACCACCATCACCTTCCCAGCAGAGGTGGTGACACAGTGCTATACAGCCACGAGGGAGTTGCCCTGGGAGTCATCAACACCGCTTCTGGACCCCATGAAGTCTCATGGCATCAGGTCAAACATGGGCAAGGAAACCTCCTGCTGATTACCACATACTGCCCTCCCTCAGCTGATGACTCAGTGCTCCTCCATGTAGAACACCACTTGGAGGAAGCACTGAGAGTGGCAAGGGTGCAGAAAGTACTCTGGGTGGGGAACTTCAATGCCCATCACTAAGAGTGTCTCGGTAACACCACTACTGACTGAGCTGGCTGAGTCCTAAAGGAGATAGCTGTTAGACTGGGGTCTGCAGCAGGTGGTGAGGGAACCAACAAGAGGGAAAAACATACTTGACCTCATCCTCACCAACCTGCCTGCCGCAGATGCGTCTGTCCATGACAGTATCGGTACGAGTGACCACCGCACGGTCATGGTGGAGATGAAGTCCCACCTTCACATTGAGGATACCCTCCATTCTGTTGTGTGGCACTACCACCGTGCTAAACGGAATAGATTTCAAACAGATCTAGCAACTCAAGACTGGGCATCCATGAGGTGCTGTGGGCCATTAGCAGCAGCAGAATTGTACTTGAACACAATCTGTAACCTCATGGCCCAGCATATCCCCCACTCTACCATTACCATCAAGCCAGGGGATCAATCCTGGTTCAATGAAGAGTGCAGGAGGGCATGCCAGGAGCAGCACCAGGCTTACCTAAAAATGAAGTGTCAACCTGGTGAAGCTATAACATAGAACTACTTGCATCCAAACAGCAAAAACAGCAAGTGATGGACAGAGCTAAGCGATCCCACAACCAATGGAACAGATCTAAGCTCTGCAGTCCTGCCACATCCAGTCGTGAATGGTGGTGGACTCACTGGAGGAGGAGGCTCCACAAATATTCCCGTCCTCAATGATGGGGGAGCCCAGCACATCAGTGCAAAAGATACGGCTGAAGAATTTGCAACAATCTTCAGTCAGAAGTGCCGAGTGGATGATCCATCTCTGCCTCCTCCACACGTTCCCAGCATCACAAATGCCAGTCTTCAGCCAATTCAACTCACTCCACATGATAGCAAGAAATGGCTGAAGGCACTGGATGCTGCAAAGGCTGTGGGCCCTGACGGTATTTTTTTATATTTGTTCATGAGATGTGGGTATTTAAGAGTCTACTTCCTTCCCTAAAGGACATTAGTGAACCAGATGGGTTTTTACAACAATTGACTTTAAATTTCAGATTTTTTATTAAATTCAAATTTCACCATCTGCCAAGATGGGATTTGAATCCGGGTCCCCAAAACATTACCCTGGGTCTCTGGAATACTAGTTAGTGACAATACCGCTACACCGCCACCTCCCCCTTATTCAGGGAATAGTACTGAAAACTTGTGCTCCAGAACGTGCCAAGCTGTTCCAGTACAGCTACAACACTGGCATCTACCCAGCAATGTGGAAAATTGCCCAGGTATGTCCTGTACACAAAAAGCAGGACAAATCCAACCCAGCCAATTACCGCCCCATCAATCTACTCTCCATCATCAGTAAAGTAATGGAAAGGGTCTTCAGTGTGCTATCAAGTGGCACTTACTCAGCAATAACCTGCTCACTGGTGTCAGGACCACTCAACTCCTGACCCCATTGCAACCTTGGTTCAAGCATGGACAAAAGAGCTGAACTCCAGAGATGAGGTGAGAGTGACTGCCCTTGACATCAAGGCCATATTTGACCAAGTATGTCCTGTACACAAAAAGCAGGACAAATCCAACTCAACCAATTACCGCACCGTCAGTCTACTCTCAATGATCAGTAAAGTAATGGAAGGGGCCATCAACAGCACTATCAAGTGGCACTTGCTTAGCAATAACCTGTTCACTGATGCCCAGTTTGGGTTCCGCCAGGGCCACTCAGCTCCTGACCTCATTACAGCCTTGGTTCAAACATGGAGAAAAGAGCTCAACTCCCGAGGTGAGGTGAGAGTAACTGCCCTTGACATCAAGGCTGCATTTGACCGAGTGTGGCATCAAGAAGCCCTAGCAAAACTGGAGTCAATGGGAATCAGGGGAAAAGCTCTCTGCTGCTTGGAGTCATACCTAGCACAAAGGAAGGTGGTTGTGGTTGTCGGACGCCAGTCATCTCTGTTCCAGGATATCACTGCAGGAGTTGCTCAGGGTAGTGTCCTTGGCCCAACCACCTTCAGCTGCTTCATCAATGACCTTCCTTCCATCATAAGGTCAGAAGTGGGGATGTTCGCTGATGATTGCACAATGTTCAGCACCATTCGCGACTCCTCAGATACTGAAGCAGTCCATGTCCAAATGCAGCAAGACCTGGACAATATCCAGGCTTGGACTGACAAGTGACAAGTCACATTTGCACACACAAGTGCCAGGCAATGACCATCTCCAACAAGAGAGAATCTAACCATCGCCCATGGATATTCAATGGCATTACCATCACTCAATCCCCCAGTATCAACATCCTGGGGGTTACCATTGACCAGAAACTGAACTGGACTAGCCATATAAATACTGTGTGTACAAGGGCAGGTCAGGGGCTAGGAATTGTGTGACGAGTAACTCACCTTCTGACTCCCCAAAGCCTGTCCACCATCTACAAGGCACAAGTCAGGAATGTGATGAAATACTCCCCATTCGCCTGGATGAGTGCAGCTCCAACAACACTCAAGAAACTTGATACCATCCAGGATCAAAGCAGCCGCTTGATTGGCACCCCATCCACAAACACTCACTCCCTCCATTAGCGACACAGTGTATACCATCTACAAGATGCACTGCAGGAATTCACCAAGGCTCCTTAGACAGCACCTTCCAAACCCACAACCACTAACACCTAGAGGGACAAGGGCAGCAGATAGATGGGAACACCACCACCTGGAAGTTCCCCTCCAAGCTACACACCATCCTTGACTTGGAAATATATCACCGTTACTTCACTGTCACTGGGTCAAAATCCTGGAACTCCCTCCCTAACAGCACTGTGGATGTACCTACACCACATGGACTGCAGCGGTTCAAGAAAGTGGCTCACCACCCCCTTCTCAAGGGCAACTAGGGATGGGCAATAAATGCTGGCCCAACCAGTGACTCCCATATCCTATGACTGAATTTTTAAAAACCTAATAATCTTACAGATAACAATATCTTAAAGGCAGGAGAATGTACTAGGTTTAATGGGATTGCAAAATAAAACTGTGTGTTTGTACAGAAGCCTGCTTTGTAAAGTATGAGGAACCATTGTTGTTACCTTTGTAGAATGGAATGTGTTCTTTGTTCAAATGTTTGCCTTTAATTAATATGTAATTTGCGTTGGTTCTAATCTGTGTTAAAATTCCCTTCCTGTTATATATTAATGACCTAGATGTTAGTGTTCAGGGCATGATTTCAAACTTGTGGAAGATGTAAAGATTAGAAACGTTGTCAAGTTGGATGAGGATAGTCTTGAACTTCAAAAGTACATAGACATGTTGGTGGATTGGGCAGACAAGTGGCAGGTGAAGTTCAATGCAGAGAAGTGTGAGGAAATTCATTTTGGCAGGAAGAATATGGAGGGATGGTATAAAATAAAGGGAGAAACTCTAAAGGAGGTTCAGGAACAGAGGGACCTCACTGTGCATGTACATAAGTCATTGAAGATGGCAGGACATGTTGAGAGAGCAGTTAATAAAGCTTATCATACTTAGGCTTTATTAATAGGGGCATTGAGTAAAAGAGTAAGGGGGTGATGTTGAATTTGTATAAGGCATTAGTTCGGCCTCATCTGGAGTATTGTGTCTAGTTCTAGGCACCATACTTGAGGAAGGATGTGAAGGTATTGGAGAGAGTACAGAGGAGATTCACAAGAATGATTCCCGGGATGAAGAACTGTAGCTACGAGGATAGATTGGAGAGGTTGGGTCTGTTTTCGTTGGAGAAAAGAAGGCTGAGAGGAGACTTGATGGAGGTATTCAAGATCCTGAGGGGTATGGACAGGGTAAATAGTGAGAATGTGTTCCCACTGATAAACGCATCAAGAACTAGAGGACACAGATTCAAAATAATTGGTAAAAGGAGTAAAAGTGAGGGTGAGGAAACATTTTTTTCCTCAGAGGATGGCTGGAGTCTGGAACAAACTTCCTGAAAGGGTGGTGGAGGCAGGTTCAATGGAGGTATTCAAAAGGGAATTGGAATGCTACCTGAAAAGAGAGAATATGCAAGGGGAATGGGACTGGGTAGATTGCTCTTTCAGAGAGCCAGTGCAAACTCAATGGGCTGAATGGCCTCCTTCTGCACTGTAAAGATTCTGTGAAACAAAAAATTACAAAAAATAGAATCTTGGTAATTTCTTAATTTGCGGGTCCTTCAGTATAATTTGGGTCATTTTGGATTACAGTTTCCCCTCGGGCTTTGTAGCATCAGTCAACAGAAATGATTCCCCCGATTCCCACTGAATTCAATTTTGCTAGGGCTCCCTGATGCCACACTCAGTCAGCTGCCCCTATGATGTCAAGGGCAGTTACTCTCTTCTCACCTCTAGCCTTTAGCTCTTTTGTTCATGCTTGGATCAAGGCTGGAATGGAGGAGCTGAGTTGTCCTGGCAAAACAGAAACTGAGTGTCAGTGAGCAGATAATTGCTGAGTAAGTGTCACTTGATAGCATTTGTTGATGACCCCTTCCACTCACTTTGCTGAAGGTTGAGCCTCAGCAGATGGTAATTGGCCTGATTGAATGTGTCCTGCTTTTTCTGGACAGGACATACCTGGACAATACTTCACAGTTCTGGGTAGATGCCAATGTTGTAGCTGTACTGGAACAGCTTGGGTTGGGGCACGGCTAATTCTAGAGCTCAAGTCTACAGTACTACTGCCAGGTTTTGTCAGGACCCATAGCCTTTGCTATATGCAGTGCCTTTAGCCGCTATGTATCAGGTAGAATGAATCGGCACCTGTGATACTGGGGACCTCAGGAGGAAGCCAAAATGTATTTCTGGCTGGTGCACTGGTCTCCCGCATCACTAAAGATGATGATATTTGTGGAGCTTCCTCCTCTAGTCAGTTATTTAATTGTCCACCACCATTCACAACTGGGGGTGTCGTTGCAGGACTGGCAGAGTTTTGATCTGATCCGTTGGTGGTGGGATCACTTAGCTCTGTCTATCACATGTTGTTTGACATGTATTTAGCCTCTGGTCATGATCTTCCACTTCTCCTTAGATATGGGGGCAGCAAAAGACTGCAAAGGTTCAAATAAGTGGAGATAACGTTATAGCTTCACCAGGTTGGCACCTCATTTTTATGTTTGCCTGGAGCTGCTCCTGGCATGCCCTCCTGCAGTCCTCTTTGAACCAGGGTTAGTCCCCGATTTGATGGTAATGGTAGAGTGAGGGATATGCCGGGCCATGAGGTTACAGATAGTGGTTGTATACAACTCTCCTGCTGCTGATGGCCCACAGATCTTCATGGATGCCCAGTTTTGAGCTGCTAGATCTGTTCTGAATCTGTGCCATTTAGTACAACTTGATGCAGGGTTGAAGATGGGTCTTTGTCTCCATGAGGACTGTGTGGCGGTCACTCCAGTAGCTGTAAATACTGCCATGGATAGTGTTCTGATCCCAGCTGAGGCTACCCCTGGACATCTCTGATCGCAGAGTGGAGCCCAGCTTGATAGATCCTAACTTTTATTTGTTTGTTTAAATATGAGGAGAGTAGCTACTGAACAGAGTCACAGGAATCAGCTGATGAACAAAAGAATAAAACATTTATTAAATAAGAAAAGATGAACTATATTATAAAACTCCTTCACCTACAACTATACCTTTACAGATAAATACAGATTTGTAATGATAACACAAGTTACAAAAGCTATCTTGTACTCTAATGTTCACAGTAAATACACAGCCCAGTTAAGCCAATAGGCACCCTGTGGTCAGACACACCACACTCTGAAACCAAGTGACAGATGCCACCTCCAACAGATGCCATGGATCTCTCCTCAACTCCCCCCAGACGCTTGTCACACCCTGAGCTAACCAGTCTCACTGAATTCTGTCCTTCACATGAGGGTTTCCAATCTCCATTCTCCTTTGAATCTTCTCCCAAACTAACACTTTATCTTAGACGCTTCTCGCAAGGGTTCACCTCCAGGTTTTCGAACTCTCCTTCTGATCTTCCTCTTCCCTGGATCACCATTTGCTCTCAAGCTGTCTTCCACACATCCTCTCTCACCGACTCAGCCAACAACAGTACCACAGCTTCACATGCCCATAGCATGTAGTTGGAGACCTTCAGCCAGCTCTTTGGACCTTCTTGCCTCTTGCAAGTTGTTCTCGCTTTAAATCCACTTTCTACAGCTTTTGTCTCTTTAACTCTGAAGTTTGGAGCCTTTCTCTCTGCCCCTCGCTCTTAAATTCACTTAACAGGGCCTTTTCCAGGTTCCTGTCCTTCCTTTGACTAGAAGGTCTGCTTGGGACTTTCCCCTTTTCTACTACCCTAGATTTTGGGGTCTTTCTTTATTTGGGGCTTGTTACCTGCCCCTTGTAGGCTGCTCCTGCCTGGCAGCTGTCTTCAAAACCTGCTCAACTCCAACAGCTTCCAAATCAAACTACTGTTTTTCTTCTTGTGTGTGTGACTATTGGAGGGACCAGCCTCTCTGGACTCCCGTTGCTAGGCAACAGCCCAATTCTTCCACCCTTGTTTATTTACCTGAGACGCAACAGTCGTAAAAGCCTTATTAGAAATGCAAGCACCTTTTAAAAGTGAAACTAAAACTCAATTTGACCTTTTCCTAACACACACATGCAGAAATACAAATCTAGCGTAAACATTAAAGCTAAAACTCATTCCTAACACTCAAAAAACACAAATGTAATTTACTTAAACTGTCTCTATTTCCTATCAATAGGTGTGCCTATGACAGGTAGATTGATGAGGACTAGGGTTTTCCCTCTTGCTGCTTGCCTTACCACCTGCCACAGGCCTAGTCTGGCAGACATGTTCTTCAGGACTTGGTTAACCCAATCAGTCGTGGTACTACCGAACCATTCTTGGTGATGGGCATTTGTCCCCCACCCAGGGTATATTCTGTGCCCTGATTTGATATTCATGTATAACTCATATTGTTCCAATTAGCAAATAATTCTGTCCTAGACTATTGTTTCTAAATGTTCCCCTGTCGTCACTGTTAGGCTTGCTGGCCTGTACTTGCCAGGTTTATCATCTCCACTTTTTTGAACCTTTGCATTCTCTATTGCTCCTGTATCTAAGGAGGAGCAGAATATCATGACCAGAGCTGATGCTACCTCTATTCATTCTTCACTTGGCAATCTTGGATGCACTCGATCCAGACCAGTGTCTTGTTAAGCACCTCCTTCTGTATTGCTTCATATCCTTTCCATGCTCTTCACAGCTACATTGGCAGCATGTTCTTCAATGAAGATGGATGTGAAGTAATTATTTAGTACCTCAACCATGCCTTTTACCTCCACAGTGAGTTTTTATTTTTGATGCTAATCATTTGTACCAATCCTTCACATTCACTTCTATATGTATATATATTTATGATAGACTTTTGAGTTCTCTATTATGTTACTGTAATCTATTCATAATCTCTCTTTGCCCCTCATATTTCCTTTTCTCAGTTCTAGGTTCTGACTGCTGTACTTTGCTTATCTGAATATTTTTCTGTTCATTCATGGGATGTAGGCATTGCTGGCAAAGCCAGCTCATCTCTATTGCCCTTCAGATGCTTTTGGTGGGCCACATTCTTGAATAACTGTATCCATGTGGTGTAGGTACACCCACAGTGCTGTTAGGAATGGGGTTCCGGGATTTTGACCCAGCGACAGTGAAGAAACAGCGATATATTTCCAAGTCAGGATGGTATGAGGCTTGGAGGGGAACTTGCAGGTGGTGGTGTTCCCACGCATCTGTTGCCCTTGTCCTTCTAGGTGGTAGAGGGTTTTGAAGGGTTTTCGAGGTTGAAAGGAACCTTGGTGAGTTCTTGCAGTGTATCTTATGGATGGCAGTGCAACAGTGGTGGAGAGTGTTTAAGGTAATGTGAGAAGATTTCAATGTGATTGACTCCTTGTTCACTCACTCACATAGCTGTGGCACACCTGGATATCACCTTGACTAGGGGTCAAATTTAAAATGCAATTGATAAATGGGGAAATCCACACCACAGAGATCATTAGATATCTGTGAGCAGTTTTCTTCAAGGTCAGCAGTGAATTTAGTATGAGCGTGTTTGGTATAGTAAGGGTTAATGTGGGACTGGAGTACTGCCCACAGTATGATGTAGAGAGAGACACATGACAGTAGACATGAGACAGAGTGGTGCAGATAGAGTCTAAGAGAAGTCAACATGAGGATAGTACCCAGTTAGGGCTATCCCTTGGAGATATGTATATCATTGTTTGTTAACAATGAATGGTTTATGTTCAACCACACAAGCTTCCAGACCTCTTAGTGAAACACCAAACAACCTTACGACATAGCGGAAGCTAATGAATGAAGCTATAGCCTTAAAGAAGTGAGAAGGAACCCAGAACCTCAAGGCATTAAAAACTAAAGAGTTTGAAATTCTGACCTGTGAGAAAGTGCCTAAACTGAAGACACAGCTGGAGATTGCCTAAAAAGATTTCATTGCCAAACCTGATCGAACGCAGACAAAGGACCGAGGCAGATCACAAAAAGGGTGAGCAATATTCATTAAAAGGCTGAAGTAACCTTATAAAAATAATCAGGGCACTAATCAGGCAGAGCCTCCTGATTGTTTAACCAGCGTAGCTGGGTCAGGAATCAGCACCATACCACATGGCATCCGAGCTTGAATGAATGAAAAAAAAAGGTTTTAAAATGTCAGCCCGGGCCTAAAGTCACCTTCCTATCAAGTTGTTTATGCCAAGAAAACCCACACACTGGCTCAAACTGCTGAATTTGATCATTTCCTGCCGAATCGATTAGCTTAATGAATCGGGTCCACGAATTCCATGGGAGCCTGCTAAAACCCGGCGAGTGTGAGAAGAAGAGAGAAGAGAATGGTTACCGTGGCACCATTAAAGCAGTACCTCCCCTGTTCTTAAAAACAGCCATGGATAGTTAATTAAAACTACCAGACCCATTTGAATTCACACAAAGTCATGGAGAAGAAATTTTTTGGATTATGGCAATACATCGGGATTAAGTAGGAAGTCAGAGGAAGTGCAACTGAATAAATTTTTGTACTTACTTGTTGACATAGCTGACAATGTAAATCATAAGAGAAATGAACTCAATCACGATTGGTGAGATATTAAAAGTATTTTAAACTCCAAGTTGTGGAGAGTGCAGACTTTAAAAAAAAAATGTCTGGAACATCCCCAGTAAAGCACCAAGGGTAAGGAGACACCAGGGTGAGGGAGCCAATACCTAGTGAAACACAGGATGTCAATGCAAGAAAGTACATAAGCTGAAGAGTTTAGTGCAGAGGAATGAAGAGGCTGAGAAACAGCCAAAAGGCTTAATATTTTTTTTTGAAAATGCCAACACAGTACCCAAACTGCAACCTCAGGGGGCAGTGCAGAAAGAGCAGATGGCTGTGAATGAAGGAAAGTTATCTGATGCAACCCAAAAGCAACAATACCTGCAAAAATGAAATGAAGCTATTCCACAGGAAACTGTTTGTCTCAAAGCTGAATTGGAAGTCTTAATACACATGATTCAATCAGAGTGTGTACCTTTGAAAAAGCATGATAAGCACAATTTTCAATGAACCAAACTGTTTAAGATCTGGACAAACAGATTTCTGAGGTGTCACAACAGTACAAGGATGCTTTGAAAGAAACAAAAAGGTTGAACTTATGAAGAATGCAGTAAGCAAAAATCTAAACTATGTGTAGACTCAGTACATATCTCCAGAAAAACACAAGAAGGAAATAACAACTCTGAATTCCATTGTTGGCTAATTGAAGAGGGAGTTGGAAGAATTCAACCAGAAGTACAGCCAGGCACAACAGGAAGCAGAAAATGCACTCAAAGAACTTGTTGCCTTGAAAGACTCTTGGAATAACCAATACATGCCCCTAGAAAATCATGAGGAGTCAAAAATAGGTGTTGAATACTACCTCAGAAAAAGCCACATTGGAACTATCAGTAGTGACAATGCAATGCACTGAAGTGCAGAGTAAGCAGACAGGAGGTCAACAAGAAGATAAACAGTTGAAAGGACAGATGGTTGTCTTTCAAGATCAAATGCAAGAGGAATACATAACCCTTCAGGAGCATGAAGAAATGAAGACTGATTTAAACAGCAAAATGGAGGAACAACGGGATAAAGTCGAGCAGAATCTGTTGAATAACAAGGAGACTCAAGACACAGCAATTGAGTTTCACAAAGAAAAAGAAAACCTGTTAAAGGACCTTCACACACTAAAAAGATTCCTCAGTCAAAGTGTGTTCCTCTGGAAAATTACAAAGAGAAGCGAATGGATTTAACGTCACTCTGAGTGAATTGCAGAACCATTTGGCAGAGAGGACTCTGCAATGTTCAGTATTCTATGAGGAAGCCAAGAGGTACAAGACAGAGACTGAAGAACAGAAGAACTGGCTGAGTGGAAAAGAGGAGACATTGGAAGGAAATGCTGTAAAGCTTTCCAAACTGCCAGTAAACACCGAAGCCATGAGTAGCTTGATTCCAGAACTGGAACAAGCTAAGACTCAACTGGAGACAGACCTGGCCAACAATGAAACCAGAAAGAAGGACAGAGTCAAAGCTCTGCTGCAGGCAGAGAAAGAAAAGACAAAAATAAGATCAGAAAATATAGATTCTGCTGAAGATCCTGAAGATTGAGGAACTAGAAGGAAAAACACTGGATGTCTCAAGCTTACTGAGAACCACTGAATTGTTGAAAGATGACACTGTTGAAATGAAAATCAAGAACCTAGGATGTCAAGAAAAAGTTGAACAGTTACAAGAGGAAGTAAAAGTTCTCACCAAAGAAATGTGAAGAGTCACAGAAACAATTAACAGAAGTGCAGTTATAGGATGTGAGCACAGTGGAATTAGGCTCTGCCAAGAACCGAATCTCACGTATGAAAGATGAATCTTCTCATGAGAAACAAGACCTGAGAAGAACACTGGACAATCTCTCACAGGAAGTAGAGCACTTGACAGGGGACCTGAAATGTCTAAATGATAACCTTGTAGAAGCAAATTCAACGAAGACACAACTTCAGTTAGAACTTTGGATTTCCAGCATCCGCAGTTTTTTGTTTTTATTTCAGTTAGAACTTGATGAACTTCAAGTATCAAAAATCTCTATTAAGTATCGTGAAAAGTTCCAGGAACAGGAGAAAGAATTGCTGATGAACCAGAACAGTCGATTGAATGCAGAATTAACAACCAAGACTGATGAAATTCATGAACTTTGCTCCAATCTGAAGAACATAAAACTTAAGATTTGCGATATGGAAGAGCGAATCTACACTTTAAAAGCAAGAAAGGAAAATTCTAAGAAACAGGTCGAGGGTCTAATGAGAACCAGACTGAAGGTCCAAAAGGACCTGCACGCCCAGGTGAAGCTGTTAATTTTGTATAATGGTTCCACAAATAACGCAGAAGCAAACTCACTAGAGTAGTTGCTGTGCTGAAAAAAAAGACTAATAGGCTTGAAAAAGAGCTGGAAAATAAGATAGGGAACAAATATTTGGCTAAAATTGTGAAACAAGTTGAAATGAAAATTCCATTTTTGAAACGTCAACTTCTAGGCACTTGCTAAACAATCCAGACTGTTCTCCAAATGACAATGACAATAAATTTAAGATTATCAATCAGGCTCACAGTGTGGCTCACTTACGTGTAATAGAGGCTACATATATTAGTACTCAGGGCCCTGTCCTTTTCAGACACAAGTAAAATATACACTTATTGTACCCTTCAACTAAACAAAATAGGCGACAGCCATTCTCTGATTCATTCCCCAGGGCAATGCCTTGACCAATCAGAGTCAACCTGCCTGGCTTGAATTTAAGCAAAGCTTGGCAGTTAACTGTCAGTCATCAGTTAACTGGTGCATTCTCCATGGCAATGTCTGTACCAATCAAATTACATTTGCCAACCAATCAGCAGTCTCATGCAGTATAAATTGTTATACCCTTTACATTTTGTATTTTTGCGAATTGTCCTGATGAGTGCAAAATGAAAAGCTTTGACAGCATGTCTCTTTTTCAGCAATACCCAAGGTATGTATTTCATTGTGTGTTAGAAATACATGCTTTACGCTCAACCACATGAGCCTTCAGACCTCTGAATGAGACCCCAAACAACCTTACAACAGTGAATGCCATCTCTCTGTCGCTGCCTGTAAGATCCAGCCCATCATCTTAATGCCATGTAGCAATTTGTGCCTAGAATTCTGAGTGCTGAGCCTTTTTTTCCTCTGCCATTCGTTGCAACATTGACCCTGACTTCTGGCCATTCTGCTCCCCTCAAACTCAGCCATATATTCTGGAGCCAGCATTTGATGTCCTTTTCTCGAACATCAGGAAGACAACACATCATTTGAGACTCAATGCTAGTTGCTGCAACACCTGCCTATCCCCCTGACTATTCTACCCCCATTACCACACCGTTTCTACATTTGCTGTTTCCCCTGTACTTTGAATTTACTTTGGACTGAATTTCCTCAAGGTGACCTTACCCTCAGTAGTGTCCACCACTGATACCTGGGTTCTGAGTGCCACACTTATTGAAGACTCCTGCACTACCTGCCTCTTCTTCCTACCTTGCTGAATGGCCATCAACTTGCTACCGTCTTCAACTGTCTGTTGTGGAGGAGTAACCCTCCTGGAATGTGTGATTGAAATTCTCATCCATTGTTTGCTCTATACTGACTACTTCTCAGGTTAAGGAAACCTGAATTGGAGCTATAGCAGCCAAAGGGGCATGTAGTTATCCAAGACACTCCCAATACCACAGGAATTATAAGTCATGTGGTTCAATCATTCCACAATGCACTTGAAAGTTTATCACTTTGTGTTCCCTTAAAATGCCCTTGATTATTTATATATGACATTTTTATTTAATAGAATTAATTTGCATTTAATTTCATCCCCATACACTTAGCTGGTAACTAAGATAGTTTACTTATATAAAACAAGGGACAACAGTAAATATATTACTTAGCATAAAAACAAAAAACTACTGCGGATGCTGGAAATCCAAAACAAAAACAGAATTACCTGGAAAAACTCAGCAGGTCTGGAAGCATCGGCGGAGAAGAAAAGAGTCGACATTTTGAGTCCTCACGACCCTTCAACAGAACTCACTTACTTTATTACTTAGCATGTTCTTCTGCTTCATTCTCTTCAGTCAATCAATTACTCCTCCTCATTTTCATACAGAATGTCGGCTCATTGTCCACAAAGCCTTCCTATGATAGAATCATAGGATATTTTCAGCACAGAAGGAGGCCAGTCAGCTGGCTATAAAAACAGTAAGGCTGTCCGATTAGGGAATTTTATCTACCCCAATATTAACTGGGATACTAACTGGGTTTTCATGTGAAAGGAATGGAAGGAACAGAATCAGGAGAATTTTTTTTTGGCTCAGCATGTGGCAAGTCCAAGAAGAGAGAGCGCGGTTCTGGACTTAGTTTCAGGAAATGAAGCTGGGCAGTTGGAAGGAGTGGCAGTGGGAGAGAATTTTGGTGGTAATGATCATAATTCAGTTAGTTTTAACCTAATTATGAAAAAGGACAGAGATAAAACACATTTTACTAAACTGAGAAGTGGTTTAGCGAAAGTGGACTGGAAACAGCAACTTGAAAGTCAATCAGTGTCAGAGCCAGTGGGAGGCATTCAAAGGGGAGATTCCAGGGGTTCGGAGTAAACATGCTCCCACAGAGAAAAAGGGCGGGACAGCCAAATCTAGAGCCCCCTGGATGTCAAGGAGCTTTCAGGGTAAGATAAGGCAGAAAAGAAAAGCTTACGTCAGACATCGAGAACTCAATAGTACAGAAAACCGAGAAGAGTATAGAAAGAGGAGGGTTGAAATCAAAAAGGAAATTAAAAAAGAAAAGAGAGAGCATGAAAGTATATTGGCCAGTAAAATCAAGGAGAACCCAATTGGTTTATCAATGCATTAAGACTAAGGGAAGAGCACAGCCCAGAAAAGACCAAAAAGGTAACCTGCGTGTGGAGGCGGAAGATATGGGTATGGTTCTTAGTGAATACTTTACAAAAGAGGGGAAAATGTAGACATTGTAGTTAAGCAGGATTGTGAAATATTGGATGCGATAAACATAGAGAGGAAGTAGAGTCAAGTTCTGCCATTTGCGACTTCCTGGTTTTTGTTTTGCCTTACCTGCACTTTGAACCAAAGTTATACAGCAGCAGGCATCAAGTCAGCAATGTTCGGTCATCTGAGGTTCCTACTCCCGGAGAAAAGACCGGAATGGTTGCAAATGAAGTGCAGCCTCAACAAAGGGATTAACGTGGAAATGTCTGAACCTCGCCGCAATATGGCTGTGTTTGGTTTGAAATTGTCACCGATGTATTGCTCCGAGGCTCTGCATCACAATTAAGAGTACAGTAACTGTCCAAACCAGTTCTCCCCTCGTGTGGCTGGAACCTTTCTGATTCAGCCTCACAGAAAAGCATGTTCAATGTTCGCAATTTCGCAGTTTGCGGGGTTTCACGGGAACATAACCCCCACAAACTTTGCTGTATTAAGGGAATTAGCATCCTTGAAAGTGGATAAATCACCAGGGTCAGATGAAATGTTCCCCAGGCCGTTAAAAGAAGCCAGGGAGAAAATTGTGGCGGGTCTGACCATCATTTTCCAATCCTCTCTAGATACAGGTGAGGTGCCAGAGGATTGGGGGTCTGCTGTGTTGTACCCTTGTTTAAAAGGGATCAAGGGATAGACCAAATAATTACAGACCAGTTTGCCTGACCTCACTAATGGGCAAATTATTGGAATAAATTCTGAGGGACAGGATAAGCTGTCACTTAGAAAGGCATGGATTAATCAAGGACAGTCAGCATGGATTTGTGAAGGGAAGGTCATGTCATAGAAACATAGAAAATAGGAGCAAGAGTAGGTCATTCGGCCCTTCGAGCCTGCTCCGCCATTCAATATGATCATGGCTAATCCTCTATCTCAACGCCGTACTCCCGCTCTCTCCCCCATACCCCTTGATGCCTTTTGAGTCCAGAAATCTATCTATTTCCTTCTTAAATATATTCAGTGACTTGACCTCCATGGCCCTCTGTAGTAAAGAATTCCACAGGTTCACCACCCTCTGAGTGAAGAAGTTTTTCCTCATCTCAGTCCTAAATGGCTGACCCTGTATCCTGAGACTGGGACCCCTTGTTCTAGACCCCCCCAGCCAGAGGAAACAAATCTCTCCTCATACGACAATCCTGCCATCTCAGGAATCTGTCTGGTGAACTTTTGCCACACTCCCTCTATGGCAAGTATATCCTTTCTCAGGTAAGGAGACCAAAACTGCACACAATAATCCAGATGTGGTCTCACCAAGGCCCTGTACAGCTGCAGTAAGACATCCTTGCTCCTGTACCCAAGTCCTCTCACAATGAAGGCCAACTTACCACTTGCCTTCCTAACTTCTTGCTGCACCTGCATGCTTGCTTTCAGTGACTGGTGTACAAGGACACCTAGGTCCCTTTGTACATCAACATTTCCCAATCTATCACCATTTAAATAATACTCTGCCATTCTGTTTTTCCTACTGAAATAGATAACTTCACACTTATCCACGTTATACTGCATCTGCCATGTATTTGCCCACTCACTCAACCTGTCTAAATTGCCTTGAAGCCTCTGAGCATCCTCCTCATCACTCACATTTCATCAAGTTTCATGTCATCAGCAAACTTGGAAATATTACATTTGGTTCCCTCATCCAAATCATTGATATATATTGTGAATAGCTGGTGCCCAAGCACTGATCCCTGCGGTACCCCACTAGTCATCGCCTGCAATTCCAAAAAAGACCCACTTATTCCTACTCTCTGTTTCCAGTTTGCTAACCAATTCTCAATCCATGCCAGTATATTACCTCCAATCCCATGTGCTTTAATTTTACACACTAGCCTCTTATGTGGGACTTTATCAAAAGCTTTCTGAAAATCCAAATACACCACATCCACTGGTTCTCCCTTATCTATTCTGCTAGTTAAGTCCTCAAAAAACTCCAGTAAGTTTGTCAAACATGATTTCCCTTTCATAAATCCATGCTGACTTTGTCTAATCCTGTTGATCATGTCTGGCTAATTTGATTGAATTTTTTGAGAAAATACCAAGGAGGATTAATGAGGGTAGTGTAGTTGATGTGGTCTACATGGCAAGGCTTTTGACAAGGTCCCACATGGCAGACTTATTAAAAAAATAAAAGCCCATGGGCCCCAGGGGAATGTAGCAAGCTGGATGTGGCAGGAAACAAAGGGTGATTGTTGATGGGTATTTTTGTGACTGTTTTAGGCTGTTTCCAGTGTGGTTCTGCAGGGCTCAGCACTAGGTCCCCTACATTTTGTGGTATATATTAATGATTTGGAAGTAAATGTAAGGAGAATGATGTAGAAGTTTGCAGATGACACAGAAATTGGCCGCGTGGTTGATAACGATGAGGATTGTTCTGGACTGTAGGAAGATATCAATGGACTGGTCAGGTGGGCAGAAAAGAGGCAAATGGAGTTCAACCTGGAGAAATGTGAGGTGATGCATTTGGGGAGGGCAAACAAGGCAAAGGACTACACAATAAATGGGAGGATACTGAGATGTGTAGAGGAAGTGAGGGACCTTGGAGTGAATGTCTATGAATCCCTGAAGGTAGCAGGGCAGGCGACTAAGGTAGTTAAGAAGGCACATGGAATCCTGCCAAGGTGTAGAATATAATTATAATATAATATAATATTATGAGTGGCATGGACAGAGTAGATAGTCAGAAGCTTTTTCCCAGGGTGGAAGAGTCAATTACTAGGGGACATAGATTTAAGGCGAGAGGAGAAAACTTTAGAGGAGATGTGCGGGGCAAGTTTTTTACGCAGAGGGTAGTGAGTGTCTGGAATTCCCTGCCAGAGGAGGTGGTGGAAGCAGGTACGATAGTGGTGTTTAAGAGGCAGCTTGACAAATACATGAATAGGATGGGAATAGAGGGATACGGACCCCGGAAGTGCAAAATGTTTTAGTTGACGGGCAATATGATCAGCGCAGGCTTGGAGGGCCGAAGGGCCTGTTCCTGTGCTGTACTTTTCTTTGTTCTTCTTTGTCCTATAAGAGCAGGGAGGTTATGCTGAAACTGTATAAAACATTAGTTAGGCCACAACTTGAGTACAATGTGCAGTTCTGGTCACCTTATTACAGAAATGATGTAATTGCATTCGAGAGGATGTACCGGAGGAGATTTACGAGGATGTTGCCAGGAGTTGAAAGTTGCAGTGATGAGGAAAGGTTGGATAGACTGGGGTTCTTCTCCTTGGAACAGAGGAGGCTGAGGGGAGATTTGTTTGAGATGTACAAAATTGTGAGGGGCCTGGATAGAGTGGATGGGAAGGGCCTATTTACTTTAGCAGAGAGGCCAGTGACTAGGGGGTATAGATTTAAAGTGATAGAAAGATTGGAGGGGAGACGAGGAAAATGTTTTCATCCAGAGGATTGAAAGGGCAGTAGAGCCAGAAACCCTGACTCATTTAAAAGGTGTCTGGATTTGCACCTGGAGTGTGGTAACCTGTAGGACTATGGACCGAATGCTGGAAAGTGGGATTAGGCTGGGAGTGGCTCGTTCTTCGGACGGCACATACATGATTGGCTAAGTGGCCTCTTTCTGTGCCATAAACATTCTACAATTCTATGTGCAACTCAGCTAGTCCCATTCCCCTGCCCTTTTCCCGTAGCCCTGCAAATTGTTTCTCTTTAGATAGTTATCTAATTCCCTTTTGAAAGTTGCCTCTACCACTCTCTCTAGGAGTGTGTTCCAGATCCTAACCAGTTGTTGCATAAAAAAGATTTTCCTCATGTCAATGAATGAATGATTGCAAGGTTACATTGACCTACTGGGCTTGACTGAAACCTTCACTCATAATGACAACTCTTGGATTCTTATGGAAGCCTCCCCATCAAATTGTACATTTTCCCACCTGTCCCAACAAAAGCACCATACTCCCAGTATCTCACCTTGATCATGCTTCTGGGCCCTCTGTGAGAGCAATTGGCTACCAATTTTTCAGTCACATCCAAAAATCTCACCAAGGCGATCATTACTCAGCCTCCGCTGAGGGGCCACTTGGGCCTCAGTGATTTCAACTTCCTGTTGCACTTTCCTGAACTATTCCTTCTGTTTCCTCTGCCCTTCTGTTCTGCCTAACTGTCTTCCTGCAGATAAATGCAGCTATCCAAATAAAGGAACACCCTTTTATCCGGCCATCTCAGGTGTCCTCTCTCCTCCTGTATTCATCCTTTCAGCTGTTTGGGGTGTTAAAATGGCAAGCGACAGGGAGGTTTGGGTCTTTCTTGCGGACAGACCGCAGGTCGCCACCACCAAACACATCTCCCCTTCACCCCCCCTGTCGGCATTCCGTAGGGATCGTTCCCTCCGGGACACCCTGGTCCACTCCTCCATCACCCCCTACTCCTCAACCCCCACCTATGGCACCTCCCCATGCCCACGCAGAAGATGCAACACCTGCCCCTTCACTTCCTCTCTCCTCATCGTCCAAGGGCCCAAACACTCCTTTCAAGTGAAGCAGCATTTCACTTGCATTTCCCCTAACTTAGTCTACTGCATTCGTTGCTCCCAATGCGGTCTCCTCTACATTGGAGAGACCAAACGCAAACTGGGCGACCGCTTTGCAGAACACCTGCGGTCTGTCCACAAGAAAGACCCAAACCTCCCTGTCGCTTGCCATTTTAACACTCCACCCTGTTCTCTTGCCCACATGTCTGTCCTTGGCTTGCTGCATTGTTCCAGTGAAGCCCAACGCAAACTGGAGGAACAGCACCTCATCTTCCGACTAGGCACTTTACAGCCTTCCGGGCTGAACATTGAATTCAACAACTTTAGATCTTAAACTCCCCCTCCCCCCATCCCCACCCCGTTTCTTCCCCCTCCCTTTTTTTTCAATAATTTATATAGATTCTTCTTTTCCCACCTATTTCCATTATTTTTAAATCTACAACTAATACTTCGTTAGTCTTTCCACCCCACCCCCACTAGAGCTGTACCTTGAGTATCCTGCCATCCATTCTTAATTAGCACTTTTCTTAAATAATATCACCACCTTCAACACCTCTTTGATCCTTTTGTCTGTGACATCTTTTGATTATCTGCTCCTATCACTGCTTGCTTATCCCCACAATCACCCCACCCTCAACTTCTCTCTCCCCCCGCCCCCCACCTTAGACCAGCTTATATTTCACCTCTCTCCTAACTATACTTCAGTTCTGCCGAAGGGTCATGAGGACTCGAAACGTCAACTGTTTTCTTCTCCACCGATGCTGCCAGACCTGCTGAGTTTTCCAGGTAATTCTGTTTTTGTTTTGTCCTGGATGGTGTTGAGTTTCTTGAGTGTTGTGGGAGCTGCACTCATCCAGGCAAGTGGGGAGTATTCCATCACACTCCTGACTTGTGCCTTGTAGATGGTGGACAGGCTTTGGAGAGTCAGGAGGTGAGTTACTCACCGCAGGATTCCTAGCCTCTGACCTGAATGCTTCTGTATCAGTAGTGGAGATGGGAGCAGGAATTGATAAAGGGAAATAGATACACTAAGTGAGTGAGCAAAACTGTAACAAATTAAACTCAATGTTGGAAAATGTGAGGTCATCCACTTTTGATCCAAGAAAGATAAATGAGAGTATTTTCTAAATAGTGAGTAACTAATAGCGGGAGGAGAAAACAATTGATAAACATATCGATAAATAATTAACAGCTAGTGCACTTGTAGAGAAAAACGATGCTAAAGGCGTTGATCACACAGGGCTGGAGACCAAAGAGGAGGAATTTAGGCTTTTGTTTCTATTGAGCCTCAGTCAGACACTGCATATAGTTTGGGACATCTCTCGCCACCAAGGATATTCAATGCAGATTGGACAGGATGATACCAATGCTTTAAGGGAAAGACAATCATTCTACAGTGGGTGCAGGAACAGAGGGACCTGTGTGTGTAATTCACCACAAGTGGCAGGACAGTTTGAGAGAGTAGTTAATAAAGTTAATAAATAATAATAAATACTGTCTTCTAGGTTTCATTAGTGGGCCATAGAGTAAAAGAGCAAAAAGGTTATGCTAAACTTGTATAAGTACATTAGAACATAAGAAATAGGAAGAGGAGTAGACCATTCGGCCCCTCAAGCCTGCTCTGCCATTCAATAAGGTCATGGCTGATCTGCTGGTGTTTCGAGTTCCACATTCCCATCTACCCTGATAACCTCTGATTCCCTTGCCTAAAAAAATCTATCTACCTCTGCCTTAAAAATATTCAGTGACCCTGCCTCCACCACCTTCTCAGGCAAAGTTCCAAAGCTGTACGACCCTCAGAGAAAAAAAATTCTCCTCATCTCTGTTCTAATAGGACGACCCCTAATTTTAAAACAGTGCTCCCTAGTTCTGGACTCACCCACAAGAGGAAACATCCTTTCGACAGCCACCTTGTCAAGGCCGTTCAGGATCTTATACACTTCAATCAAATCACCCCTCACTCTTCTAAACTCCAGTGGAAACAAACCCAGTCTGTCCAACCTTTCCTCATAAGACAACCCACTCATTCCAGGCATGAATCTAGTAAACCTCCTCTGAACCATCTCCAACACATTTACATCCTTCCTTAAATAAGGAGATCAAAACTGCACACAGTGTTTGAGGTGAGGCCTCATCAATGACTGTATAACTGAAGTATACCATCCTTACTTCAATCAAAGCAAAATTCTGCGGATGCTGGAAATCTGAAACAAAAACAGAAAATGCTGGAAAAAACTCAGCAGGTCTGTGGAGAGATAGACAGAGTTAACATTTCAAGTCCGCATGACACTGAAGAAGAGTCATATGGACTCGAAACGTTAATTCATCCTTACTTTTATGCTCAATTCCTCTCATAGTGAAGGATAGCCTTCCATTAGCCTTCTTAATTCCTGTTGTACCTGCAAACTAACTTTTTGTGACTCATGGACTAGAACATCCAGATCCCTCTGCACCTCAGAATTATGCAGCCGTTCTCTATTTAAGTAATACTCTGCTTTTTTGTTCTTCCTGCCAAAGTGAACAACTTCGTATTTGCTCACATTAAATTCCATTTGTCAGATCTTTGCCTACTCACTCAACCTATCTATATCCGTCTGCAATCTTCTCATGTCCTCTTCACAACATACTTTCCTATCTATCTTTGTGTCATCTGCAAATTTGCTACCATATCTTCACTCCCCTCATCTAAGTCATTGATGTAAATTGTAAAACGTTGAGGCCCCAGTACAGACCCCTGTGGGACTCCACTTGTCACATTCTGCTAATCCAAAAAAGACCCATTTATGCATACTCTCTGCGTTCTGCCAGCCAGCCAATCCTCTATCCATGCTAATATGTTACCCACTACACCATGTGCTTTTATTTTCCATAACAACTTTTGATGTGGCAGCTTATCAAATGCCTTCTGGAAATCCAAATGCATTTGTCTACAGGCTCCCCTTTATCCACTGCACATGTTACTCCTTCACAAAACTCCGATAAATTAGTTAAACATGATTTTACTTTCACAAAACCATGCTTATTCTTTCCTATTGCCTTGAGATCTCCTAAGTGCCCAGCCAAAATCTCCTTAATGATTGATTCTAATAACTTCCCCATGACAGACATCAAGCTAACTGGCCTATAGTTTCCTGTTTCCTGCCTCTCTCCCTTCTTGAATAGAAGGGTTATATTTGGCACTTTTCAGTCTGATGGAACCTTTACAGAATCCAGTAAATTTTGGAAAATTAACACCAGCACCTCCACTACCTCATTAGTCACCTCTTTGAAGACCTTAGGATGTAGTCCATAGGGACCCGGAGACTTGCCAGCCCACAGCTCCATCAATTTCCTCAGTAATGTTTCCCTAGTGATTTCAGTTTCACCAAGTTCCTCTCTCCTGTTCACCTCCTGATTTACAGCTATTACTAGAATATTTTTGATTCCTCTATAGTGAACACAGAAGCAAAATATTTGTTCATTTCTTCCACCATTTCCATATTATCTACTATTAACTCCTCACTGTCACTCTCTCGAGGACCAACACTCACTTCACCTACTCTTTTCCTTTTAAGTACCTGTAGAAACTCTTGCTATCCATTTTTACATTTCTAACTAGCTTCCTCTCATACTGTAATTTCTTTCTCCTGATTAACCTTTTAGTCATTCTCTGGCGTTCTTTATATTGTGACCAATCATCTGTCCTGCCACTCAGCTTTGCGGAGTTGTATGCTTTTTCCTTAAGTTTGATGCTTTCCTTAACTTCTTTAGTTAAACACAGATGGTGGGTCCTCCCCTTAGAAATTTTCTTCATAATAGGAAAGCACTTATTCTGAATATGCTGAAATATCCCCTTAAATATATGGCACTTCTCTATTGATCCATCCTCTAGCCTAGTTTCCTAGTTCACTTCAGCCAGCTCAGTTTTCATGCCCACATAGTTACCTTATTTAAGTTTAAGATACTAGTCTTAGACCCACTCTTCTCCTTTTGAAACTGGATGTAAAATTCAATCATATTGTGGTCGCTGCTACCTTTACTTTGAGGTCATTAATTAATCCTGTCACATTACACAATGTCAAGGGAAAAATTTTTACCTTGGTGGGCGGGTGTGCACCCAACCCGCTCGAGCGTAAAATGACACATGTTGACAGTGGGCAAGCGTACCGTCAATGTGCAGTTGCACCGGAGTCAGCAGCGTGCACGCTGACAATTAGAAGGTCTATTAAGGCCATTAACAAGGTAATTAAAAGAATTTTTTTGCTGCCCGTCCAACCTTAGGTTGGCGGGGAGGTGAAAAAGCCAAGCGGCCTTTGCACTTTTCAGGAAACTTCATCCACGGGCAGGATGAGACTTTCTAAAGCAAATAAAAATTCCCAAATTTAATTAATAACATGTCCCTGTTCATGTGACAGAGTCACATGTGGGGACATTTTTTATAACATTTTTCATTTCGATATTTATTTTTTAATTCTCCGTCTCCGTGAGGCAGCTCTGTGCCTCAGGGAGATTATAAAGCGGGCGCTTGGGCACATGCATGAAGTTCACACTTGCCCTGCTCACCCTCCTCCGCCCACCCGCACAGACAGTGCTGAGCACTGCCACTCGCCCACCAGGGTAAAATCACCTGCCCACCTCGATTGTGGGTGGCAGTCAGCTTCCCGCCCGCCCCTGCTGAGCCCGCCTGACAAGGGCAAAATTCTGCCCCAAGTCTAATAGAACCTGCTTTCTGATTGGCTCCACAAAATGCTGCTCTAAGAAACTATCTCCAAAGCATTCAAAGAACTCTTCATCCAGACTACAACTGCCAATCTGAATTTTCCAGTTTATATGTAGATTAAAACCACCCATGATTATTGCCATCCCTTTATCACAAGCACCCAATATTTTCTCTTGAATAGTTTGTCTTACACTGTGGCTAATGTTAGGCGACCTGTAGACCACTCCCACTATAGAACCATAGAACCATAGAAAAGCTACAGCATAGAAGGAGGCCATTCAGCCCATCTTGTCCATGCCAGCCCGAGGACACCCAGATGCCCTTTTTAATCCCACCCTCCTGCACCCGGCCCATAGCCCTGCAGTTTACAGCATTTAAGGTGCAGATCTAGGTACTTTTTAAAAGAGTTTAGAGTTTCTGCCTCTACCACCAACTTGGGCAGCGAATTCCAGACACCCACTACCCTCTGCGTAAAAAAGTTCTTCCTCATGTTCCCCCCTACATCTTCTGCCACTTATCTTGAATCCATGTCCCCTGGTTCTAGAATTCTCCACCAAGGGAAACAATTTTATCCTGTCCACTCTATCTATTCCCCTCATGATTTTGTACACCTCAGTCAAGTCACCTCTCAGCCTTCTTTGTTCTAACGAAAATAACCCCAACCTATCCAATCTCTCCTCATAGCTACACTTTTCTAACCCTGGCAACATTCTTGTAAACCTCCTCTGCACTCTCTTCAGAGCTATTACGTCCTTGCTGTAATGTGGTGACCAGAACTGCACATAATACTCCAGTTGTGGCCTCACCAGTGTTTTATACAATTCCAACATTATATCCTTACTTTTATATTCTATACCTCTGCCAATGAAGGAAAGCATTCCATATGCCTTCTTTACAACCTTGTCTACTTGAACTGCTGCCTTCAGGGACCTGTGTACTTGTATGCCAAGATCTCTCACTTCATCTACCCCTCTTAGTATATTCCCATTTATTGTGTAATCCCTGTAACTGTTTGACCTCCCTAAATGTATGACCTCACACTTCTCTATGTTAAAATCCGTCTGCCACTTTACCACCCACTCCACCAACCCATCTATATCATTTTGGAGATTATGGCTATCCTCTACACTATCCACTGCTCGGCCAATCTTTGTGTCATCTGCAAATTTCCCAATCGTGCCCCCCACTTTCACGTCCAAATCATTAATATATAACACAAACAGCAAGGGTCCCAACACCGAGCCCTGTGGAACACCACATGAGACAACTTTCCATTCGCAAGGGCATCCATCGACCATTACCCTTTGTTTCCTGTTACAAAGCCAACCTTTTATCCAGTTTGCCACATTACCCTGAATCCCATGGGCTTTTACTTTCCTGACCAATCTGCCATGTGGGACCTTGTCAAATGCCTTGCTAAAATCCATGTACACAACATCCACTGCACTACCTTCATCAACCCTTCTTGTCACTTCCTCAAAGAATTCAATCAAATTTGTGAGGCAAGACCTTCCTTTAACAAATCCATGCTGACCATTCCTGACTAGTCCATGCCTTTCCACATGACAGTTAATCCTATCTCTCAGGATTGATTCTACTAATTTTCTCACCACCGATGTAAGACTAACTGGCCTATAATTATTTGGCATTTCCTTTGATCCTTTTTAAACAATAGAACTATGTTTGCATTTCTCCAGTCCTCTGGTACCTCCCCTGTATCTAGTGAAGATTGGAAAATCATCCTCAGAGCATCTGCTATCTCCTCCCTGACTTCCTTTAGCAGCCTCAGGAACAATCCATCTGGCCCTGGTGACTTATCAACTTTCAAGGATTTCAACCCTTCGAGTACTTCCTCTCTCTTTATGACTATCCCGTCCAATATCTCGCAGTGTTGCTCCTGGACTACAATATCTGCATCCTCCCTTTCCTTTGTAAACACGGAGACAAAATATTCATTCAAAACCCTTCCCACAGCCTCTGCATCTACACACAAGTTTCCATCTTCATCTCTGATAGGTCCCACTTTTTTCTTAACTAACCTTTTAGCATTAATGTATTGGTAAAACATCTTTGGGTTATCTTTAACTTTACTTGCGAATCTTTTTTCATGCCCTCTCTTTGATTTCCTTATTTCCTTTTTAACTTTGTCCCTGCACTTCCTATATTTGTCTAGGCTATCTGCAGTGCTTAGTTCTTTGTGCCTATCGTACGCTTTCTTTTTCTGTTTGATCTTCCCCTGTATTCCTCTAGACAACCAGGGGGGTCTAGATTTGGCAGTACCACTCTTATTTTTGTTGGGGACATGTTTACCAGTGACTTTTTCCCCTACTATTCCTCGTCTCCATCCAAAACGATTCTACATCCTGATCTCCTGAACGTTCTAGTTGAAACATGTTTGTCTGCCCAGTCTTTCATTCTGGCTTGTGAGATTTTTAAATGCTTTTGTGTTACTTTACATGCTCCTCTCAGCCTTTCTAGAAACATGGAGAAATAATCCAACATGGAGAATTCGTCTTTCTGCTTTAGGAACTTTTCCTTAATCAATTTTAATGGATCTCTTATTTCATGACCATAGATCAATTCAAAAGGACTAAGTCCAGTAGATTCATTGGGAGAATCTCTGGTAGCAAATAGTAAGAAATCTAATCCTTTGTCCCAACCCCTTGGATATTCATGGCAATAGGTCTTAATCATGGTTTTGAGAGTCTGATGATGCCTCTCTAAAGCCCCCAGTGTCTGTGGGTGATAGACGGTAGACTTTAGTTGTTTGATACCCAAACTGCTGATTATATCCTGGAAAGTTTTAAACATGAAGTTAGAACCTTGGTCAGATTGTATTTCAATGTGTAGGCCATAACGAGTGAAAAATTGAGTTAACTTTACCACTACCACCTTCGCTGTAATTGTCCTTAAAGTGGTAGCTTCTGGAAATCGGATGGTCATATCCATGATGTCCATGATATCCGACTTTTGTTTTTGGCAATGGTCCTACACAACCTACTAACGCTCGACTAAATGGTTCTTCAAAAACTGGTATGGTTATTAAAGGTGCTGGTTTGATTACATGTTGAGGTTTACCTACTATCTGACATGTATGACCTATTTTACAAAATTGCACTACGTCCTTATGAAGTCTTGGCCAGGTAAAACGCCTGTTTATTGATGTTTGAGTTTTCCGTATTCCTACATATCCTGCCATGGGAATCTCATGTGCTACTCACAATATCTCCTTACAATATTTGGGCGGTACCACTATCTGATGAACAACTATCCATTCCTCATCCTCATGTCTGTAAGGGTGTCTCCACTACCTCATCAGAACTCCGTTTTTAAGGTAATAGCACTCTAGAACTCCTTCAACCTCAACTTCAGTGTGAGCTGACTGTGCTAACTTGTTTAACTCTGGATCTGCTTTCTGATCCTTAATTAAGGAAAACATACCAAACATTTCTTTTGAATTATCCTCATCTTTAAATAAAGTTTTGGCTACTCTGACATCTATTTGTGGTATTATGTTGAACTCTGGTGATGGACTTTGTTTAGCCATTGCTCTGGTCACCACACACGATGGAAACATACCAGGAACCTGTTCTTGTAGCTGCTCTGTCTCGTCTACCTCTATTGGACTTGCTGTAATTATGAGTGAAGCTATAACCTTCACTCCTGCCAAATCATTCCCCAGGAGTAGATGTGTTCAATCCGCAGATAATTCCTTACTCCTACAACCACCGATCCAGGCAACAAATCACACTCCAATTGCAATTTGTACAATGGAACCGGGATATACTCTTTTCTTATCCCATGTACCAATACTTTAGCTTTTATTGAACTCTCTGGAGGGAAAACTCTAGGTCCTTCTCCAGCAAAAGAGTTTGAGTAGCTCCTGTGTCCCTTAATGTAGTTATGGGTTTAGCTGTATCATTTGATGAAATTCCCTTTAGACAAAAACCCTTTATATCTCTCATCTACCTTATACACTTCACCTACATTCACAGCAGTGTTTACCTCCAGACCCTTATTTGCAGTTGAAGCTACAATTTGACCCATGGCATTTTCTTTTTGAGTTCCCTTTTCGGACTCACACTTATGAACTCCAATAAGCCCCGTGGGCTTCCCTCGTAACTTCCAGCATTCTGAACGAATGTGTCCCACTTTATTACTGTGGTGACACCTTCGAGTTTCACCTCCACCCTCAGTACCTTCCTTCCTAATCTGGGGAGGAGATCTCAAAGTATTCCCAACTATCCATTCTTTACCCTGACTAGTTGCTTTCCTTTCACTGTACCATTTTCTATCCTTTTCAAATTTATGGGGGTGATGGAAAGAAGGTTTGGTTTTATGGATCAGCTCATAATCGTCAGCCATTACTACTGCCTGCCCAGCAGTTGCAACTCTTTGGTCTTCCATATGGGTTCTTATTACTGAAGATAGGGAGTTTTTAAATTCTTTCAAGAAAATGGTCTCTCTGAGAACTTTACAGGTAGTTTCAACTCCTAACACTCATATCCACCTGTCAAAACTACTTTGTTTAAGTCTTTCAAATTCAATGTAAGTTTGCCCAGGCTATTTCCTTAAATTTTGAAACTTTTGTCTGTATCCTTAAGGGACCAATTCATATGCACCCAAAATGACCTTTTTCACCACATCATAATCCCTAGAAACCTCCTCTGACAGTGAAGCATAAATTTCCTGTGCTCTACTTGTCAATTTGCTCTGCATGGGCAATGTCCAGTTTTCCTTTGGCCAATTCATCTGTTTAGCTATCTTCTCAAATAAAGAATGATTCAACATCTCTTTCTTCAAATTTTGGAAGAGCTTGTACAAATTTAAACATCTCCCCGCTGGATTCTGATCTGGGGATAGGTCCTGCCTCACCTCCTGCTGTCTCTTTTTTAACTGCCAGCATTCTAAACTGGAATTCTCTTTCTTGTTTTCTTTCTCTTTCCTGCCTTTCTGTCTATTCCTTTTGGAAAATCCTTTCTCTTTCCTTTTCTTCTGCTTCTAACTCCAGTTTCTTTTCATTTGCAACTGAATTTTAGCCCATTCCATTGAACTACTCCCTGGAGAACTCGGTCTCACAGGTATTCCTTCGAATTTCAAATGCTGTGCCATCTCTTCGATTATCTCTGCCTTCCTAGCTTTGGCAGGCAATCCCACACTTAATTTACTTGGAAATTTGATTAACCTGGCTTTTGGGGTCCTTTGTAAAATCGTTAGGGAAAGTTTTAGCAGTTTCCAGTGCCATCTTATTTTTGATAGTACCAACCTGATGTTTCCTTTTAGCTTTTAGTACTTACTAAATCTACACTCAAATTGTTGTTGTCTTTTGTTCCAAAATATCCCGGACTCGAGCCCCCAAACGTTGTCACGACTCCCTGGGGATAGTGCGCTGTAATATCGACTCCCTGGGGATAGTGCGCTGTAATATCGACTCCCTGGGGACAGTGCGCTGTAATATCGACTCCCTGGGGACAGTGCGCTGTAATATCAACTCCCTGGGGATAGTGCGCTGTAATATCAGCCCCACTGCTCCCTGAGCCACGACAAATGTGAAAAGTTTGATTAAACCACCAGATTGCCGCAATTCTGTTTAATTTAGGTTAACAGAATACGAGCACCAGGCTTGTAAACTTAACAAGTAAATTAAACAGATTGTTTTTAACCAGTGGCAAAAGAAAGAAATATGAACTGCTAACTTTTAACTCTATAACTTAAAATCTACCCCTTAACCCCTATGCATAAACACACACACACATAAGACATACAAAACATGGATTTTAAGGGTGAGATAAAACAGTTCAATAACACCAATCCGGAGTACAGGATTAGATGGGTTGATTTTAATTGATGTCTTCCCAAATTCCTTGCAGTTTATTGTTAATGACACAAGATTGTCTGCAGTCTCCTGGTTGAAAACTTGCTTTTCAATGTCCCTACTGGCGATTTTCCCCTTTTCCTCTTGACAGGGGGGTTTTCAGAGAGAGCACGTCGCAAAGATATGAAGAGAAAGCCAGCTAGCTAGCCTTTGAGATTTACTGGAATCTTACACACACAGGAGAGAGAGAGGTTTTAGGTATATTCTCTTTGCAGGCTAGGATCTCTCTGCTCACTGCCATCGCACAAATCCTTGATCAGCAGCCAATTAAAATGTTGTTGCCAGGCATTTCCCCTTAGTCCAGAACCCCTTTCTGGCACCATTTTGTCCAACCTGGCACACTCTGTTCCAGGCGATAGCAACATTGTATATTCCTCATCCTGGTCCAGGGAACATGTGTTTCAACTGCAGCCATGGTAGTTTTTAAAGCCACAGTCCAATTTTAAAAACTACAGTCCCACAGAAATGAAGAAAAATAAAAAGATGTATTCCTTGCATAATTGGCAAAAAAGCAATGGAGGCATGAGGAGAAAATTTTTCACGCAGCGAGTGGTCAGGATTAGGAATGCAGTGCCTGAGAGTGTTGTGGAGGCAGGACCAATCAAGGCTTTCAATGTGGAATTGAATTATTATCTGAAAAGGGAGAACATGCAGGGTTACAGGGTGAAGGCGGGGGATTGGCACTAGGTGAATTGCTCATTCAGAGATCCAGCACAGACAAATGGGCCAAATGGCCTCCTTCTAAGCTGTAACTATTGTGATTCTTTGGCTATGATGGATTGGGAAAAGCTATTTAAAGGAATGACGGTGGATAGGCAACCATTCAAAGAGCACATGGGTGAACTGCAACAATTGTTTATTCCTGTCTGGTTCAAAAGTAAAACAGGAAAGGTGGCCAAACCAGGGCTTACAAGGGAAATTAGAGATAGTCTTAGATCCAAGGAAGAGGCATACAAATTGGCCAGAAAAAACAACAGACCTGAGGATTGGGAGCAGTTTAGAATTCAGCAAAGGTGGACCAAGGAATTGATTAAGAAGGGGAAAATAAAGTATGAGAGTAAGCTTGCAGGGAACATAAAAGCTGACTGTAAATTTTTCTATAGGTATGTGAAGAGAAAAAGATTGGTGAAGACAAATGTAGGTCCCTTACAGTCAGAAACAGGGGAATTTATAATGGGGAACAAAGAAATGGCTGACCAATTAAATACATACTTTGGTTCTGTCTTCACAAAGGAGGACACAAATACCATGCCAGAAATGTTGGGGAACACAGGGTTTAGTGAGAGGGAGGAACTGAAAGAAATCAGTAGTGGTAGGGAAGTGGTTTTGGGGAAATTGATGGGATTGAGGGCCAATAAATCCCCAGGGCCTGATAATCTACATCCCAGAGTACTTAAGGAAGTGGCCCTAGAAATAGTGGATGCATTGATGGTCATCTTCCGAGATTCTATAGACTCTGGAACAGTTCCTACAGATTGGAGGGTAGCTAATGTAATTTAAAAGGAAGGTAGAGAGAAAAGAGGGAATTATAGACCAGTCGGCCTGACGTCAGTAGTGGGGAAAATTCTAGAGTCTGTTACAAAAGATTTAATAGCTGAGCACTTGGAAAACAGTGGCAGAATCGGACAGAGTCAGCATGGATTTACGAAAGGGAAATGATGCTTTACAAATCTACTGGAATTTTTCGAGGATGTAACTCATAGAGTTGGTGAGGGGGAGCCAGTGAATGTGTTTTATTTGGACTTTCAGACGGCTTTCTGAAGAAATTAGCATATAAAATTAAAGCGTATGGGATTGGGGGAAGTGTATTGAGATGGATAGAAAACTGGTTGGCAGACAGGAGACATAGAGTAGAAATAAACGGGTCTTTTTCAAAATGGCAGGCAGTGACTAGTGGGATACCGCAGGGATCGGTGCTGGGACCCCAGTTATTCACAATATATACTAATGATTTAGATGAGGGAACTAAATGTAATATCTCTAAATTTGCAGATGACACAAAGCTGGGTGGGAGGTGAGCTGTGAGGAGGATGCAGAGATGCTTCAGTGTGATTTGGACAAGCTGAGTGAGTGGGCAAATGCATGGCAGATGCAGTATAATGTGGATAAATGTGAGGTTATCCATTTTGGTAGCAAAAACAGGAAGGCAGATTATTATCTGAATGGTTATAAATTGAGAGAGGGAAATTTGTGCAACGAGACCTGGGTGTCCTCATACACCAGTCGCTGAAGGTAAGCATGCAGGTGCAGCAGGCGGTAAAGAAAGCAAATGATATGTTGGCCTTCATAGTGAGAGGATTCGAGTTCAGGAACAGGGATGTCTTGCTGCAATTATACAGGGCCTTGGTGAGACCACACCTGGAATATTGTATGCAGTTTTGCTCTCCTTATCTGAGGAAGGATGTTCTTACTATAGAGGGAGTGCAGCGAAGATTCACCAGACTGATTCTATGAGGAGAGATTGAGTCGTTTAGGATTATATTCGCTGGAGTTCAGAAGAATGAAGGGAGATCTCATAGAAACCTATAAAATTCTAACAGGACTAGACGGGGTAGATGCAGGAAGGATATTCCCGATGGTGGGGGAGTCCAGAACCAGGGGTCACAGTCTGAGGATATGGGGTAGACCATTTAGGACTGAGATGAGGAGAAATTTCTTCACCCAGAGAGTGATGAGCCTGTGGAATTCGTTACCACAGAAAGTAGTTGAGGCCAAAACATTGTATGTTTTCAAGAAGGAGTTAGATATAGCTCTTGGGGTGAAAGGGATCAAAGGGTATGGGGAGAAAGCAGGAGCAGGCTATTGAGTTGGATGATCAGCCATGATCATAATGAATGGTTGAATTATGATAGCAGGTTGCATAAACTTGGTTTGCATTCTCTTAAGTACAGAAGCATAATGGGTGGACTAATTCAGGTATTAGATTGAAACTGATGTCGGGAAAGGGAAATTCACACCACAGAGATCATTCCATCTTAGTGGGCAGTTTTCTCATCGGCCAGCATGACATCATTTTAGCGACCGCCAAATATACAATATTTAAAATATATAATACACATACGTATGTATAGATAGCACTAGCAGAACATTAATACAGGTTCATATTCACCTTCAAAATGTGTGCAATCCTCTTCTTGCTGTTTAATTAAGTTTATAAACTTCTCTTTCAGATCTTCTGGTGTCTCCAAAAATTGGTCTGGACCAACATTCTGGTGTGTACATAAAAGGAGAGGCAGCCACTCTAACATGTACCAGTTTGGGGAAATCTAATGGCAGCCCTTTCACTTTCTACAAGAACAGCAAGTTACTGGTCAGAACACATGAAAGTCAGAAATTGAATTGGCTGAATATCGATCGCGTCTCTGATGGAGACAGAGGATCTTACACTTGCCAGGACACAGGATCTGTTTCAGGAAAAATGACCCAGTCACAGCCCAGCAACACGGTTGAAATAACTGTAATAGGTAAATGTTGTGTACCTACCATTACAAACAAGTTTACAGTTATTTGTTTTTTAGAATAATAAATCACTATCACTTGATGCCACGCAATTCAGGATATGAGTTTCATAAATGTAACAACTTTATCTTGATTTTTAAATTGAAATGCCTTAATCAGAACGATTTCACCAATAATAAGCAGCACAGATGGTCAAAAGTCCCCTATAAAGTGCGGGCAGTAAAATATATGGGCAAAACAGTTTGCTGTTGTATGGTGCTAATTCACCATCACTGAATGAGGAAGTGCACGGAGAGGAGACTACAATGGAATGCTACTTAGACTGAGCTAGGCCTCATCTGGAGTACTGCATCCAGTTCTGGGTGCCTTACTTGAGGAAACATGTGAAGGCATTGGAGAGAGTACAGAGATTCACAAGAATGATTCCCAGGATGAAGAACTGTAGCTATGAGGGTAGATTGGAGAGGTTGGGACTGTTTTCCTTGGAGAAAAGAAGGCTGAGAAAAGACTCAATAGAGGTATTCATGATCCTGAGGGGTATGGACAGGGTAAATGGTGAGAAACTGTCCCCATTCAGGAGAACATCAAGAACTAGAGGGCACAGATTCAAAACAATTGGCAAAAGGAGTAAATGTGATGTGAGGAAAAACTTTTCAACCAGAGGGTAGTTGGAGTCTGGAACAAACTTCCTGAGAGGGTGGTGGAGGCAGGTTCGATCGAGGTATTCAAATGGGAATTGGGTTGCTACCTGAAAAGAGAGAATGTGCAAGGTCACAGGGATAAGGCAGGGGAGTGGGACTAGGTGGAATGCCCTTTTAGTGCAGACTTGGTGGGCCGAATGGCCTCATTGTGCACTGTAAAGATTCTGTGATACAATGATTATGAATTCTGGAATTCGGAGCAGAGGGGGGGGAAGAGGTATTGCTTTTTCTGCATTCTTTCAGCCTTCAATAGCTGGTAAGGCTTCTTCTTTTGTCTGATAGGGTGGAATTTTGTCCTTGGCGTGTGGGCTCGGTGGGGGAGGGCGAGCCCAAAAGGTAATTTCACGCTGACAAACCAAGTAAGGCCCGCTCAGTGTGAAACGTGAGCGGCAGCTGAGAGGAAGAGTGTGAGCTGAGCGAGTGTAACCTTCGTGGATTGTGCGCTACATAATCTCCCTCAGGCCGCTTATCAACTGATTGGAGAAAAAAAATCAAAGATTTAACAAATGTTCTGAAATATGTCCCCTCATGTGACTCTGTCACAAGAGCAGGGACATGTTTTTAATTCAAGTGTAAAATTTTTATTTGATTTTTTAAATTTGTTTTAGGAAACCTCATCCCAGCTGCTTCCTAAAAAATAGAAAGGCCACTTGGCCTTTTCGCCTCCCGCCAACCATTCGGTTGGACGGGCAGCATAAATTTGAATTTAATTAACGTTATAATGGCCTCAATAGGCCTTTTAATTGTGGACGGGAACGCAGCCAACTCCAGCACGCGCCCACCAAGTGAAATATCATGGGACTGCGCGATATCATCACGCGTTAATTTACACTCGGGTGTGTCGGGCACACACCCACATGCCAAGCGAAATTCCCTGCCCATAGAATCATAGAATCATTACAGCACAGAAGGAGGCCATTCAGCCCATCATGTCTGCTCCAGCTCTCCAAACGAACATTATGACTCAGTGCCATTCTCCTGCCTTTTCCCAGTAACCCTGCACATTGTTTCAATTTAAATAATCATCTACTTCCCTCTTGAATGCTTCTATTGAACCTGCCCCCACCACACTTCTAGGCAGTGTTATCGTTGGTGGTCCCGCGGAATCGAGGATCATGTCCGTCAGGCTTGGTGAGACTTCAGATGACCGAGGAGCTCAATTCTGGATCCACATGTTGTTCTGCAGTGGGGACATGTTGTTGTGCAGGGAAGTGGAAATCGCAGCCCCGGGTTGACTTCCTTCTCCTCCCTCTGTTCCACCTCGCTGTCCAGTTTCTATTCCTCGAAGTAGCTTGTGTCTTGGTGGACCAGCTGGTGCCATGCCGAGCAATCGGCTGAATTCTCCTCCCAGTCGGTGGGTTAATGCCTCCATATTTTAGGGCGACCTTGAGCATATCCTTATACTTTTCCCTTTGGCCGCCAATTGAGTGTTGGCCAACGGAGAGCTGTGAGAAGAGAAACTGCCAGGTACCTGAACCACTCACTGTGTGAAAAAGTCTTCCCTCACCTCACATTCTCTTCTTTTGCAAATCACTTTAAATCTATGCCCTCTCATTCTCGATCCTTTTACGAGTGGGAATAGTTTCACCCTATCTACTCTGTCCAGCCCCCTCATGATTTTGAACACCTCTGTCAAGTCAAAAACAGAATTTCCTGGAAAAACTCAGCAGGTCTGGCAGCATCGGTGGAGAAGAAATCAGTTAATGTTTCGAGTCTTCACGACCCTTCGGCAGAACTGAAGCATAGTTAGGAGAGAGGTGAAATATAAGCTGGTTTAAGGTGGGGGGTGCGGGGGGAGAGAGAAGTTGAGGGTGTGGTGATTGTGGAGATAAGCAAGCAGTGATAGGAGCAGATAATCAAAAGATGTCACAGACAAAATTATCTGCTCCTATCACTGCTTGCTTATCTCCACAATCACCACACCCTCAACTTCTCTCTCCCCCCGCACCCCCCACCTTAAACCAGCTTATATTTCACCTCTCTCCTAACTATGCTTCAGTTCTGCCGAAGGGTCGTGAAGACTCGAAACGGTAACTGATTTCTTCTCCACCGATGCTGCCAGACCTGCTGAGTTTTTCCAGGTAATTCTGTTTTTGTTTTGGATTTCCAGCATCTGCAGTAGCTTTTAGCTTTTTGTTTTTACCTCTGTCAAGTCTCCTCTTAGCCTTCTCATCTCCGGGGAAAACAGTCCCAACCTCTCTGATCTTTCCCCATAGCTGAAGTTTCTCATCCCTGGAACCATTCTCATAAGCCTCTTCTGCACTCTCTCCAGTGTGTACACATCCTCCTTATAGTGTGGCTCCCAGAACTGTGCACAATTCTCCAGATGAGGTCTAACTAGCGTCTTATATAAGCTCATCATAAACTACTTGCTCTTGTGATCTATGCACCTATTAATAAATCCCAGGATACTGTATGTCTTATTAATGCTCTCTCAACCTATCCTGTCACCTTCAATGATCTATGCACATATATACCCAGGTCCCTCTATTCCTGCACACCCTTAAGAATTGTACCCTTTATTTTATACTGTCTCTCCATGTTCTTTCTACCAAAATGTCTCACCTCACACTTCTCTGCATTGAACTTCATCTGCCACCTATCTGCCCACTCCACCAATGTGTCAATGTCCTTTTGAAGTTCTACACTGTCCTCCTCACAGTTTACAATTCTCCCAAGTTTTGTGTCATCTGCAAACTTTGAAATTGTCCCCTGCACACCAAGATCCAGATCATTTATATATATCAGGAAAAGCAAGGATCCCAATACTGACCCCTGGGGAACTCCACTACAAACCTTCTTCCAGCCCAAAAAGTACCCATTGATCATTACTCTCTGTTTCCATTGATCATTACACAATTTCCCCTTTAGAAATCCATGCTGGCTCTTCCTAATCAACCCACATTTTTCCATGTGACTACTAACTCTATCCCGAATAATTGTCTCTAGAAGCTTCCCCACCACTGAAGTTAAACTGACTGGTCTGTAATTGCTGGGCTTATCCTTACAACCTTTTTTCCAACAAGGGCGTAATGTTTGCAATTCTCCAGTCCTCTGGCACCTCCCCTGAGCCTAGGGAATACTGAGTGTCCCTGCAATTTCCACTCTTACTTCCTCCATCGATCTTGAATCCTTCTGGTGACAGAGTTTCCTCCTCTGTCACCATGGCCTGGGCAGCATCTGCTTCTTTGGTAAAGACAGATGCAAAGTATTAATTTAACACCTCAGCCATGCCTCTTGCCTCTATGTGTAAATCCCCTTTTTGGTCCCTAATCGGCCCTACTCCTCCTTTTACTATTTCTATGCCTAAAGAAGACTTGGGATTCCCCTTTATGTTAACTGCCAGTCTTTTCTCATAATCCCTCTTCGTTTCTCTTATTTGCTTTTTCGCTTCCCCTTTGAATCTCCTTATTCCACCCTATCTGACATCTGTCATACACACGTTTTCTTCTTTATCTTAATTTCTATCTCCTTTTTCACCCAGGGAGCTCTGGATTTGTTTGCCCTACCTTTCCCTTTTGAGGGAATATACCCTGACAGTGCCCGAACCATCTCCTCTTTGAAGGTAGCCCATTGTTCAGCTACTGTTTGTCCCGCCACCCTTTGGTTCCAGTCTGTCCAGCCCAGCTCCGTTCTTGAAGTCCGTTCTCCCCAAGTTGATTATTCTTACTCTGGGTTGCACATTGTCCTTTTCCACCATAATCCTAAACCTTACGATACAAAGATCACTGTCCCTAAATGTTCCCCCACTGTTACCTGATCTACTTGGCCCACCTCATTCCCAAGAACCAGGTCCAACAGAGCGTTCTTTCTTCAGATAAAAGCAAAATACTGCAGATGGTGGAAATCTGAAACAAAAACAGAAAATGCTGGAAAAACTCAGCAGGTCTGACAGCATCTGTGGCGAGAGAAACAGAGTTAACGTTTTGAGTCTGTATGACCCTTCTTCAGAAGGTCTCAAAACGTTAACTTTGTTTTTCTCTCTCCACAGATGTGGCCGGACCCAGCATTTTCTGTTTTTGCTTCAGTTCATCCTTCCTTGTTGGACTGGACACATACTGCTGTAGAAAATTCTCCTGAACACAATCTAGGAACTCTTTCCTCTCTCCATCCTTTACACTACCACTGTCCCAGTCTATATTCGGGTATTTAAAGTCCCCCATTATAACTACTCCATAGTGTTTGCATTTCTGTCCTTGAACCCTCTGGGACATCCTCTTTCTCCAGCACTGCAATGCTCTCCTTAACCAATACCACCACCCCTCCTCCTTTCCTCCCTTTCCTATCTCTTCTCAACACTTTGTACCCTGGAATATTTAACACCCAGCTCTGCCCTTCCCTGAGCCAGGTCTCTGTCATCGTCACAACATCATATTTCCACATGGCAATCTGTGTCTGTAACTCCCCAATCTGATTTACTACACTCCGTGCATTCACACACATGCACAGTGACCCTGATTTAGACTTCATAACTTTCTCCCTTGCTCCAGCTCCACCTATTAACTTACCCTTCTCTATACTAGTGCTATCTGTCTCTCCCAGTATTTTACACACCTTGGTATTCCTCTCTAATATTCTGTCCTGCTCCCACACCCCTGCTGAGTTAATTTAAACCCACCCCAACAGCACTAGCAAAACTCCCCGCAAGGAACTCAGTCCCAGCTCTGTTCAGGTGTAACCCGTCCAGCTTGTACAGGTGCCATCTCCCCCAGAGCCAGTCCCAGTGTCCCAGGAATCTAAAGCCCTCCCTCCTGCACCATCTTTCCAGTCACGCATTCATCTGCTTTATCTTCCTATTTCTGTACTTACTGGCACGTAGCACTGGGAGTAATCTGGAGATTACTACTTTTAAAGCTTTGCTTGCTAATTTTCTACCTAGCTCCCTAAATTCTGATTGCAGGACCACATCCCCCTTCCCACCAAGTCATTGGTACCAATGTGGTCCACAGCCTCTGGCTGATCACCCTCCCCCAGAAGAATGTCCTGCTGGGGACCTCCAGAGGAGGCCAAGATGGATCATGCGCTCAGCACCTCTGGCTGAAAATTGGTGCGAATGCTTCAGCCTTATCTTTTGCACTGATGTGCTGGGCTCCCCCATCATTGAGGATGGGGATATTTGTAGAACCACCTCCTCCAGTGAGTTGTTTAATTGTCCACCACCATTCACAACTGGATGTGGCAGGACTGCAGAGCTTAGATCTGACCCATTGGTTGTGGGATCACTTATCTCTGTTTATCACTTGCTGCTCATGCTGTTTGACATGCAAGTAGTCCTGTGTTGAACTTCGTCAAGTTGACACCTCATTTTTAGGTGTGCCTGGTGCTGCTCCTGCACTCTTTGTTGAACCAGAGTTGATCCCCTGACTTGATGGTAATGGTAGAGTGGGGGATATGCCGGGCCATGAGGTTACGGGTTGTGGTTGAGTGCAATGCTGCTGCTGATGGCCCACAGCGCCTCATGGATGCTCAATCTCTTCTGAAGAAGAGTCAAACAGACTCAAATCGTTAACACTGCCTCTCTCTCCACAGATGCTGCCAGACCTGCTGAGTTTTTCCAGCATTTTCTGTTTTTATTTCAGATTTCCAGCATCTGCAGTATTTTACTTTTATTTTAGGGAAGGATTAAGAACAAGAGAGCACAGATTTAAAGTAATTGCCATAAGAAGCAATAGAGACATGAGGAGAAACTTTTTCACGCAGAGAATGGTTAGGATCTGGAATGTGCTGCCTGAGAGTGTGGTGGAGGCAGGTTCAATCGAGGCATTTAAAAGGGAATTGGATTATTATCTGAAAAGGAAGCATGTGCAGGGTTATGGTGAGAAGATGGAGGAATGGCACTAGGTGAATTGCTCATTCAGAGCAGACACAATGGGCCAAGTGGCAGAGAATTCTGTAATTCCCTGGTCTATAAAAGGTTTTCTTGTCAATCAGTAAAGAACATCACAGTAACGAGCAATTTTCTGTTCAAAAATGTGGAGAGAAGTTTCACCATTCCTGTTTGCTGTATATAAAATATCAAAAGCTATTGATTAGGCCAGGATATAACTATAAGAATGGATTGAGTTAATATCTTGTGGCAATAAAGTGGACAATGTCAGACCTGCTGCCTGTTCTCCATTCCCGCTTTCAGAAAAATGGGCAAGAAATAAGAGCAGATCCAAAGTTGACTTTTATACATTATTCTCCATCGGTTGTGTTCAGCCAGTGTAGGTTGTAGTCCTCCTGGATCCATTTTCACTGAGGGATTACTGCTGTACACTAACACACCGGTATGGTGTGTTGTCAGAGCTGATAGAAATCTCTCTCTCTTACCACTTGCCATGGACACACCAGCAGGACGAGAAGATTGATTCTCAAGCCGCTTGGCCACAACGGGAACACTTGTCCCTGGGCTGAAGATCCTGGAATGACATTTGAACCCAGGGTGTCTAGCTCATCAGGAGGGGGCACTGCCCACTGAGCCGCAGGATCGCTTTCCAATACTGACAAATGTTCAGCTAAATTGCCCCCGGTGCAACTTTTGCAATTAGTGAAAAGTAAATTTAAAAGGTATCTCCAAAATTATTTACATTAAGATGAGAAACTTGGAAATAAATGTACCAGGACACTGTGTGAATTGGAACCTCTCTTAAATTTTTAAATTCAGTCAAGTCTACGTTTGAGGGCTAAAAGAATGTGCATAGATGGGTTATAACATTTTCGTATTTTCTCATATTGTCTTGTTACAATGGCAATAAATGTTACAAGTGCTGCTTATAATAGTGGTGGTGCTATCAATAAGCACCCAGACAAATCCACAAATCTCACTATGGGTCAATTGCAAACTATCAAATGAGGGAAAAAAAATGTAAATCCTAGAAACACATCAAAATGGCCTGGATCTTCCACAAAGCGGCAATCATTGTCAGGCTGCCTTCCCAACCATACCTTCCTGAGCCCCAACACAGCTCCGCATTCCTGGCTGGCACTCGCGAGTCGAGTTTCTCCAGAAATACGAAGCCTACAGTCCATTGGAGAACTCCATCGCAGTGGAGGGGGCGGAGGGGAGGAGACTGGACACACTCCCCCAGCAGCTGTAAGGTAAGTTTAAATGTCCAGGGTGAATATTAGTGAATAGGTGAATGGGTAGGGTGGTAAGGGCATTTATGGGGATGAGGGAAGTGGACAAGTGGGTAGGGTGGTAAGGGCATTTATGGGGATGAGGGAAGTGGACGAGTGAGTAGGGTGGCAAGTAGGTAAGGTGGCAGGAGGGTGAGCTGGTAGGTGAGTTGGCTGGGTAGGGCAGCGGGTACTCAGGTCAGGTTGTGGATTAGTTGGGAGGTTGGGGATTAGAGGCTCTAACTCAGAGTCCGAGACATTGGTTGGGAGTCTCGGGGAGCAGGGAAACAGTCCTTCAGAAGTTGAAACTTCCCAGGCAATTCCCACGGAGACCAACACATCTGGACTTCCTCGGGGTCCCAACACACATCTTGGGTCGTACGTCTAGTCTCCAACAATGCAGAGATTGGAAGGTCTGGGTCAATATTGTATTTTATTCTAAGTTGAATGTTTTCTCCATTAGTATGATACAATTAGTTTTAGATATCACTTCAGAAACACTCAAATCTAGATCTCGGTCTCAGATGCTGGTACAAAACAGGCACTATCAGTTTACCTGCGTGTTCTGCCAGTGAATTGTTTAATTCCACTGACTGCCCTCAGTGTTGCTTTGCCATGATGGTCAGTTTGAAAGGAGAATCTGTACTTTTTTCCTATCCCTGCTTGACAGTATACCTGTCAGCTCTGCAGTCCTGCCACATCCAGTCGTGAATGGTGGTGGGCAATTAAACATTCACTAGAGGAGGAGGATCCATAAATATCCCCATCCTCAATGATGGAGGATCCCAGAACATCAGTGCAAAAGATAAGGCTGAAACATTCGCAACAATCTTCAGCCATAAGTGCCGAATGGATGATCCATCTTGGCCTCCTCCAGAGGTCCCCAGCATCACAGATGCCAGTCTTCAGCCAATTTGATTCACTCCACATGATATCAAGAAACAGCTGAGGGCACTGGATAGTGCAAAGGCTATGGGCCCTGACAATATTGCAGCAATGGTACTGAAGACTTGTGCTCCAGAACTTGCCGCACCCCTAGCCAAGCTGTTCCAGTACAGCTACAACACTGGCATCTACCCGGCTATGTGGTGTTTAAGCAGCAGCTTGACAAATACATGAATAGGATGGGAATAGAGGGATGCGGACCCCAGAAGTGCAAAATGTTTTAGTTGACGGGCAATATGATCGGTGCAGACTTGGAGGGCCGAAGGGCCTGTTCCTGTGCTGTACTTTTCTTTGTTCTTTGTTCTTGGAAATTGCCCATGTATGTTGTGTACACAAAGAGCAGGACAAGTCCAACTTGGCCAATTATTGCCCCATCAGTCTACTCTCCATCATCAGTAAAGTAATGGAAAGGGTCTTCAGTGTGCTATCAAGTGGCACTTTCTCAGCAATAACCTGCTCACTTGTGCCTGGGCCACTCAACACCTGACCTTATTGCAGCCTTGGTTCAAGGAATGGACCAAAGAGCTGAACTCCAGAGGTGCGGTGTGAGTGACTGCCCTTGATATCAAGGCCATATTTGACTGAGTGTGGCATCAAGGAGCCCTGGCAAAACTGGAGTCAATGGGAATCAGGGGAAAACTCTCCGCTGGTTGGAGTCACACCCATCACAAAGGAAGATGGTTGTGGTTGTTGGAGGCCAGTCATCTCAGCTCCAGGACATCACTGCAGGAGTTCCGCAGGATAATGTCCTCGGCCCAATCATCTTCAGCTGCTTCACCAATGACCTTCCTTCCATCATAAGGTCAGAAGTGGGGATGTTCACTGATGATTGCACAATGTTCAGCACCATTCACAATTGCTCAGATATGCAGACCATGTTCATATGCAGCAAGACCTGGACAATATCCAGGTTTGGGCTGATAAGTGGCAAGTAACATTCACACCACACAAGTGCCAGGCAATGGCCATCTCCAACAAGAGAGAATCCAACCATCGCCCCTTGATGTTCAATGGCATTACCATCACTGAAAGCCCCATTATCAACATCCTGGGGGTTACCATTGACCAGAAGCTGAACTGGACTAGCCATATAAATACTGTGGCTACAAGAGCAGGTCAGATGCTCGGAATCCTGTGGTGAGTTATTCACCTCCTGAATCCCCAAAGCCTGTCCACCATCTACAAGGCACAAGTCAGGAGTGTGATGGAATACTCTCCACTTGCCAGGATGAGTGCAGCTCCCACAACACTCAAGAAACTCAACACCATCCAGGACAAAGCAGCCCACTTGATTGGCACTCCATCCACAAACATTCACTCCCTGCACCACCGACGCACAGTAGCAGCAGTGTGTGTACCATCTACAAGATGCACTGCAGGAATTCACCAAGGCTCCTTAGGCAGAACCTTCCAAACATACAACCACTACCACCTAGAAGGACAAGGGCAGCAGATACATGGGAACATCACCACCTGGAAGTTCCCCTCCAAGCCTCTCACCATCCTGACATGGAAATATATCGCTGCTCCTTCACTGTCACTGGGACAAAATCCTGGAACTCCCTCCCTAACAGCACTGTGGGTGTACCTACACCACATGGACTGCAACGGTTCATGAAGGCAGCTCACCCCCACCTTCTCAAGGGCAATTAGGGATGGGCAATAAATGCTGGCCCAGCCAGCGAAGCCCACAGCCTGTGAAAGAATAAATGGAAAAAAAAACCTGCAAATGACTCGGGGGAAATGGTGCTGGTTTTTTTCACTGGGAGCTGGAATATAAATATACACGGAACACATATTGTTTCTTGTGTGAAACACATTACAAGATGGGAAAATGAGAATGACAACATTTTAATTCATGAAACAAAAACAAAAATTGCTGGAAAAACTCAGCAGGTCTGACAACATCTGTGGAGAGAGAAACAGTTCATGTTTCAAGTGTGTATGTCCTGAAAAAGATTTCCAGCATCTGCAGTATTTTGCCTTTACATTTCAATTCATGTTGAGATGTTGAAATTAATGAATGAAATGTGGAGAACTATTCATGTGTTATCATTCGCTGGTAACTGTGACCTTGAAATTACACAGTGTTCAACACCCCGATTTATAATCTTATACTTTACTGGAGGCCTTTACTTTTAACTCCCAGGAAATAGAGGTTTCATATTAATTTTCATTTCTACAATCCCTTTCAAGGTGCAATTTCAGGGCTTGTGCTAGATTTTGACAAACTCACTGAAGCTGATTATTTTTCTGTTGCTTTGCACTTTCACCTTCTTTCCCTGAAGACATCACAGATTTTCCTTTTGTGGTATTTCAGCACAATTGCAAATATTTCCCTTCAACACACAGTCATCATTACTTCACAGAATCACACAGAGCAGAAGAGGCCCTTCGGCCCATCGAGTCTGCACCGACATGTGAGAAACACCTGACCTACCTACCTAATCCCATTTACCAGCACTTGGCCCATAGCCTTGAATGTTATGACGTGCCAAGTACTCATCCAGGTACTTTTTAAAGGATGTGAGGCAACCCGCCTCCACCACCCTCCCAGGCAGTGCATTCCAGACCGTCACCACCCCCTAGGTAAAAAAGTTTTTCCTCACATCCCCCCTAAACCTCCTGCCCCTCACCTTGAACTTGTGTCACCTCGTGACTGACCCTTCAACTAAGGGGAACAGCTGCTCCCTATCCACCCTGTCCATGCCCCTCATAATCTTGTACACCTCGATCAGGTCGCCCCTCAGCCTTCACTGCTCCAACGAAAACAACCCAAGTCTATTCAACCTCTCTTCATAACTAAAATGTTTCATCCCAGGCAACATCCTGGTGAATCTCCTCTGCACCCCCTCCAGTGCAATCACATCCTTCCTATAATGTGGTGATCAGAACTGCACACAGTACTCCAGCTGTGGCCTCACCAAGGTTCTATACAACTCCAACATGACCTCCCTACTTTTGTAATCTATGCCTCGAATGATAAAGGCAAGTGTCCCATATGCCTTTTTCACCACCCCACTAACAAGCCCCTCTGCCTTCATTCCCAATCTTTCACTGCAGAAAAAAACCTTAATGATCTACTTATTATTGTTGCATCTGTTTATTTTTTGCCACAGATCAAGTAACAACGTCAATAATATCTCTCGACCAGTCAACTGGTGTTTATGTGGAAGGAGAAACAGCCACCCTTAGCTGCTTTGTGAAGGGAGACTATCTCGGCAAAACCTTTATCTTTTACAGAAATAGTCGAATGCTGTACTCTAATCAAATCATCATCAAGCACAACACTGGATCCTTCACTGTGACCACAGCAAACCAAGGTGAGCAGTATCAGTGCCAATATGGGACATCCATCAATGGGAGATGGTTCTGGTCACAGCTCAGCGAGGCTGTGTCAATCACTATAGCAGGTGAGTGGCAGCGAATGGCTATTGTTAGCGTGATTGTCCAAGCTCTCTTTGTTTTCAAACATTCATACTTATGCCATTCACTAACAAAATTGAGCACTTAATCACAGGATTGTTACAGCACAGAGAGAGGCTATTCAGCCCGTCGTGTGTGCACTGGATCTCCAAATGAGAAATTTACCAAGTGCCGTCCCACTGCTTCTTCCCTGTAACCCTGCACATTCTTCCTTTCCAGATAATAATTCACTTCTTTCTTGAATGCTTCGATTGAATCTTTTACCACCACACTCTCAGGCAGCGCATTCCAGATCCTAACCACTTGCTGCATGAGAAAGTTTTTCCTCATGTCTGCATTGCTTCTTTTGCCAATTACCTTAAACCTGTGCCCTCTCACTCTCGATCTTTCCACCAATGGCAAGTTTCTCCCTATCTACTCTGTCCAGAGCCCTCATGATTTTGAACACCTCTATCAAATCTCCTCTCAACCTTCTCTTCTCCAAGGAAAATATTATCAAGAGGATTAAAACCAAATGACTTTTGGTCTCAATCAAAGAATCTTCCAGCACTGGAGACCATTTCTCCCATCGTTTCTGTGCTAGCTCTTTGCAAAAACTATCCAATTAGTCCCGCTCCTCCTGCTCTTTCCACATAGCCTTGCAAATATTGTCTGTCACGTATTTCTCTAATTCATTTTACAAAGTCATTATTGAATGTACTTTCACTGCTCTTTCAGGGTGCAATCCAAAATGCATTCAAAATCACAACTCACTGTTTAAATTTAGCTTTCCTCATGTCCCCACTGATTCTTTTGCCAATCTACTTAACCGTGCCTTCTCTGTCTACCAACCAATCTTCCACTGGAGCCTTTTCAACTTATTCACTCCATCAAAATCATTCATGATTTCGAACATGTCTTGACCTTTTCTGCTCTGAGAACAATCTCAGCTTCTCCTGCCTCTCCACAAAACTGAACTCTGACATTCCCAGTATCATTCCGCTGACTCTCTGCTGGACCTCTCCAAGGCCTTGCCATCCTTCCTAAATTGTGGTGCCCAGAATTCGACACAATTTTTTAATCTACTTTACTAGAGTAAAGCATAACTTCCCCATTTTTGAACAATCTACTTTTATTGATAAAGCCAAAGCTGCCATATGCTTTTTAAGGTCCCTCTCAACCTGTCCTGTCACCTTCAACAATTTGTGTGCGTACATTCCCTGATCTCTCGCTTGCTGCACCCCTTTAAAATTGTCCCATTTTGTTTATATTGCCTCTCCTATTGTTTCCCTGCTGATATATATCACTTCACACTTCACTATGGGAACGGTAGCACACTGGTTATGTTACTGGGCATGAGTTCACATCCCACCATGCTAGCTGGGAAATGTAAATTTAATTAAATAAGTCTGGAGCTAAAAAGCTCATCCCAGTAATGGTGACCATGAACCTACCAGATTATTGGAAAAAGCCCATCTAGTTCACTAAGATGCTTTAGGGAAGGAAATCTGCCATCCTTACACGGTCTGGTCTATATGTGACTCCAGACCCACAGTAATGTGGCTGACTCTTAGCTGCCCTCTGAAATAGCCCAGCAAGCCACTCAGTCCTCTCAAAAGTAATCAGGAATGGGCAATAAATTATGTCCTTGACAGCAATGCACAATCCTATAAATGGAAAAAAGAATTTCTCTGCCTTAAATTTCATCAGCTACATGTTGCCTGTTTCACAGTCTGTCTCCATCCATTATTATCATCCTCATTGTTAACTGCATTTCTGAGTTTTCTGCTGCCTGCAAACTTCGAAAATATACCCAAGCCCAGGTCGCTAATACATTTCTCCATAAATGCAATGGTATGTATACCAATCCCCACGGAACACTCCCTCCCACCTGAAAAACAACTGTTCATCGCTATTGTCCCTTAGACAATTTTCTCGTCACACTGTCACTGTCCTTTCATTCCCAGGGCCTTAACTTTGTAAACACCTCTATTATGGGCACCAACTTCTCAAAGTCAATTACTGTATTTTTGGAAGTAACCCTCTGTTTCAAACACTGGATAACTTTGTTTTCCCCCCTAGACCTGCAGCTCAACCTATCAGGGAAGAAGTAACCTCTCTGAAATGCCTTTACTTTGACAGGATAATGCTGAAGCAATTCACAGCCGATGAATTGCTTTATGTGTGTAACAATTTTTATTCTGAACGGTCTTGACAAGGTGGCCGTAGAAAAGATGTTCCCTCTTGTGGGTGAGTCCAGAACTAGGGGGCACTGTTTTAAAATTAAGGGTCCCCTTATAGGACAGAGATGAGAACTGTTTTCTCTGAGGGTTGTAGACTCGGGAACTCTCTGCCTTCAAAGGCAGCAGAGGCAGATAAATTCCTGTTAGGCAAAGGAATCAAAGGTTATCGGGGGTAGATGGGAATGTGGAACTCAAAACACAAACAGAGCAGCCATGATCTTTTAAATGGAGGAGCAGGCTCGAGGGGCCGAATGGCCTATTTCTGCTCCTACTTTGTATGTTCTGTAGGCACACGTGGGAAACAATTTTTGCAAAGAGCAACTGAGAAATGACCAATTTATCCACTTTTGGTGGAGCAGATTGGACACAATCCGATCCTTCAGGACCAGTCGGTGATGTCTCGTCCCTCACTGCAGTACTTGCTCCCCTCTACAATGACATTTGAGCAGCAATGCCTCAGCTCTTGGAGCAGTGCTTGAACCCAAAGCCATCAAACTCAGTAGCATTGGAGTTGCCAGACCGAGTTAATGTAGAGATTGTTAACTTTGTTAATGTGGAGGTTCCCTGTCCTGGTAACGCCCAACATTCAGAAAATGTGGTTGCTTTCTCCTAAACGTCACTTGTGGCTCAGTTGGTCTGACTGCATTTAAGTCCCACAGGACCTGAGTACAGATTGCAATACAGGCACTCCAGTGCAACACTGAGGGAGTGCTGGACTGCAGGATGAGATGCTAAACTGAGGTGCCATCTGCCTGCTTGGGTGGATGTGAAAGACCTTGTAGCATTATTTCGTGGTGGAACAGGGGAGTTATACCCAGTGCCCTGGCCAATATTTATCCCTCAATCAAATCACACAAAATTGAAGTATCCAAAAAGGAATTAGACTATTATTTGAAAAGGAAGGATGTGCAGGGTTACAGGGAGAAAGCAGGAGAATAGAACCATAGAACCATAGAAAAGTTACAGTACAGAAGGAGGCCATTCAGCCCATCTTGTCCATACCAGCCTGAGGACACCCAGGTGCCCTTTCTAATCCCATCTCCCTGCACCCGGCCCATAGCCCTGCAGCTTACAGCACTTAAGGTGCAGATCCAGGTACTTTTTAAAAGAGTTTAGAGTTTCTGCCTCTACCACCAACTTGGGCAGCGAATTCCAGACACCCACTACCCTCTGCATAAAAAAGTTCTTCCTCATGTCTCCCCTACACCTTCTGCCACTTATCCTGAATCTATGTCCCCTGGTTCTAGAATTCTCCACCAAGGAAAACAATTTTACCCTGTCCACTCTATCTATTCCCCTCATAATTTTGTACACCTCAATCAAGTCACCTCTCAGCCTTCTTTGTTCTAAGGAAAATAACCCCAACCTATCCAATCTCTCCTCATAGCTACACTTTTCTAACCCTGGCAACATTCTTGTAAACCTAGAAGTAGGTGAATTGCTCATTCGGAGAGCTGGTGCAGACACGACGGGCTGAATGGCCTCCTTGCAGACACGATGGGCTGAATGGCCTCCTTCTGTGCTGTAACAATTCTATGAAACAGATTTCCTGGTCGTTATCACGTTGCTGTTGTGGGAGCTTGCTGTGCACATTCTGACTGACACGTTTCCTACTTAACAACAGTGACTTCACTTAAAAAAGTACTTCATTGGCTGGGAAGCACTTGGAGACATCTCACTGCAAGCCCTTCATTCCTTTCTCTAAATAAGGGGGCTCTTGCTGAAGCTCTTGAAAGCTTCTGGTGAACATCATTTGGTCCACAATGTCCTCGGTTATATTTCTATCAGTTATAAAGTGTGTCAGGAAGATGGAAGATTTGCTGACGTGTTTGCCTTTTCCACCTGATGGGATGATAACAGGATGAGGCTGATTAACTGTTTATCACCCTTAATGACTTTATTCTTCATCGAAATTAAATTGGGGGGTTGTGGGGGTGGTGGTGTGGAAGCACTGGACAAACTGAACTGTTTCCAGTTGAGGGTAAAATTGTTTCCATGTGTCTTTGTGTATTTCGCCTCAGTGCATTTCTTTTTTGTCCTTACAGCTTATCCTCCGCAGCCATCAGTATCTCTGGTCCGTTGGGATAATGTGTTTGTGAGAGGCGAGGTCATCGTAATTACCTGCGAAGCAGGATCTACATATTTAGGCAGCACTTTCTATCTGTACAGAAACAGCAAAAGTAAACCAGTCAAAATCAAAACAGCCAAGGAATTGCAATCTGCTGTCACCTTTGATATCTCAAACCTACTGGAGTCTGGGTCAAGCGTTTACTCCTGTACCTATAAAAACAAAGTGTCAGAGCGGGAGATAATCTCAGAGCCAAGTGAGGGTGCGAAGATAACAGTAGTGGGTAAGTATCAAGTCCTTTCACCCTCTGGAAATCGATATCACTAGATGTCCACTGACATTGTACAAACAGAGTGAGTAAAATTGGCCTGAGGGCAGGAGGCAGAACAGACAATGGTGAATCCACAGCACAATTTACATTCTCCACTGACACTGGGTATAAAATAGGATTCTGATTGGTTAACTTCTGTTTTCCTCGACCACCAAACACCAATTTTACATGCTACATATGTGAGCTATCACAACAAACCATTTAATACTTTAGTGACAGCAAAACACCGGAATTTTAACTGAACTTGGTGTAGGATTACCCTCATGAGTCAGCATCAGGTCTTGTCACATTAACAAATTTCCTGTCAGATAATCCAAACTATGTGCTGACATTATGCAGAACACTTAAACTTGACTGCAGTCTGGTTTTACATTTCTCCCACTGGATTGCCGCAGTGTCTGAGGAGCAGTAGGCATCTACCTGCAAACAATTGAGAGCCTCATTTGAAGGAGCACTACAACCCCATTATAACAAAAACAAACCAATTTATTAAATTTCTTTGAAGGATAAAGGGGACCCTGTAGATGTACTGTACCTGGATTTCCAGAAGGCATTTGACATGGTGCTACATCAAAGGTCATTGTGTAAAATAAAAGCTCATGGTGTGGTGGGTAACATATTAACATGGAGAGAAGATTGGCTGGCTGGAAACAGAGAGTATGTATAAATGGGTCTTTGCCTGATTGGCAGGATGTGACTGTGGGGTCCCACAGGGGCCTGTGCTGGGGCCTCAACTTGTTACAATTTACATCAATACCTTTTGATGAGGGGAGTGAAGGCATGGTAGCCAAATTTGCAGATGACACAAAGTTTGGTGGGAAAGTATGATAGGTATTGTAGGAAATGATGTTGTGAAGAGGACATAAGGAGTTTGCAGATGGACATAGAGAAGTCAAGCAAGTGGACAAAAATCTGGCAGATAGAGTATAATGTGGAAAAACGTGAAGTTGTTCATTTTGGAAGGAAGAATAAAAAAGCAGAGTATTAAACGGAGAACAACTGCAGAATTCCAAGGTGCAGAGGGATCCAGGTGTTCTCGTGCATGAGTCACAAAAAGGTCCAGCGAGTGATGAAGGTGGGGAATGGAATGCTATCCTTTATTACGAGAGGAATTGAACATAAAAGTAAGGGTGTTATACTTCAGTTGTACAGGGCATTGGTGAGACCACATCTTGAATACTATGTGCAGTTTTGGTCTCCTTATTTAAGGAAGGATGTAAATGCATTGGAGGCAGTTCAGAGGAGGTTTATTAGACTAACACCTGGAATGGGTGGATTGTCTTATGAGAATAGGTTGGACAGACTGGGCTTGTTTCCACTGGAGTTTAGAAGAGTGAGGGGTGACTCATATAAGATCCTGACTGGTCTCAACAAGGTGGATGTGGAAAGGAGGTTTCCTCTTGTGGGTGAGTCCAGAGCTAGGGGGAACTGTTTTCAAATTAGGACAGAGATGAGGGGAATTTTTTTCTCTGAGGGTTGTGCGAGTTTGGAACTCTCTGCCTCAGAAGGTGGTGGAGGCGGGGCCATTGAATGTTTTTAAGGCAGAGGTAGATAGATTCTTGTTAGGCAAGGGAATCAAAGGTTATTGGGGGTAGGAATGTGGAATGTGGAACTCAAAACACGAACAGATCAGCCATGACCTTATTGAATGGCGGAGCAGGGTCAAGGGCCGAATGGTCTACTCCTGTTCCTATTTCTTATGTTCGTATAACTACAACTCAAATTGAAATGATATTCCCGAGGTTAATAATACATTCCAGCTCAGCCCATTCACAGAAGGCCTCAAATGTAATCGTGGACATGGCATACTTCATCTCCAGGGATACCCTGGGTCAGTGTAGGAGTTGAAGAGGCAGTCAGTCAGCTAGAGTGACTCCCTCGAGCACCGTCTTCCTGTACCTGTTAGTGGCCAGCTTAGCTAGGCCCAGGACCAGTCCCAAAGGTCTCCTGATCTGTCACTGGGTCAAAATCCTGGAACTCCCTCCCTAACAGCACTGTGGGTGTACCTACACCACATGGACTGCAGCGGCTCAAGAAGGCAGCTCACCACCACCTTCTCAAGGGCAATTAGGGATGGGTAATAAATGTTGGCCTAGCCAGCGATGCCCACATCCCATGAATGATTTTTTTTAAAATCTGCCCTCCTCTCTCTGCACCAGGTGGCAAAGTTCAGGAGGATATGACTAAAGTGCAACTGGGGCAGCCCCTTTGGATAATGGAAGAGGAGCTACAACCTCTCACACTCTATTAATATGAAACACAGGCACACTGTCAATTCTACATTCCCCTCCATGTCACTCGGACACATATCCCTGTCTACCCCAATAAGAAAGCCCACCATCAGCTTGAGAAGGTTAATTAGACAAAGGTAGTAAATACTGGCTGTTACAGTAATGTCAGCAGTCAGAAGAGCAACACAAAATCCATCCCACTCCCTTTAACTCCTTTATCTGATAGCTGAATCTCGTAGGGCTTTGCATTGATGTCCAGTTTTCTTAATCATATTTCCTGCCTCAATAAAATTAGCACAAGTGGGAATTTTAAAGCACTGGATTTATTTGTTCCACTAGCAACCCAAAATGCAATGTCTGTGCTTAGGTCTGATATTGTAAATAGAACTGTTTGTTTGATTTCACATGCTGTTATTTGCACTCATGAAATTGTGATGCTCCCATTTGTGGAATGTCTCATTTTAAACACTCCCCTTCATCTCTGTGGAGCTGTTGTTTAGTTACAGGTTTTCCACTGCACAAGTAACTCAGCAGGTCCATTTCTTCTTGATTTTATCACAGAGCCACTAAGAACTCCAAGGATATCTCTTGATCAGTTGACAGGAGTGTATTTGGAAGGAGAGACTGTCACTGTTGCTTGCAGCCCGAACAGAGAATATCGCCGTCAGATTTTCTTCTTTTACAGAGATGATCAGTTGTTGCCTTCCCATCAAATCTTCCTCAGGGAAAACACTGCAACATTCAAAGTGGCAAGAAAAAATCAAGCAGGGGGGTACCAATGCAAATATGGAACCACCATCAAGATGAGATGGTTAGAATCACAACTCAGTGAGGCTGTGACAGTTACTGTAGTCGGTGAGTGAAGAGACTGCTAACTTATCAAAATGGGAAGCGATGTTAACTCCAGGCACTGGGGAACACCACTTTATAATTCTCTCCAGTCTAAAAGGCAACCATTCACTACTGCTGTCTAATTTCTATATTTTAGCTTATTTCCAACCCACTCTGCTGCTGATCCTTTAATCCCACGGGATTGTATTTTAATGACAAATCTATAATGTAGTTTATCAGACACCTTTTGAAAGCCTGTGTGCACAACATCAACTCTCCTGCCCTCATTAACACTCGGTTATTACATCAACAACCAAAATCAGTATTTGCCTTTAATGAACGCATGTTCCCTCTTATTCACGAATCCATGTTTTTCCATTGCACCGTGAATCCAGTTATTCAATCTTATTTGCATCCCAGATAAATTAACGAGAGTGGGAATTTCAAATCAATGCATGATCCTCCTTACACTTATTACCGGAACACAATGTCAATGCTAAAACCTGACCTGCTAAATACAATTCCCCTTTTTCATACTTGTGCTGCTACACTATTGAAATTGTGGATTCCCCCTTTGCTCAAACTTATTTTGTGATGCACACACTTCCATTCAACAAAGCGCATTTATTATTGAGTAACCATTACAGATGAATAGACACGGGGGGCCGGGGCCATCTCAGCTTTGCCCTGAGTGTGGTAGCGGGTGGGGAAAAGGACATCTTACCACTGACCGCAATGGTGGGTATCACCCCAATCTCGCCTCATGAATCACACCAGGTCGCTGTGGGGCAGCCTCTCATTCGCCTGCCCTGCTGTCAACTCAGGCCTTCAATAAACTGGGCACCATATTTAAAGGGGGCCCCTGCAAAGAACTAGCACTCTTCAAGGGATAGGAGGCTGCTGAAAAGTCAGTTTGCCCCCAGATTTACCCACGCCTCCAGTGAGCACCTACCTGATGCAGCGGAGCCCCATCGCCATGTTCTCTACCCCATCTCTGGGCAAAGGCCAGCAAGCAAGGGACAAATCCAGCATGGGAGGCGCCAATGCTCCACAAGAGAGGACGGCCACCCAGTGCCGCCAGAGGATGAATGATCTCCATTCCGCCAGGGTAAGTCACTCTTCTCATCACTCTCAATTCACACACTCACAAACCCATCACACATTCACAGCGCCCTCACTGCCAGTTCAAGAGACATCACCATTCACTCTCTCACACACACCGTCATTGTCCTCATCCCATCCATGGGACCACCCACACATGCCAGGCATACTTACCATCTGGCCCGGCAGGCATCCTGCTTACAATCTCTCCATCTCTATTCATGCAGGACAAGCTGGCACACAACAAGAGGGAGAGGTTGCAGACCGGTGGAGGAATGTCTGAAATCAAGGTCCTCACAGACTTTGAAAACAGAGCCATCCAGCTGGCCGGTGAAGATCTGGATGGTTTCTGTGCTGATGGTGAAGTTGGCGCTGCTCAACCAAGTGAGGATCCAGTAGTGTAACATCCATCAGACAGCCAGGCTGTGAGTGATGTGTCTGGATTCACAGGCCACTGCCATGTGCTAATTATCTCTCCGCGCTTTCACAGGCACATCGGGGAAACAGCTGATGGAGTCCTCAACCCAGGTCCTCATCTCAAACCCCAAAGACACCTCGGAATAGGAATCTGCTGAAATCCCAATTGAAGTCCTGTCACAGAGCTCACCCACACCCTCCCGCAGCGCAGAGACACTCACCTCGGGGGGAACAAGCTTTAAAATAGCCTCGGGGTCACGGGTCACAATCTGGGAAGCAAATCACACTGTCAGACACACAGCAGGCAGCAGGGGTTTCACAGGGTGTCAGCTCTTGGAGGACGGCTGCAGGCCAGGAATTTTATTCATTCGCGGGATGTGGTCTTCGCTGGCTGGGCCAGCATTTATTGCCCATCCCTTATTGCCCTTGAGAAGGTGGTGGTGAGCTGCCTTCTTGAACCGCTGCAGTCCATGTGGTGTAGGTACACCCACAATGCTGTTAGGGAGGGAGTTCCAGGATTTGACCCAGTGACAGTGAAGGAACGGTGATATATTCCCAAGTCAGGATGGTGAGTGACTTGGAGGGGAACTTCCAGGTGGTGATGTTCCCATCTATCTGCTGCCCTTGTCCTTCTAGATGGTAGTGGTCATGGGCTTGGAAGGTGCTGTCAAAGGAGCCTTGGTGAATTCCTGCAGTGCATCTTGTAGATGGTACACACTGCTGCTACTGTGCGTCGGTGGTGGAGAGAGTGAATGTTTGTGGATGGGGTGCCAATCAAGCGGCTGCTTTGCCCTGGATGGGCTTCTTGAGTGTTGTGGGAGCTGCACTCATCCAGGCAAGTGGGGAGTATTCCATCACACTCCTGACTTGTGCCTTGTAGATGGTGGACAGGCTTTGGGGAGTCAGGAGGTGAGTTACTCATCACACGATACCTAGCCTCTGACCTGCTCTTGTTGCCACAGTATTTATATGGCTAGTCCAGTTCATTTTGTGGTCAATGGTAACCCCCAGGATGTTGATAGTGGGGGTTTCAGTGATGGTAATGCCATTGAACATCAAGGGGCGATGGTTGGATTCTCTCTTGTTGGAGATGGTCATTGCCTGGCACTTGTGTGGCACGAATGTTACTTGTCACTTGTCAGCCCAAGCCTGGATATTGTCCAGGTCTTGCTGCATTTGGACATGGGCTGCTTCAGTATCTGAGGAGTCGTGAATGGTGCTGAACATTGTGCAATCATCAGCGAACATCCCCACTTTTGACCTTATGATGGAAGCAAGGTCATTGATGAAGCAGCTGAAGATGGTTGGGTCTAGGACACTACCCTGAGGAACTCCTGCAGTGACGTCCTGGAGCTGAGATGATTGACCTCCAACAACCACAAGCATCTTCCTTTGTGCTAGGTATGACTCCAACCAGCGGACAGTGGATTCCCCCTGATTCCCAGTTTTGCTAGGGCTCCGTGGTGCCACACTCAGTAAAATACTGTCTTGATGTCAAGAGCAATCACCCTCACCTCACCTCTGGAGTTCAGCTCTTTTGTCCATATTTGAACCAAGGCTATAATGAGGTCAGGAGCTGAGTGGCCCTGGCAGAACCCAAACTGAACATCAGTGAGCAAGTTGTTGCTAAGTGCTTGATAGCACTGTTGATGACCCCTTCCATCACTTTACTGGTGTTGGACAGTCGACTGATGGGGCAATAATTGACTATGTTGGATTTGTCCTGCTTTTTGTGTACAGGATATACCTGGGCAATTTTCCACATAGCTGGGGAGATCCCAGTGTTGTAGCTGTACTGGAACAGCTTGGCTTGGGGTGCAGCAAGTTCTGGAGCGCAAGTCTTCAGTACTATTGCCAGAGCCCATAGCCTTTGCAGTATCCAGTGCCATCAACCATTTCTTGATATGTGGAGTGAATCGAATTGGCTGAAGACTGGCATCTACGATGCTGGGGACCTCCGGAGGAGACTGAGATGGATTATCAACTCGGCACTTCTGGCTGAAGATTGTAGCAAATGCTTCAGCCTTAGCTTTTGCACTGATGTGCTGGGCTCCTCCAGCATTGAGGATGGGGATATTTATGGAGCCTCCTCCTCCAGTGAGTTGTTAAGTTGTCCACCACCATTCACAGCTGGATGTGGCAGGACTGCACATTAGATCTGATCCGCTGGTTGTGGAATCGCTTAGCTCTGTCTATCACTTGCTGCTTGTGCTGTTTGATGTGAATGTCGTGCTGTGTTGAACTTTGCCAAGTTGACACCTCATTTTTAGGTGTGCCTAGTGCTGCTCCTGGCATACCCTTCTGCACTCTTCACTGAAGCAGGGTTGAAACTCTGGCTTGGTGGTAATGCCAGGCCACGAGGTTACAGATTGTGTTCGAATACAATTCTGCTGCTGCTGATGGCCCACAGCGCCTCATGGATGCCCAGTGTTGAGTTGCCAGACCTGTTTGAAATCTATCCCATTTAACACGGTGGTAGTGCCACAAATTGCAATGGAGGGTATCATCCACAGGGACTGTGGGGTGGTCACTCCTACCGATACTGTCATGGACAGATGCATCTGCGGCAGGCAGATTGGTGAGGATAAGTATGTTTTTCCCTCTTGTTGGCTCCCTCACCACCTGTCACAGACCTAGTCTAGCAGCTATGTCCTTTAGGACTTGGCCTGCTCTGTCTGTAGTGGTGCTACTGAGCCACTCTTGGTGATGGACACTGAAGTCCCCCATCCAGAGTACATTCTGTGCCTTTGCCACCCTCAGTGCTTCCTCTAAGTGATGTTCAACATGGAGAAACACTGATTCATCAGCTGAGGGAGGGCGGTACGTGGTAATCAGCAGGAGGTTTCCTTGTCCATGTTTGACCCGATGCCATGAGACTTCATGGGGTATGGAGTTGATGTTGAGGATTCCCAGAGCAACTCCCTCCCGGCTGTATACCACTGTGTCACCATGGAGACCTTGGCCCAGGACATTGGTCCTGCACTGCAGCCTGGGCTGAACTCCAACACTGATGCTGTAGTTGGCCTCCAAGGGTGTCAACACAAGAGGGGTGCGGGGCAACTCGATCACACTCCAGCTCCCACTCCTCCTCAAGGAGTCAGCCAGGGGCCCTTGGGCACCTATAGGGAGGGGGATCAGCAGGTGTACACCCCACTAGGGCCATCCATCCAGGTGACTCCGGGAGTGTCCGGCCCATCCGAATCCCCTTTCCCTGTGACCTCAGCAGTTCCAGCTTCAAAGGCCAAGGAGGGAGCCACTGCCACACAGCAGGAGCCCGAAAACAGGACTTGGTCCTGCAGAGGACGCCCGCCAAGGTCATCACAGACAGGGTGTCGCAGTCAGCAGGCTACCTCCAACTCCGCTGATGCCTGCACCTCGATGGGGCTGGTCATTGCTGCCAGAATGTTGTGGGCAGGTGTCTCAGAGCTCTGTCGTTCTCTCTCTTTGCTCTCTGCACCTTTAAGGTGGGGCTGGTCCCCATCTCATCAGCATTTAAAGGTTTCATCTCAGATCTGAAAGCTTGGTCCCTACGGAAGATAAAGACAGGTGTTTCATTCCAGGGCTCCTCCCCTCTGCAGTGTGTAACCTGCCCACACACACAGCTTCACTGTCACTGGGCACATCAGTCATACCTGCACCTCGATGGGGCTGCTCATTGCTGCCAGAATGTTGTGGGCTGGTGTCACAGAGTTCCCTCATTCTCTCCGTGTGCTCTCAGCACCTTTGAGGTGGGGCTGGCCCCCATCTCATCAGAATCTGTGTTCAGTGACAGTCTGGTCCTGGAGGGCTCCTGAATGATGCCATAGGATCAGGAGAAGTTAAAGTCTCCCCACTGCGTCTCCATGATATGACCCTGTTCACAGAGGTGCCATCAGCCAGACAGGAGTCAGACATTCACAAAAACAATGTGAGGATCTATGGAGTGTCCCCACTGCATGTCATCATTATCCTCCTGGAATGTAGTGACTAGGGGCATCCGCTGTGTCTCCATGCACCTTATCATCGAGGGTATGAGCGCTGGCATCAGCTGGACATGAGTCAAACGTTCACAGATGCAATGTGAGGATCTATAGTGTCTCCTCACTGCATGTTGTCATCATCTTCCACGACTCTAGCAGCTCTGAGGGCCTCCCGAGCACCTGCCTCTTCACCACATCATTGTCACCTTTGAGGATCTCCTCACACTCACCACCATCAGCGTCCTCCTCATCAGAGGAGACCTCTAGCTCCTCCATCTCCTCCTCAGCCAGCTCCTCTCCCCATTGCAGCCCCCGGTTATAAAGGGTGCAGCAGGCGATGATGATGTGTGACACCCTCTATAGACTGTATTGCAGGGCTCCACCAGACCGGTCCAGACACCGGAACCTCATCTTCAGCATCCCGATGGTTTGTTCCACCAAGTTGTGAGCTGCAGCATGAGCCTCGTTATACCTTCACTCTGCTGCAGTCTGAGGCCGCCACACGGGTGTCACCAGCCACGGCCTCTGTGGGTAGCCCTTGTCCCCGAGGTGCCAACCCTGGAGACTCTGTGGACCCTGGAAGACATCAGAGATCTGAGACTGACTGAGAATGTAGGAGTTGTGGACACTCCCTGGGAACTGTGCACAGACCCACAGGATGTGTTTGTGGTGGTCACACACCAGCTGCACATTCAGCGAATGGAACCCCTTGCAGTTGATGTAGTTCACCGTGTGTCGCGATGGAGATCTGAGCACCACATGAGTATAGTCGATGTCACCCTGCACCTGTGGGAAACCCGAGATCTGGGCAAATCCAATCGCTCTTATATCCCGGCTCTCTTGGCCCCGGGTGAAATGCACAAAGTTGTGTTCCCTCACGAAGATGGTATCCGTAACCTCATGGGTGCATTTGTGGGTGGAGGCTTGTGATACCCCACAGAGGTCACCTGTGGAGCCCTGAAAGGAGTCACTGACGTAGAAATCGAGCACCACTGTCACTTTCACGGCCACTGGCAGTGGATGCCCTCCATGTCCCCCTGGCACCAAATCCTGCAGCAGCTGGTGGATGTGACTGACCAGTTCCCTGGACATGCATGACATTTCATGACATTGGATCTCAGTCATCTGCAGGAATGAAAGGCGGTGTCTATAGACCCTGGGTCTAGCTCGGCGCTGACCAGTGTCGGATCACTGTGGCTCTTCAGCAGCCTGTACAGGAGCCCCAGCTGCCCCTTCTTCCTGATGGTGCTGCTCCTCCCTCTGCCCAGCCAGGCCCCTCTGTCACTACCTTCTCCTTCGTCGCTGCACTCTGTAAGCCATGAAGCATACAGCTAGATCACCAGGCTTCATGATCCTGATGTTCTCCTCCTGCAGGATTAAAGATTGAGATGTGTAGGTTAGCAAGGGGTGTGCTAAGAACCACTCTTGGTTAAGTCTGAAGGCCCCTTAACACATCCCGGAGAGTGCTGGACACCACTTGGATGGTCAGAGTTTAGTGCGCTGCATGGCTGCCCGAAACCCCACCCACCTCCGCCCCTCTCCACCTGACCGATTGGCAGCAGCTTTGCCCACTGGACTGCAGGCTGTGCTCTCAGCTCAGGCACAGTCATTCTCCTAACCCGCACTGCAAGGCTGCCCTGTTAGCTTGAACCATGGGGGAGACTGGCCCAAACCGGGATGATGACATTGCACAGGGGCTGTGAGTGTCTCCACCAGTGACTGGCTCGTCTGGCCGTGCAATGGCCTCATCGCTGCCTTTGAGGACCTCCTCACCCTCAGCCCTTCAGCGTCCTCCTCATCAGAGGAGAGCTCCAGCTCCTCCATCCCCTCCTCAGCCAGCTCCTCTCACACCAGAAAGCGGTAGCACTTTCAGGCCTCTGCGTAGCTTGAGTGGGAAGATAAGCTAGAAACCCGACTCCAAGCGTGTCCATGTGGCTGTGCCTGAACTGTCTCAGCTGCGGAGGAGTGGTCACTTTATACAAAGTTTCTCTAATGTGCGGCTGCTTCTCTCCACATCCCCTCCTTCCCCCAACCCCCCGCATGTGCTTGTGCACTACCATCAACCACTTGGCAGCTCTTGCCCCCATCCCCAGGTCACCCCAACTGCAGGGCAGCCCTTGCCCTGGCACCACACTGCCAGCCAGCTGGGACAATGAGACTTGCCTGTGCCCTCACCTGAACGCGCTGTGCCTCAACCTGGAGGCCCAACAGGCGACCTGGTGGCTGCTGTGCAATGTGCACTCACCTCCAAGTTCAGCTTGCCAGGCGCAGGCCTTATAAATGCAGTTGTGAAACACGTCAATGCTCAAACCCGCCTGTGTGCTGGGATGATCCAGCGTAGGGGATGATTCCGGAGAGCAGGGTTTATATGCAGATGTGTTAAAAAGACGTAAAACAAAAACAGAAATACCTGGAAAAACTCAGCAGGTCTGGCAGCATCGGTGGAGAAGAAATCAGTTAACGTTTCGAGTCCTCATGACCCTTCAACAGAACTGTTTGAATTCTGTTGAAGGGTCATGAGGACTCGAAACGTTAACTTTGCTCTTTTCTCCGCCGATGCTGCCAGACCTGCTGAGTTTTTCCAGGTATTTCTGTTTCTGTTTTTGTTTTGGATTTCCAGCATCCGCAGTTCTTTGTTTTTAGACCCATTTTGCATTGTTGCTTCTCATTCAGCCATGGAGCTGTTTATGGCATAGAAGGAGGTCATTCAGCCCATCAAATCTATGCCTGTTGCCCCACTCGATTCCCATAGCCTTGCAGATTTATTTCCTTCAAGTGCCCATCAAATTTCCTTTGAAATCATTGATTGTTTCCACTTCCACCACCCTCATAGGCAGCAGGTTCAAGGTCATCACCACTCGCTGTGTAAAAAAGTTCCTCCTCACAGTGCCTTTGTATCTCTTGCCAAAAACCTTAAACCTGTGTCTCCCTAGCCCTTGTACTCTGAGCTAATGAAAGTAGTTTTTCCTTGTCTACCTTATCTTTCATAACCTTGTACACCTCTGTCAAATCTCCCCTCAATCTCCTTTGTGACAAGGAGGACAAACCCAGATTCTCCAACCTAACCTTGTAGCTAAAATCCCTCATCCCTGGAACCATTCTGGTGAATCTCCTCTGCACCCTCTCAAGGACCCTCACATTCTTCCTAAAGTGTGGAGACCAAAGCTGGAAGCAATTCTCCAGTTGGGGACTAACGGAGCTTAAAAAGGTTCAGCATCACTTCCCTGTTTCTATTTACTTTATCACAGATTCGCTGACAACTCCAAGGATATCTTTTGATCAACCGACTGGGGTATACTTAGAAGGAGAAATGGTCACCATTACTTGCACAGTGAACAAAAAATATCACGGTCAAACCATCTACCTTTACAAAGATAGTCACCAGCTGACATCTCACCAACTTTCCATAAGAGAGAACGTTGGAACATTCCCGGTTACCACTTTGAACCAGGAAGGGCGTTATCAATGCAAATATGGAATCTCCATTAAAACAAGGTGGTTAGAATCACTACTCAGTGATGCGGTAACACTCACTGTAGCAGGTAAGTGAAGAGAAACAGAGCTTGTTAATCTGTTAGTACTAAACATGTGCTACTTCCTAAAATTAACCTTCTTACACTACAACTGCTTAATGTGTATAGGCAGAGTCTCAGTGCTGACACTTAACAAGATCCTAGTAAAAAAAGCTTCAGAACACAGGCCAAGATGACCCTATGAGCCAAGCATTAATAAAGATGAATATTCACATTGATCTCAATGAAATTAGTTCTCGATGACATCACAGGTGAGTGACAGTATCAGGAAGTAAATCAGTGATAGAGCATCACCGAGTGAATGAGGAATAGAGTGTCACAGAGTGAATAGTGGATAGAGAATCACAGAGTGAATCAGGGATAGAGAATCACAGAGTGAATCAGGGATAGAGAATCACAGAGTGAACGAGGGATAGTGTGTCACAGAGTGAATCAGGGATAGAGAATCACAGAGTGAATGAGGGATAGAGTGTCACAGAGTGAATCAGGGATAGAGTATCACAGAGTGAATCTAGGATAGAGAATCACAGAGTGAATCAGGGATAGAGAATCACAGAGTGAATGAGGGATAGAGAATCACAGAGTGAATGAGGGATAGAGAGTCACAGAGTGAATGAGGGATAGAGAGTCACAGAGTGAATGAGGGATAGAGTGTCACAGAGTGAGTGAGGGATAGAGTGTCACAGAGTGAGTGAGGGATAGAGAGTCACAGAGTGAATGAGGGATAGAGTGTCACAGAGTGAATGAGGGATAGAGTGTCACAGAGTGAATGAGGGATAGAGTGTCACAGAGTGAATGAGGGATAGAGTGTCACAGAGTGAGTGAGGGATAGAGTGTCACAGAGTGAATGAGGGATAGTGTGTCACAGAGTGAATGAGGGATAGAGTATCACAGAGTGAATGAGGGATAGAGTGTCACAGAGTGAATGAGGGATAGAGTGTCACAGAGTGAATGAGGGATAGAGTGTCACAGTGAATGAGGGATAGAGTGTCACAGAGTGAATGAGGGATACAGTGTCACAGAGTGAATGAGGGATTGAGTGTCACAGAGTGAGTGAGGGATAGAGTGTCACAGAGTGAATGAGGGATAGAGTGTCACAGAGTGAGTGAGGGATAGAGTGTCACAGAGTGAATGAGGGATAGAGTATCACAGAGTGAATGAGGAATAGAGTATCACAGAGTGAGTGAGGGATAGAGTGTCACAGAGTGAATGAGGGATAGAGTGTCACAGAATGAATGAGGGATAGAGTATCACAGAGTGAATGAGGGATAGAGTATCACAGAGTGAGAGGGTTGAGTGTCACAGAGTGAATGAGGGATAGTGTGTCACAGAGTGAATGAGGGATAGAGTGTCACAGAGTGAATGAGGGATAGAGTGTCACAGAGTGAATGAGGAATAGAGTATCACAGACTGAATAGGATTGGACTATTACAGGGTGAATTAGGGATATGATATCACAGATTGAATAGGATTGGAATATTACAGGGTGAATTTGGGATATAATATCGCAGACTGAATAGGATTGGAGTATTACAGGGTGAATTAGGGATATAATATCACAGACTGAATAGGATTGGAGTATTACAGGGTGAATTAGGGATATAATATCACAGATTGAATAGGATTGGCGTATTACAGGGTGAATTAGGGATATAATATCACAGATTGAATAGGATTGGAGTATTACAGGGTGAATTAGGGATATAGTATCGCAGACTGAATAGGATTGGAGTATTACAGGGTGAATTAGGGATAGAGTATCACAGACTGAATAGGATTGGAGTATTACAGTGTGAATTAGGGATATAATATCACAGACTGAATAGGATTGGAGTATTACAGGGTGAATTAGGGATATAATATCACACACTGAATAGGATTGGAGTATTACAGGGTGAATTAGGGATATAGTATCGCAGACTGAATAGGATTGGAGTACTACAGGGTGAATTAGGGATAGAGTATCACAGACTGAATAGGATTGGAGTATTACAGGGTGAATTAGGGATATAATATCACTGACTGAATAGGATTGGAGTATTACAGGGTGAATTAGGGATATAATATCACAGTCTGAATAGGATTGGAGTATTACAGGGTGAATTAGGGATATAATATCACAGACTGAGTAGGATTGGACTATTACAGGGTGAATTAGGGATATAATATCACAGATTGAATAGGATTGGAGTATTACAGGGTGAATTAGGGATATAATATCACACACTGAATGGGATTGGAGTATTACAGGGTGAATTAGGGATATAATATCACAGACTGAATAGTATTGGAGTATTACAGTGTGAATTAGGGATATAATATCACAGACTGAATAGGATTGGAGTATTACAGTGTGAATTAGGGATATAATATCACAGACTGAATAGGATTGGAGTATTACAGGGTGAATTAGGGATAGAGTATCACAGACTGAATAGGATTGGAGTATTACAGGGTGAATTAGGGATAGAGTATCACAGACTAAATAGGCTTGAAGTATTACAGAGTGAATTAGGGATATAATATCACAGACTGAATAGGATTGGAGTTTTACAGGGTGAATTAGGGATATAATATCACAGATTGAATAGGATTGGAGTATTACAGAGTGAATTAGGGATAGAATATCACAGTAATTAATGAAGGATAGATTTTCACAGCCCTTTTTTCATTAATTCCCTGGATGTGGGCTTTTCTGTCTGGGCCAGCATTTACTGCCCATCACCAATTGCCCCTTGAGAAGCTGGTGGTGAGCTGTCATCTTGAACTACTGCAGTCCATGTGGTGTAGGTACACCCACAGTGCTGTTAGGGAGGGAGTTCCAGGATTTTGACCCAGCGACAGTGAAGGAACAGTGATATATTTCCAAGTCAAGATCGTCAATGACTTGGAGGGGAACTTCCAGGTGGTGGTGTTCCCATCTATCTACTGCCCTTGTCCTTCTAGATGGTAGTGGTCGTGGGTTTGGAAGGTGCTATCTAAAGAACCTTGGTGAATTCCTGCAGTACATCTTGTAGATGGTACACACTGCTGCTACTGTGCATCAGTGGTGGAGATAGTGAATGTTTGTGGATGTGGTGCCAATTAAGTGGGCTGCTTTGTCCTGGATGGTTTCGAGCTTCTTGAGTGTTGTGGGAACTGCACTCATCCAAGCAAGTGGGGAGTATTCCATCACACTCCTGACTTGTGCCTTGTAGATGGTGGACAGGCTTTGGGGAGTCAGGAGGTGAGTTACTCACTACAGAATTCCCAGCCTCTGACCTGCTCTTGTAGCCACAGTATTTATATGGCTAGTCCAGTTCAGGTTCTGGTCAATGGCAACCCCCAGGATGTTGATAATGGGGGATTCAGTGATAATAATGTCATTGAAAGTTATGCCAACCTGATTTGTTTTTTCATTTAATCCAAGTCAGATTACCATCTAATTTGAATTTATGTCCCACTGAATCAGACTCATATGACACTAATTCAGTCATAAGCCCAGGTGAATGAGGGATAGAGTGTTTTATGCTAACCTGCATAGGCAGTGTTCGAAATGAACGGCGGATCACAACCATTTTGTTACTACTGGGCAAGATAGTGTAAACTACTCCCTTTAAGTCAATACTGAGTTCATGATGCTTTCCAGAGGTGGATCTTCGATTCAGTCATTGGCTCAAATCAGCCAGTCAGGCACAGTGTCAATGTGGGATAAGCATTAACGGCAAATTGTCTGATGTTAATAACACATCACCTGTTGCATTTTAATCCCACGGAGTAGCATCACCTCACAAGGCATCTTGTCACCTTGCAGATTTATTTCTCAAATAACCTGAAACTATGTGTTAAGATTCCTAAATGATCCTAGTGTAGGAATAATTTCACTTCATTACTTTGTGTTTATCCATATCTCACACGAGATTGTATCCTGAACAAGGCAATGCCAACAGCCAGCAGGACAAAGCAGCAGCTATATTGGGACACCACTACTCCCAGGTCACACACCATCCAAGCTTTGATATATACAAAGATTTGTTTTAAAAACTATTCAGTAATTTAGCGTTGGATCAAAATCCTCTAAATCCTTGAGCAGCAACTTTGTTCCGATCACTTTAGCACCCAGCCTGCAGTTCTTCAAGCAGTCTTCTCATAGACTGGGCTATGAAAGCTAGCCATGTGCACACCCAAACACGTTAACCATCCTAGCTAGCTAAAACTTCACTCCTTTGTTTAAAATATGAATCCTCATGCCTCAGTGGAGAGCTTTGCTCTTCACTCGTGGTTGTGCCATGACTGAGTGACAGAAATTGGATTTCAAATCAATGAATTTTGCTTGTGTTGGCATTGCCAAAGTGAAATATCTGGGCTAAATCCTGACTCTGGGGGGAGCAGCCCCATCTGATTTATATTTTGAAAGGATTCTGTTTGATTCCGCTCATGAAATTGTGAACTCCTCACTTATGGAAATGATTGTCTCTGCTTTAAACACAGTGCAGTTGTTAATAGTTATCAAATGACCAATTTGTAAATCACCACAGGTCCACTAACACAACCAGAGATAACACTTGATCAATCGTCTGGAGTGTATTTAGAAGGAGAGATGGGCACCATCACCTGCATGGTGAATAGAGAATATCATGATAAAATCTACTTTTACAGAAATAATAAACTGTTGTCCTCTGATCAAGTGTTGACAAATGAAAACATTGGAACATTCACAGTTACCAGCCCAAAGCAAGGAGGGCAGTACCAATGTCAGTATGGAACCTTGGTCAAAACAAGGCAATTACTGTCCCAGCTCAGCGTGGCTATGACAGTCATTATAGCAGGTGAGTGAATGAGAACAGAGGTTCTTAACATGTCTTTTCAAAGTTTTAGCAATTTTCTGATTAAAAAGTAATACTTATTTAAATGTAACATTGTTTAACATTTCCAAAGAGGCCCTCTGCTTTCAGCTGTTCATAGGGTCTCTTTTACAAAGGGCCCCAAACACACAGGATGAGTATTCACTGACAGCAAATGCATTAATGGAGACAAGTACTCACTGTGACCACTATGTTACTATAGTATGGTGAAATTCATCTGAAATGGTAGCAGAAAATAGAAACATTGCACAGATGTGAATGGAAAAGAATATTAGACAAAGAGTAAGAAAGCTGCACATAGTTAATGCCCATTTATCACACCAATGAAGGATACTTTCACCCAAGCAATCTGAACATTGCTTGCATATAACTAGCTGCTCTCATCCTTCTAGGTGGTGGAGGTCCTGGTTTTGAATGAGCTGACAAAGAATCCTTTGCGAGTTATTGCATTGCATGCTACAGATACAGTGCATGGCTGGTTGAGTGAGTTGATGTTAACAGCAAACCAAGCCAACTGTCTTGTCTTGGGTGAGGTCGAGCTGCTTGATTGTTGCTATGACCCCCACAGAGACCCCAACAAACCAACAGAACCACATTTACCAAATGACTCCAAGCATGAGAATGGACAAGGTTTCACTTTGTAAAAGTAAATCTCTAAAATCGAAGCAGAAAACACCATAAACTAAACATAAGCTAACAGGCAAATTGCAGCTGACATACAAATTACATCTTAAATAGCAGATACAACAAAGACCCAACTCTTGGACTTACTCAGCAGTTCATGGTATTAATTTCAGCCACAAACTCTTTCAAAGTTCTGAACTTTCTCTGGTAGAATTTCAGTTCCTTTTCTTCAAAGTTTTAGCCTGATCCCCAAAAAACAGCAACATCCAAAAAGCAGCAACATCCAAAAAACAGCAACATCCAAAAAACAGCAACATCCAAAAAACAGCAACATCTAAAAAGCAGCAACATCCAAAAAACAGCAACATCCAAAAAACAGCAACATCCAAAAAACAGCAACATCCAAAAAACAGAAACATCCAAAAAAACAGCAACATCCAAAAAACAGCAACATCCAAAAAACAGCAACAACCAAAAAACAGCAACATCCAAAAAACAGCAACATTCAAAAAAACAGCAACATCCAAAAAAAAGCAACATCCAAAAAAACAGCAACATCCAAAAAAACAGCAACATCCAAAAAACAGCAACATCCAAAAAAACAGCAACATCCAAAAAAAAGCAACATCCAAAAAAACAGCAACATCCAAAAAACAGCAACATCCAAAAAACAGCAACATCCAAAAAAACAGCAACATCCAAAAAAACAGCAACATCCAAAAAACAGCAACATCCAAAAAAACAGCAACATCCAAAAAAACAGCAACATCCAAAAAACAGCAACATCCAAAAAACAGAAACATCCAAAAAGCAGCAACATCCAAGCAACCCAGCTTCCAGGGACACAGCCTTCACCAGCATGGTGCACAATATTCGGGACCACAATTTTTAATCCCAACCCAACCCAGGTCCCAACTGTGTGGCCCTTTGAAATTCTGACCTCTTCACTTTGTTTCACTCTCCAAAGATGATGTCTGGCCTGCTAAGAAACCCCAGCATTTTCTGTTTTTGTCCAGTAATGCTGTTCCTCTAACTAAAGTAGCTAAAGGGCTGTTGAGAAATCGCATATTCTGACAAATGGTTCGGAGGGAACAAAATATTTTGTCAGTAATAGTAATGTTAATTCGAGCTTGAACCTTTTTCATTTTGTGTTGGTGATAATTGATCACAAAGTATCAGAATTACACAACAAATAGACAATTTGAATGAGTTTGCCTATCCCAGTTCTTTAAAAATGAACTATTCAGTTCGTACCACTTGCCTTTCCTTGGGCTGCATTTTACATGCCCCTGCTGGGTGAGCTTTTGGCAGGGGGTCAGGGAGTGGGAGGGCATGTAAAATAGGGCTGGTACCCACTGCCCACCTTCCTGTCTAGCACCGAGCTCGCCCCCATAATATGGGGAGTAGGCTGGCACTGAAATCTGCAGTCCACCTGTTATATTTAAAATTTAAATGGCCCCGATAATACGCTGCCCACATCATAAAACAGTGGCATGGGCAGTCGAGCAGGAGTGGGCAGCCTGATTTTTAAAATATCATTTTCAAAGGGAGGGAAGGAGGGTGGAGAGGGTTCTATCTTCAAGGGCAGCCCCCCAAGATACGACACCCCTTTCTTTCTATCCACTTGCTACATTGAATCCACCATCCCCACTGCCCCACTCTGCACCCCACCCTCACCTCAACCTGCCCAAACTTTCCCTGCAAGATCCCGGACTTACCTGGCTCTGGGATTCTTTGGGCCTGCTTCGTATCCCTGGTTGCAGTGCCCACGAATGTGCTCTTGGTGCTGCTGGGACTGATGGAGTTGCCAGTGAGGGGTGCAAGTCCCACGCTGCCCCTGTTTAGCCCACTGTGGGGCGGGCTGGTGTGGGACAGGGGGTTGGCTCCTTCCTAACTTTGCCTCTGGGGGTAGGGGGGGGTCCAGCCATTCACTCCCCCCATAATATTTTGCCCCTTTTCAATGACCTTGAAAAATTATTAAATCTGCTTCCGTCATATTTTCTGGTAGTAATTTCTGGATTATCATAACTTGCTATGTTTCTCCTTATTTACTTCTGAAATTTCCATAAATCTATGTTCTCTGGTTACTGTCTGTTCTACCCTTGCAAACCCCTTTCTAATTCCTCAAAGCTTTTCATCATTCTAAACACGTCTATTACAGCTCCCGTTCCTCTTTTCTATTCTAAAAAGAACATTCTCAGCTCAGCTACTTCACCACATAACTAAAATCCATTATTCCTACTACCATTCTGACAAATCTCTTCTGCATTCTCTCTAAATCTACGACATCTTCCTTTAGGAAGTCTGGTGCCCAGAACTGGACAGAATACCCTAGCTGAAGCTGAACCAATGATTCATAAAGTTTCAGGAAAACGTCCTTGTTTTTGTGTTTTTATACTCTCCGTATATCCATGGAGCATGTAGTATTAGTGTATTAGTGATGATTTGTTCTGATGAGGTCTCCTGAGAATGGAAAAGAGTGAGGGGAGTTGTAATAGATGTACCTGCCCACTGCCAGGAGTCGGGCATCAGCTCGGGGCTGGAGAGGAACTTGCAGTGGAAGGGGGAGGATCCAGTTATCATGGTCCACGTGGGGACCAACGAGATAGATAGAACTAGAAAAGAGGTTCTTCTTAGGGATTATTAGCAGGTAGGGGCTAAATTAAATCAAAAACAGCAAAGGCAATAATGACTGGATTACTAGCTGAGCCATGAGCGAATTGGGGTCGAGTAAATATGGTTAGAGAGTTGGATAAGTGGCTGGAAGATTTGTGTGGAAGGAAAGGATTTCAGTTTGTGGACACAGGCACCAGTGCTGGGGTAGGTAGGGGCTGGACTGTTGAGAAGTTCTTCATCTGAACCGTGCTGGAACCTCTGTTCAGCTGAGTCGTGTAATGAGGGCGGTAAAGAAAGTTTTAAGTTGAGTAGTGGGGGTAAGGGGCCCTGTAAGGGGAAATGTAATAAATTAAAGAGAAAGGACAAGGCAATAGAGCAGACTAGTGATAGAGGTGATGATAACCAGAGTGTGGCACAAAGGGACAGAGCAACTAAACTTAAGAGCAGGTAAGGCCGGAGTTTGCAAAAATAGTAAAAAGACAGAACCTGACTGTACCTGAATGTACACAGCATTCATAACAAAAAGGCCAAATTAATCGGTGCAGTGATAATGTCACTGGACTGGTAATTCAGAGGCCCGGGTGAATTCTCGGGGGACATGGGTTCACATCTCACCCCAGGGCAGCTGGTGGAATTTAAACACAATAAATCAATCTGGAATTGAAAAGCTAGCCTCACTAATGGTGACCATGAAACCATTGTCAATTGTCGTAAACACCCATCTAGTTCACTAATGCCCCTTTGGGAAGGAAATCTACAATCCTTACCTGGTCTGGCCTACATGTGACTCCAGACCCACACCAATGTGGTTGACTCTTAATTGCTCTCTGAAATGGCCAAGCGAGACACTCAGTTCAAGGATAATTAAAGATAGGCAATGAATGCTGGCCCTGCCAATGACACCTACTTCCCATGAAAGAACTAAAAAATCAAATAGAACTAAACATGTATGACCTGATAGACATTTCAAAGACATGTTTTTTTATTCATTCACAGGATGTGGGTGTCGTTGGCTAGGCCAGCATTTATTGCCCATCCCTAATGGCCCTTGAGAAGGTGGTGGTGAGCTGCCTTCTTGAACCGCTGCAGTCCATGTGGTGTAGGTACACCCACAGTGCAGTTAGGGAGGGAGTTCCAGGATTTTGACCCAGTGACAGTGAAGGAACAGTGATATATTTCCAAGTCAGGATGGTGAGTGGTTTGGAGGGGAACTTCCAGGTGGTGGTGTTACCATGGTTGCAGGGTGACCAAGACTGGGCCCTAAATATGTAAGAGTATTTGACATTTTGGAAGGACAGGAAGTTAGGAAAAGGTAGTGAAGCACCTCTGTTATTTAAGGATAATATTAGTACAGCAATGAGAGCTGACCTTAATTCAGAAGGTCAAGATGTAGAATCAGTTTGGGTAGAGATAAGAAATAGCAAGTTAAGAAGTGACTTGTAGCAATGTTTTATAGGGCCCCTAACAGTAGCTGCACTGTAGGACAGAATATACAAGAAGAAATAATAAGGGATTGTAAGTAAAGCACTGCGATAACCATGGGTTATTTTAATCTTCATGTAGATTGAATGAATCAGATTAGCGAAGATAGCCTGGAAGATGTGTTCATAGAGTGTATTCAGGACAATTTCTTAGAGCAGTATGTTCTAGTACCAACCTGGGAGCAGGCTAGTTTAGACCTCATAATGTATAAGACAGGATTAATTCATGACCCCATAGTAAAGGAGCCTCTAGGCAACAGTGATGATAACATGATAGAATTTCACATTCAGTTTGAGGGTGAAAAGCGTGGGCTTAAGATCAGTGTCTTAAACTTAAATAAAGGCAATTACAATGGTAGGAGGACAGAGTTGACTAAAGTGAACTTGGAAAATAGGCTATAACGTAGGACAATAAAGAAGGAGTGGTAGACATTTAAAGAGATATTTCATAACTTTCAACGAAGACATATGCCATTGAGAAAGAAAGGCTCGAGGAGAAGGATGCACCATTTGTGGCTGACTAAGGAAGTTAAGGATACAATCAACTTGACAGAAGAATACTATGAAGATTAATGATGGGTCAGAAGATTGGACAGGTTTTAGAAACCAGCAAAGAATGACTTTTATAAAAAAGGAGAAATTAGAGTGTGAGAGAAAGCTAGCTAGAAATATCAAAACAGTCAGAGTTTCTACACGGATTTAAAAAGGAAAAGAGAAACTAAAGTGAGTGTTGGCCTCTTAGAGGGTGGGACTGGGGAATTAAGGAAATGGTGGAAGTTCTGAGCAGGTATTTTATGTCTGTCTTCACTGTAGGAAAAGTTGAACCATCTTTGTATTTCTATGATATCCAAATACCGATAAGTTAGTGAATGGGAGTTATGTCTTTTATAATCACCCCCATGCCCCATTGTTCATCCACTGAACAGCAGCTGAGATAACTGTCTGTGTGCTCCGATCCTGAATATGAAGCAAACCCAAGAGCTAAAATGGTGCTTAAACTCATTCATTAATTGATCAGCCACAGGTCTGGCAGTAATGTGGGGAGTTTAGTGCCGTTCTGTTGTACGCTGTGATCCCAACTGTTAAATACCAAAATAAGGCTGAATTGTCAACCAGTACGGTTTGTTCCTTGTGAATTACAGATCTATCCAAACCAACTTTATCAGTGGATTCTAGCCTTCTGGTGAAGAATGGAAAAGTTACTTTTAATTGTACAAGTCCCTGGAAACTTTCTGGCTTCACATTTTACTTATACCAACATGGGGACACAAATTACACCGATGTCCAATTTGCTTCTGCATGGAACAATTCAGTCACCTTCACCATGATGAATATAGATGACATCAATGGAAGAACGTACACCTGTCAGTATAAAGCAAATGTGAGGGGAAGGCTGCTAACATCGGCTCAGAGCGACCCCTTGCGTTTCACTTTAAGAGGTAAGATTCATACAACCACTGTGTTCATCCAGGACATGTGTTATTTTAAATCATTTTTGTCATTTTAACACCAAATGTTTAAACACCAAATGCCCCTTCAGCTTTCAGCAATAGGCAAAGTACTAACTGTACTCAACCAGGCTGTGCTTGCAAAACTCAAAACATAGTGTCCAACATTAAATGTGATTCCACAATTGGACACCATTTACTAAACAATCCTGATTGTGCTAAGAATTACAATAACAACCAATTTAAGGTTATCAGTCAGACTCGCAGACTCACCTATGTATATGAGAAGCCAAATACATTCACACAGAGGGCTCTGTCCTTTGCAAACAGAAAGACCATGTCCATACATTGCAACTTTTTCAACTAAACAACACCTTGGGGGACAGCTATTCCCTGGTTCATTCCCCATGGCAATGCCTTGACCAATCAGAGTCGACTTGCCTGGTTTGAATTTAAACAAAAACCTGGCAGTTAATTGTTCCCTGGTGCATTCTACATGACAATGCCTTTAGCAATCAGAGTCCACTTGCCAACCAACCAGCACCCTCTTCTCGTGCAGTATAAACTGTTGTTGCCTTTGAGATTTGGTATTCTTGCATCTGTCCTGATGAGTGCAAGACAAAAAGCTTCAACAGCATCTCTTTTCTCAGCAATACTCAAGTTCTGTACAAACCAAGAAACTATATAAAAATTAAAAGAAGCTCTTGCATTTATATAGTGATTTTCACAACCACTGGGCATCTCAAAGTATTTTCCAGTCAGTGGAATATTTTTGAAGTGTAGTCACTGTTATAATGTAGCAGACAATTTGCTTCCACAAACAACAATGAGATAATGTCGAGATAATCTGTTTTTTTTGTGATATTGATTGAGGGAAGCAGAAAAAGAAGGTTATAATAAATGTTGGTTTCATAATGCAGTAGAAAATCGAGGTGAATATCAAAAGTACAGAGTAGAATGGAAAAAGGAAATATGAGGAGCTGTGGGAGTGGATGAGAATAGTTTAGCAGTTAATATAAAAGGGAACCCTAAAATCTTTTATAAACATATAAATTGTAAAATGGCAGCCAAAGGAAGTGTGTGTCTGAATAAAGACCAAAGTAGAGATGATCTTGTGGAGGCAGAGGACACAGTTGAGGTATAAATGAGTACTTAACATCCAGAGTCACTGAAGAAGAGAATGTTGCCAATGTCACAGTGAAGAAGGAGGCAGTTGATAAATTGGATTAAATAAAAATAAATGAAGGGGGGTCTTTAAAATGTTGGCAGCAGCAAACGTAGAGAAGACTCTCGGATGCTGCATGACTGAAGAAAGGAGGTTACAGATGTTCTGATCATCATCTTCCAACCCTCCTTACATCTGGAGACAGTGTCAGAATACACAAAGATTCCACATGTTACACAACTGTTCACCATATATTAAGAGTGAAGAGCAGGTAACCACAGGCTGGTAGACATCAGTGAAGGGGAAAATAATGATGGAGCATAATCTGGACAAAATTATTTTGGACCCAGGAAGCTGAAGGTTAATCATCTACAGCCAGTGTGGATTTATTAAAGTTATATTTGAGTATTTTGATGGAATTCTCTTATGAAGCAACAGAGATGATTGATAACAGTAATGGATTTGTTGTTGTGTATATGGGTTTCCAAACTGCACCATATGATGAACCCTTCTTGTCATGTCGCTACACCTTCCCTCTCCACTGTTCCACACAGGCTCTGGCTTAAGAGTTGAAGACCTTTCTATCTTCAGGGCTACATGCCTCTGGTAGTAGAGGGCATTCTAGGAGATGTTTCATTGTTTAGGATAAGCCTCTCCACAATCACAGTTGACAGAATTCATTTGGCTGTGTTTCTAGTTCTGCAAAAGGGCTTTGCAGTGGCTGACATCAGTCCTGACATGATTGAGACACAGCCAATGCCATGTTTCATTGGCTCCTGGTGGGAGGAATTCCTCGGAATCATTAGACAACTTGTGCATCTTGGTCTAGGTAAACTAGATGTCTTGACCAATCAGCAAGGTGGTAGCTGTGGGGTTAGAGTCTGGGAATTGGACAGTGTGAAAGAAGTTTCCCCTTGACTTGAGCCTCTTTGTTGCTGGCTCTTTCTTGAAGAGAGGATGATGAGAGTCACTGGTCTGCTTTGTCCATTCTGCTTTTGATGTAACTTGCCTCTTAGTGGGGTGGTGGATGGAGCAATAGCAGCCAGCAGATACAGATCATCCACTTGAGTAGATTTCAGGCAGCGAGTAATAGCTCTGCAAACCTTACTGAGGACTTTTTGATGTGGGGAGTGTGTTCACACACTGAGCAAGGGCATTTGTTCGTTATGTTCTTGGGTCAGTTTCCAATTTATAGTTGGCCAGCTTCGTTAAGGTGCTGTTTCTTGAAACTTAAAGTGATGGTGATAGTTTGAATACAAAATTGGCTGCAAAAAGCAGAGACTAAAGATTAAAAGGTTGTTTTCCAGACTGAAGGCAAATTTACTGTGATGTTCCTATCGGGCCAATGTGAGGAGAGGGGGTGCAGATGCTGCAAACACTGGGGCCTAGGGTCTGGTGGGGGGGCAGTCCCAGGCCCAGTGTTTGGGTTTGGTGTTTTTAACAGTTTCAGCCTTGTTGTCCACACTGAGCAGCCGGAGCTGAACACCTGAAAGACCGACTTAAATAAAATGGATCTGTCCGGCTAAGAGTTGTGACATTTTTTCAGCTAGTTTATCAGGTCAGTTTGACTAGTTGCTGCTGCTGCTTCCAATCTTCAGGCAGCTTCGTGATTCCAATTTTCTGTTTTGAAAAGCCCACCAAGAAACCATGAAGCTGCCCAAAGGTGAGAAGCAACAGCAACTGAGAATGTTCCTGCTTGAAAAATAGTAAATTAAATCCCTGTAATTTTACAGCCAATTGGATGCTGTGTGGGGTGGGATGGGTTTTGGGGGAGGGAGGTGGGGGGAGATTGGATGGGGTTGGGGGAGGTGGGAGTAGGAGGGGGGAAATTGGAGGGTTTTTTTAATTAATTCATGGGATGTGGGTATCACTGGCTAGCGTTTATTGCCCATCCCTAGGCCATTTCAGAGGGCTTTTAAGTGTCAACCACATTGCTGTGGGTCTAGAGTCACATGTAGGCCAGACCAGATGAGGACAGCAGATTTCCTTTCCTAAAGGGCATTAGTGAACCAGTTGGGTTTTTATAACAATCAGCAATGGTTTCATGGTCATCATCAGACTTTTTAATTCCAGAATTCAAATTTCACCATCTTCCATGGTGGGATTCGAACCAGGTCTCCAGAATGTTACCCTGGGTCTCTGGAATACCAGTCCAGTGACAATACCACTACGCCGCTGCCTCCCCAGTTAGGGAGGAGGTGTAGGGAGGTTGGGGGGTGGGGATTAGGGGGAAGTTGAAGGAGGCTTGGCAGGAGGTGGGAGTAAGAGAGGGGAGAATGGAGGGTGGTTGAGGGGTTGGAGGGAGTGTTTAGGGGGTTTGGGAGGAGGGAGGAGGTGTAGGGAGGTGGGGCTGTTAGGGGGAAGATTGGAGGGAGTGTTGGGTAGAGGTGGATGTAGGAGGGGTAGATTGAAATGAGGTTGGGGGGATGTAGGGGTAAGAAAGGGAGATTGTAGGGGGTTGGGGAAGGTTGGAGGGAGAGTTGGGAGGACATTGGGTGGGTTTGGAGGGAAACAGGGATTGGGGAAAGAATGGAGGGGAGTATGGAGGGAAGGTTGGAGGGGGTTTGGAGGGAAGGTTTGGAAGAGCCTGGAGGGGGTTTGAGGGGAGGTTACAGGAAGAGTTGGGCATAAGGCTGAAGAGGGGCTGGGAAGAGGTTGGGGGGTTGGGAAAAGGTTGGGGGAGTTTAGAGGGGGGCACTGGAGAGAGATTAATTCCAGATTTGAATCGTTTAGTAAATGCAGTGATTTCTTTGTAGCCACTTCCCGAACATGAGTTGATTACTCTGTGATTAATTCTCATGGGAGAATCAGCATTGGGCCTCCAATTTCATCATTGCCACAGTCACTCTACCTAATGCATGCAGATGTACTGAAAGAAAGGTAAAACCTACATTTATACAGAACCTCTCACAATGCCCCAAATCGCTTTATAACCAATTAATTACTTCTGAGTTGTAGTCACTGGTGTAATGTAGGCAATGTTATCAAATGGCAGAGCAGGTTTGAGGGGCTGAATGGCCTACTCCTACTCACAATATGTATGTTCGTATGTCATCCTTGGGTGAAGGAGATGAACTGCACTCAATGGCCTCTTTCATTCATAATTATCTTGCAAACAGAGGGTAGGAACATGGCTGGAGTTCTGTTTATTTTGTTGCTAATGGAAGTTTCCTGTGAGCAGGTTTTGTGGGGTCAATCTGCCAGGTCAGGAGCGAATAATGGGCTCATAGTGAATCAGTAACCAGTTTAACACTGCACATGATTCTCCAGAGTCTTTTCCATTGACTTCAATCTTGTCCTTTGTCTACTTACCTATTATCCCACTCTATCTTGGTGCTTTTGTGAGTTTTTTGAGGTATTGAAATATTGTGATAAAGTTGTGTTGCATAGTAGATATTGAAAATATATTGTGGTGAGAAGCAGAAATCAGCAGAGTCTTCAGACAAAACTAAAAGATCCTTTAATCTTAAAATGAGTTAAAATGAGCAGCCACATGATAGATGAGATGATGCATTTTGGAATTGAAGAATGAGGAGAGACAATGTGAGCTAAATGGTGCGACTTAACAGAGGTTACAGCTTTAGAGAGACCTGAGATTTACATACACAAACTTTTGAAGATGGCAGGAAGTGTTGAGAAGGCTAGTGAAGCATTCAAATGTGAGCTCCTTGATTTTATTCGCAGAGGCATGGTGTGAAAAAGCCAGGGAATTATAATAAACATTTAGTAGGCCCCAGCTGGTTTATTGTTTTCAATTCTGAGCTGTTGAATTCTAAAATTCATTTTAGACCTTGGAGGATCCAGACAAGATGTGTGAGAATGTTAGCAAGGAATGAAGGAATTCAGTTGAGTGGAGACGCTCGAGGAGCTGGGTTGCTTCTCCATTAAAGCACAGAAGGTTAGGGGAAGATTTAAGTGTTCAGAACCATGAGTGTTTTTGATTGAGTAAATAAAGATTTCCACTGGCAGAAGGGTCAGCAACCAAAGGATTCAGATTTAAGGTCATTGGCAAAAGTGCCACAGGTGAGATGAGGGGGAAAAAATCCTTCAAGTTAACAGGTGGAAGCAGATTCAATGACAACTTTAAAGGTTAAACGGACCCTTGAAGGGGGCAGATTTTCAGGGCAATGGGGACAGAACAAGGTAGTGAAACTTTGTGTTTTGTCGTGCTTATCCCCTGGAGTGTGATATCCTCCCAGTGTCGTATCACTTGCAACCTTCTCACTGAATCGCATTGTTTTCATGCAACACATTTATCAGGATTAAGGAGACGAGGAGTGTCAGAATTAGACTATCAATACTTGATGCAAAGTATCAAGGCACAAACTTATGGAATCACTAAAAAGTGATCTAGTTAAAAATGCTGTGTCACATCAACTTTTCACATTTGTCTTCTAACCTGGTACTCCAGATTCTCACTCAGTCCCCTTATCTCTTTTAGATAATTCCACTGGTTTAGAGGCTGGTATCTCTACCATGGTTCTGCTTCTCATCCTCGCTCTGTTGGGTTTGTGCCTCTGGAAGAAAGGTAGGTTAAGTCATATTTAAATATCTGCTAATTAAAACTACACGGACTTAGCTAACTCATCTCTTTTCTGTTCTTTTCTGCTACTAACCATTTCCCCCAAACTTTTACCATTGGAGCCCTAACCTCAAACAGTAATTGTGAAGAGATGCAGGAATACTGACCAGTGAAAAAGCTAAGGGCGACGTTAGAAATGGCCTTGGTAGACATGATGCTGACCTGTTGAACAGAAGAACAATGCAAGGCCATTCGGCCCCTTGAGTCTGTTCCACCTGTCAGTTAGAATGTTAGATCATGATCTGTACCTTAACTCCATCTCCAAAACCTTAAATCAAGATCAAATTATGTCTGGCTCTGGTCAGTCCTAACTGTGAACATGTCTGCTGGGGGCTAATCTTGCCAAACTCTTTCCCCTCCCACTTATCCGTCCGGCTGCTGCCCCTATGAACTTTCCCAGTAGAATTCTTCTACATCCCGCACTGAGCCTTCAGCACTTTCGATCATAATCTCTGGACTCCCTCACTAAGCTTTACCACATCCATCAATCAGGGAGTAAAATAATGCGGCACTTAATCCAGGAAGTCAGTTCATTTGCAACCCGGCATATTAAGTTAAGGTTATAACATTTGGGCTTGTTAACAATATAGTTGGATGTGGTTTTTTTTCATTCATTCATGGGATGTGGGTGTGACTGGCTGGGCTGGCATTTATTGCCCATACCTAATTGCCCTTGAGAACTGAGTGGCTTTTACTAGACCTTTTCAGAGGGCATTTGCAGTGGGTCTGGAGTCACATGTAGGCCAGACCAGGTAAGGGTGGCAGATTTCCTTCCCTAACGGACTGTGCTGACAGTTTTTTAACTAGGGCCATATGTTTTAATGAACCAAGGACCTTTTTTGCTCCTTGTCTTATCTCATGTTACTAATTTGTAAGCCAGTGGAATCATAGAATCACAGAGTACAGGAGGAGGCCATTTGGCCCAAAAAGTCTCTACTCGCTGCTTTGAAGAGCAATCCATTTATTTCCCAATAATTAGCTCCAGATTTCTAACAGTTACTCTTTCATCTCAGGGAAATCGAGACGCAGCAGAGAAATCAGGTGAGAGTATAATATGTCAAATTGTCGATCTTTTCATTCATTGATTTGTTGATCTGGAGCAGTAACCACACCTGAGTAAAGTCACACCCAGATGCAAACTGACTTATTATCTATTCCTCCAAAGTGATAGTGCTTGTAGAATAAAGGGGGAGGGTTAGCACCAGAAGCAAACATGATGTCAGATCACATGACTGAGAAGTAAAAGAGATCTGGAAGGAGGAGAAGCTCCAACCTTGTGCAGAGGTGATAATGTGCAAATACTTGCTGTAAATAAACTTGCTGTTTTGAGTAGCTACAGACTTGAGCAGCATAATTTGAGAGAATAGACATTCTCCAAAACCCCATCCAGACCTCTACCGCACAACGAAACATAGTGGCAGTGAGTAAAAGATCCAGTGAACATGAAAAGGAAACTACAGGGCTGGCAAGAAAAGAGATCCTCGAAGGAAGGACAAAAATAACAATTCAAGACTCACCAAGATGTCGGAACATTGTGGGAGCAGCGGATGCGAGCTGAGACACAGGTCTAGAGAGCGGACAGCAGTGAGCACAGGCCTGAAGCAGCAAACAGCAGCAGAGAATAGGAACAATTGCAGAGCTCAGAAGAAGCACAGAATCCACACTACCACTCCCAGAACCATTTCAGAGTGCAGAAGGTTCACTACAGGCCCATTTCAGGGACAGCTCCAGCAAAAAAGTTCACAAGGTACAAAACCACTTCAGGATTACATGAAAAAGATCTAAAAGAGCAGTTCAGTACACTACTTTATGTGGTTGGATCCATTGCTGATGATGTGATAGCAAGGCAGAGGGTTGATGAGACTTGAACTTCTTATGAAGAAGCCCAACAAGTTTTCGACTCTTATTTCAGTGTCTTCAGGGACTTAATAATTGAGAGAACTAAATTTAATAAAAGGAAACAAAGACCAGGTGAAAGAATGGATTCGTTTTCCAATAATCTCGCTAGGTTACGATTATGGAATCTTAAAGGATGAGCTGATTCGCAACAGGATCATAGCCAGGGTCCTAGAAGAGGTATCATCAAACCTCTTACAGACAAGAGAGGATTTAAGGCCGTGCAGATTGAGAGACAAACTGAACCCGGAAAACAGAATAGGACGTTTGTTTGTGGGGAAGGAGAGGTCCCGTGGAGGAGATTGAGTGAGTCAGTTTGTAGGTGATAAGAGAGAAAGCATGCCAAAGCCTCAGCTGCCAAAACAGGGAAAAGCATGCCAGCCGCCATTTTGAAATGTCTCCAGTACGGCAGGAACAAACCTCACAAGGGAAATGAATCCTGGGGGAGGTAAATGATACTAAAAACAAGTATTGGAGTATTAAAGTCAAAGTGGACACCCCACAGAGTTTAATTAGACACAGGAGCAGGGGTTTCTGTTTTATCAGATGAAGTCAAATGGCCCAAACAGATTACAATGCAACTCTCATCTATCAAATTACAGGGTTCTGGTGGGACAACTTTAAAAGTGAAAGGTCAACTCATGGCAAAGCTGAAATATAAAGGCCAAGAAACCCTCGAGCCTCTCTCTGTCATTCAGAATAAAGAGTGTTCTTTACCAAGCTGAACGACATGCCTAAAACTGACTTTAATTTATAAAGTGGATGAAGTTGCTGATGAGAATTACAGCAGTACATTTCAAAATGAATTTCCAAATAGTTTACAGGCTGAGGGAATTTAAAGACCAAGTACCATGTCATCCTACAAGCTGATGCTAAACCAATTTGCCTCTTTACACCGAGGAAAGCCCTTCGCTTATTCTTGACAAGGTTAGGGGTGAAACTGAGCAGGGGGTTATCTCACCGGTCACCATGCCAACGAAATGGTGTTCAGGAATGGTCAGGGTCCCAAAGCCAAGCAGCTCTAAGAATCTGTGTGGATTTAACTCAACAAAATAAATCAGTGGAACATGAGATCCACCCAATGGCCTCAGTGGACGAGAACCTTGTCAAACCAGCCAAGAGTACTGGATTTATCAAATTCGATGCGGACAGTGGATTTTGGCAGTTGTCTCTGGACAAAGAATCCAGATTTCTGACCACATTTATAACGCTATCCGGTCGTTATTGTTTTAGTAGATTGCCCTTTGGAATAGCATCCGCTCAGGAAATTTTCCAGAGAACAATGTCTCACACTCTAGAAGGGATGGAAGGAGTGATATGCCATACGGGTGACATACTTATACATGTCTCCATAGAGAAGAGCATGATCCCAGAGTCAGAGCAGTCCTGAGAGTTTTACAGGAAGCAGGCCTCACATTGAATGAAAAATGTGAGTTTGCCAAACCTAAGACCAAGTTTCTAGGTCACATGGTACAAGCCACTGGAATCACAGTTGATCCACAAAAAACAAAAGTAATCAAGAATTTCCACAATCCAGGAAATAACTGAGCTTCAACGGTTCCCTGGGATGGTCAACCAAGTGGGCAAGTTGCATTCGAATTTAGCAGAAGTCACCCAGCCCTTGAGACAGCTGTTGAGACAGGGTCAACAGTGCTACTAGAATGTGAACCAGCAAAACACTTTTGAAAGGATTAAACAACTTTTAATCTCTTCTGAAATCTCAGCACATCATGACCCAGAATTACCCACCATAGTAGCAGCAGATGCATCGTCTACAGGTCTGGGGGCAGTTTTATTTCAAGTGCAGGGAGATGGCAAATGCAGACCAGTCTACTCTGCCTCTAGGTCACTAACGAAAATAGAACAACAATATGCCAAAGAAGCATTAGCAACAACATGGGTGTACAAAATATTTTCAGACTGTTCTGGGATTGCATTTCAAAATTGATACAGAGCATAAGCTACTAGACACTTTTTTGAACATGAAAGAGGTTGCAGAGATGCTGCCCAGAATCCAGAGATTCAAGAGTAAGATTGATGAGATATGACTCCATCGCAGAGTATGTGCAAGGGAAATATCAAATAACAGCAGAAACATGGTCATGAATACACAGAAGGAGCCAAACAAGAGGATTTACACTTTTTATTCATTCATGGGATTTGTGTGCCACTGGCTAGGCCAGCATTTATTGCCCATCGCTAATTGCCCTAGAGAAGGTGGTGGTGAGCTGCCTTCTTGAACCACTGCAGTCCACATGGTGTAGGTACACCCACAGTGCTGTTAGGCAGAGAGTTCCAAGATTTTAACCCAGCGACAGTGAAGGAATGGCATATATTTCCAAGTCAGGATGGTGGTTGGCTTGGAGGGGATCTTCCAGGTGGTGGTGTTCCCATGTATCTGCCGTCCTTGTCCTTCTAGATGGCAGCAGCCGTGGGTTTGGAAGGTGCTGCTTAAAGAGCCTTGGTGAGTTTCTGCAGTGCATCTTGTAGATGCATTACCACTGTGTATCGGTGGTGGAGGGAGTGAATGTTTCTGGAAGGAGTGCCATTCAAGTGAGCTGCTTTATCCTGGATGATGTTGAGCTTCTTGGGTGTTGTTGGAGCTGCACTCATCCAGGCAAGTGGAAAGTATTCCATCACACTCTTGACTTGTGCCTTGTAGATGGTGGTCAGACTTTGGGGAGTCAGGAGGTGAGTTACTCACCACAGGATTCCCAGCCTCTGAACTGCTATTGTAGCTACAGTATTTATATGGCTAGTCCAGTTCAGTTTCTGGTCAATGTTAACCCCCAAGATGTTAATAGTGGGGATTCAGTGATGGTAATACCAGTGAATGTCAAGGGGCGATGGTTAGATTCTCTCTTGTTGGAGATGGTCATTGCCTGACACTTGTGTGGTGCAAATGTTACTTGCCACTTGTCAGCCCAAGCCTGGATATTGTCCAGGTCTTGCTGCATGTGGACATGGACTGCTTCAGTATATGAGGAGTCGTAAATGGTGCTGAACATTGTGCAAACATCAGCGAACATCCCCACTTCTGACCTTATGATGGAAGGAAGGTCATTGATGAAGCAGCTGAAGATGGTTGGGTCTAGCACACGACCCTGAGGAACTCCTGCAGTGATGTCCTGGGACTGAGATGATTGAACTCGAACAACCACAGCCATCTTCCTTTGTGCTAGGTATGACTCCAACCAGTGGAGAATTTTCCCCCTGATTCCAATTGACTCCAGATTTTCTAGGGTTCCTTGATGCCACACTTGGTCAAATGCTGCCTTGATGTCAAGGGCAGTCACTCTCACCTCACCTCGGGAGTTCAACTCTTTTGTCCATGTTTGAACCAAGGCTGTATTGAGGTCAGGAGCTGAGTGGCCCTGGCAGAACCCAAACTGGGCTTCAGTGAGCAGGTTATTGCTAAGCAAGTGCCGCTTGATAGCACTGTCATTGACCCCTTCCATCACTTTACTGATGAGCAAAACTAGACTAATGGGGTTGACCGGGTTGGATTTGTCCTGCTTTTTATGCACAGGACATACCTGGGCAATTTTCCAGTAGCAATGGGTAGATGCCATTGTTGTAGCTGTACAGGAACAGCTTGGCTAGGAGCACAGCAAGTTCTGGAGCCCAAGTCTATTGCCGGATTATTGTCAGGGCCCATAGCCTTTGCAGTATCCAGTGCCTTCAGCCATTTCTTGATGTCACGTGGAGTGAATTGAATTGGCTGAAGACTGGCATCTGTGATGCTGGGGACCTCTGGAGGAGGCCGAGATGGATCATCCACTCAGCACATCTGGCTGAAGATTGTTGTGAATGCTTCAGCCTTATCTTTTGCACTGATGTGCTGGGCTCCTCCTTTATTGAGGATGGGATATTTATGAAGACTCCTCCAGTGAGTTGTTTAATTGTCCACCACCATTCACGACTCGATGTCACAGGACTGCAGAAATCTGATCCATTGGTTGTGGAATCACTTAGCTCTGTCAGTCGCTTGCTGCTTATGCTGTTTGGCCCACATGTAGTCTTGTGTTGTAGCTTCACCAGCCTGGTGTTGCTCCTGGCATGCCCTCCTGCACTCTTCAATGAGCCAGGGTTGATCCCCTGGCTTGGTGGTAATGGTAGAGTGGGGGATATGCTGGGCCATGAGGTTACAGATTGTGGTTGAGTACAAATCTGCTGCTCCTGATGGCCCACAGCGCCTCATGGATGCCCAGTCTTGATTTGCCAGATCTGTTTGAAATCTATCCCATTTAGCACGGTGGTAGTGCCACACAACATGATGGAAGGTATCCTCAATGTGAAGATGGGATTTTTTCTCCACAAGGCTTCTGCAGTGGTCACTCCTGCTGACACTGTTGTGGACAGATGCATCTGCGGCAGGCAGGTTGATGAAGATGAGGTCAAGTATGTTTTTCCTTCTTGTTGGTTCCCTCACCACCAGACCCAGTCTAGCAGCTACGTCCTTTAGGACTCGGCCAGCTCAGTCTGTAGTGGTGCTACTGAGACACTCTTGGTGATGGACACTGAAGTCCCCCACCCAGAGTACATTCTGTGCCCTTGCCACCTTCAGTGCTTCCTCCAAGTGGTGTTCAACATGGAGGAGGCACTGATTCATCAGCTGAGGGAGGATGGTATTCTGCACTTCATCGAGGAGGTTGAAGCATATACAGCCTTAATCACTCAGCACTTACCACTTTAGGCAGGAAAATTGTAGGAAATAAACCATGTCCAGAGACAAGGAGAAGAATGTCTTCAAATCCGAGAATGTTGTCTGGAATATATACTCCCTAATTTATAAACTCCCTAACTTTCCAGATTTATGGTATTTATTGGACAGCTGTTGATCTTCAAGTAGGGCTAAATGTTATCCAAACAAAGGCAGCCTTTCTGGCCGGTCTATGCCCCTGCAATAACTTTGGTTGTAAAACATTATTTTTACACTTGAACAGCCTCCCAACTTAGTTATCTTTACCATTCCAAACCAAGCTCCTAATCATAGAATCATAGGATGGTTGCAGCACAGTAATGACTGGAATGTCTTCTGATCAGGTTTATTGGTAAACTGATCAATTCATTAAGGTCTTTCTTAATGCAAAACTTTAATGGTCACTGCATCTGTATGAAACAGGCTTGTGTGTAAGTTAAAGTAAACCTGTTTTCTGATTATACCATTAGCAAAGTTCAAGATCAATGGAAAAATGAGGTGAGGACATGTTGAATTGTCATTTTTTTCATTCACTTGCTTTATTCAATTGGACCACTAATCACATCAAAAGAAATAACATCTATTCAGAAAGAGTGAAACTCCAACGCTCCACACCACAAGCACGGATGCACACACACGCACACACACACACACACACACACACACACAGCTGCACACACACACACACACACACAGGGCTGCACACACACACACACACAGGGCTGCACACACACACACACACACACACACACACACAGGGCTGCACACACACACACACACACACAGGGCTGCATACACACACACACACACACACGCACACACACACACACACACACACACACACAGGGCTGCACACACACACACAGGGCTGCACACACACACACACACACACAGGGCTGCACACACACACACACACACACACACGCACAGGGCTGCACACACACGCACACACACACACACACACGCACAGGGCTGCACACACACACACACACACACACGCACAGGGCTGCACACACACACACACACACACAGGGCTGCACACACACACACACACAGGGCTGCACACACAGGCACACCGAGATATTCACACAACCAACACATGGCAGCCAATTTGTGAACAGCAATGCCCACGATCAATAATTAAAGTATCAAACAATCATTTGTTCTGGAAGAGAGACTGACTATAAAAATAAACATCTTCATTAAAATAAGAAAATGCTTTAGGTATTAGCGAAAATAATGCATTATCTTCTTTGTTTTGTTTTATTTAGCTGCTGTCCTTTACCTACAAACACTACCGAGGAGGCATGAAGTAAGTTCCAAATAGTCTGGAGGGCTAAGTCTTTTTTTTGATGTTGTCTGATGAACTGAATTTGTGACCAATTGCACCATCTCTTCAGGGTCAGCGAGATACCTACCCCAGCACCTCTGCAATGGTGAAGCTGCAGAACATCTTCTGGGAACAAGGCTTGTCCCCCCTCAACAAGATGTTCAGTGCCAAGCAAAGTGATGGCCTTTAACACGTCATTTATTTCAATATTATCCAGAGAGAAGTTATATTTGTAAATAGTCATTGTTACAATTGCTGTAGAGAGACGAATTTCCCAACCGACAATGGAAAGAACTGAAGGACAAGATTCCATGCTCTATGACTTTTACAAACAAACTCAATTCAACATAGATCAAACATTAATTAACAGACAGCTAATACATCAAACTAAACAAAGGTACTTTCAAATTAATTATTGCAACCAAAATATGTTTTATGAAACCCTTTCCCTTTATGCTGTGTTTCTGGCAGATATACAGCATTACAGGAATAGTCCCACAGTCATTCCCAGTTCTCCAGCAGAGGTTCAGTTCTTCCCACCATGCCAAGCTGAAGCTTCCAGAGCCCCTCGACAGTAGTTCCACTCAGCCCATGCTTTCCCGGATATAATAACCACCAGCAATGCACACCATGGCAACTCTGCATTCTTTAAATCGTCGAGAACCCGATCTGTTCTTTTAGTCTTTCTTTTAAACAGAAATTGGAGTTGACCAGCAGCAGCTGTCATGCATTTGTTTCTGCATCTGCAACAGGAGCTGTGAGAAGTTATTAAAACTGCCGGCCTACCTCAATGGGCTTCTGTTTGAGTTTCTCTCCCCATGGCAAGCAGATCACATGGGCACGTCTCTGAGCTGAGGTGTTTACCCGTAATTCTCTATTGTACTTTGAATTAAAGGTACATTTCAAAACAGAACCATCTTGTAAAGTTCAGCATTCATGACACCCCCTGATAAAAATAAAAATAATGATCATGATATTGACTTTTTTCCATAGCACTGTCAAAATACAACAAATTACAACATTGTAAACATTTTAACAACTAACGTATTACGCACAGTACAGGTAACATTCTTTTCCCTTTTATCACATTTCCCCATGAAACTTTCTATCTTGGCAACGTTATAAGACTTAACCTGTAACAACTAACTGCATGTGTGAGTTCTTAGATTCCAAACGCCATTGAAAATGAGAGTTTCTCTTCCTACTGGTTGATTCACTTTCTTTCAGTCGCCTTTTGAAAAGATCTCCTTTCTCATTTTGCATAGTCCGTATGGCTTGTCGATGTCTTTGGTGAATAGATTGTTTTGCATTCTTCATGTTGTTTTTTAAAACCTGTATTGGATTGTGCACAGTTTGGACTTTGGAACAATATTCATGATGGGCCCAAAGGATTCATCATTTCTTTGGTCTGGCTAACTTTGTCGAGAGCAATATTGATGATTGCTGACAAACTGGGTGCTGGTGGCTGTGAAATGGGATCCAAGGAGAAATTTCCTGTCATGTGAATTACACTCTGGATTCAGCAATCCCTTTGTTCATCGTTAAAGTCAGGCACTAAATGCTCATCAGGATTTTCTTCATGTTTCTTCATGTCCAAGCCTTGGAAAAAAGATTCGATCAAACATCCAAATTGTTCTTCATAACAATTGAATTCACTTCATTCTGATTAAACTCCGGATTATTTTTAACGTTAAGTTCTTTTCCATGATTTAAAGCTTTGGTTTTCTTTCCTAGGAGTCACTGGTTTAGCACAACCTCCAGGAGTTCATTTATCTCTCGAGTAAAATCCCGGCTGCTTTCAGAACGTCAGTAAGGTTATTTTGATGTTTGACTAAGACAGCTCAATACTCCTTTTTATTCCATACACAAATTTTCTTAATCTCTTTTTACTTTCACTTCCCCCATTGTGTTGAAACTTTGTTTAATTGGTTCCAGCAGGAACGATTGCCCCTTGTTGTGAAGTTTGAATTTCTGTTCAAGAATGTGCATCCTTCCTTACAGCCTGTTGTTAACATGCTTGTGAGACAATTCTCAGTTATCTGCCATTACTGCAGCCTCCCTTACCTTAGAAACTTTGGCCAGAATTTTCCATCCCTGTTGGTTTCAGGTGTCATGGCAGGTGTGAGTGGACAATATTGCGAGAAGGCTAAATATCGGTTTTACGCCATTGTGAAACCAATTTGCGATCATCTGCTCCACACGTCAATGGTGGGTCACCTTTCCAGGCGCTGCACATCGGGAATGTCATTTTAATACATTTCCATCTAATTCTAAGCCCTGCTCGTCAGATTCATTCCCCCCCCACGTCAAAGTTACCGCCCACATCAGCGGCAAAACAGGCTGGCCCAGAACACATCTTGACAAGTGTGACGTGCAGAAGTTGGGACTTACCTTTTGGGCCTTGCTGAGATCACAGACATCCCAGGAGATGATGCTGGAGCCCCACAGCTACCAGACCCTGGAGGAACCCATGCATCACATTCTGGGTGGATTCTGATGGACATGGCTCTGCTGTGAAGCAGCTCATGGAAGTGGAAGGTCACTGTCGATGTCTGGGGTCTGCTTCGGGAAATCAGTGTCTTGGCCATGGGCTGCTATGGATGATTGTCAGGGTGGGGGAGAGGAAGGTCCAGCTGTGACTGGGAGGGGAAGATGAACTGGGTGGGGAAGGGGGGGTGTGAGGTTGGGAGGGGGTGTCAATGACAGCTTTGGGGGGGATGAGATTGGGAGGGGGGTCAATGAAGGTGTTGGGGGGAGGGAGTACGGGGGAAGAGGGTGTAACAGGGAGAATGAAGCCCTGGGGAGGTAGGTGTAAGGGAAGGAGTTCGGAGGGGAGAAGGAGTCGGGATGGAGGCAGACCTTCGTGGGGAGGAAGGAGTTTGGGGGGGAGGAGACTAGGGAGAGCAAGGAGCCCAGAAGGGGGAAGGAGTCCAAGGGGAGGAAGGAGTTTGGAGTGGGAGAAGGAGTCCAAAGGGAGGAAGGAGTCCAGGAGGAGGAGTGCAGTGGGAGTATGGTTTCCATGTGAGCGTGCAAGGGAGGGGTCTCTGGAGTCAATGACTACCTCCTGGTGAGTGAACTGAGGGTGGAAATGGTGAGTATGAGAGGGAGCAGAGTAAACAGGAAGGGTGGGAGGGTGAGTGCATGACAGTAGCAGAAGGAGCAAGGGCTGTGTCTAAGGAAAGGCATTTTTAATATCTTACAAGTGTGTGAAAAGCCTTCAGCGTCTGTGCCTGAAGCTGCTGTCTTCAAGGGACTGAAGTTAAGAAAACTCACTTGGAAATTGATTTGTTCAGGGTATCATGTTTCTTTGCCTGGGTCTTTTAAAATCCCTGTGTCTTACTCTTGACTTAACAAAAGTGTAACTGGGAGTTAGATTGATTAGGGAGTTTAGAAATTATCATGGTAGTAATTTGTGGATCTATGTATGTATATAAAGTCATTCACTTCTATCAATAAATGTTTAACCCAGTTTTGTAGAAACCTATCAGACTTGGTGGTCTTATTACTACTGAATTCAGGGCACGCATTTCAATATTTATACAAATTGCAAAACAAGTAGTGGCAGTTGTTTCAAATTTCCCTTTGGGATTTGAACAACTCAGCATTTTCCGTCGGCTGTGCCATACCAATGGGTGAGCTGAGAATAAACCTTTCCACAATCATGTTCTTGAATTGAAAATGAGAGGAGCCTTGTGTTGGTGGGAACAAGTGCTGCATGGGAGTGTGATCAGTGGGTGGGTGGAGATGCAGGTCAGCTCAGATGGACAACTGAAAGTGAAACTAGCATTGAAAATACTCAGGACAGTGAGATGAGTGTGATTGAGGAAGGCTCTGTATGTGTGGGAGAGTGCTCACACGAGGCTCCAAAAGGCCCTGCCACACACACACACTTCTCCTCCAGAATCACTCGCGGTTGGTCTGTGTGCACCTGAACTGCTGGTGGGGCGGAATGCAGGGGGAGGACTCGAGAAGCCTGTCAATGAAGCTGAAAGATGCCATTACACATTACTCAGTCAAAGTGAATATATTTTCAGATTATAAAGTGACAAAAAGTGTGTTCACCTGTGCAACCACATGTGATCAGAAATTTTTCTTAACTTTTCTAGGCCTACCACTTTTTCTAGGTGCTACCCTGACATCCACAGTGGGAGTGGAGGCAGCCTGTGCAATGGTTGGCCCTGTTGCCTCTGATGACTACAGCATGGGTCCTCTGAAGAGTGGAGGTCTTGAAGGCCCCGGCTTGCTTTGGCTGTCCTCCTGTGGGCCAGCTACCCTCTCTGCGGTGATAGGGGATGAGGTTGAGGGGGTCATAGGCAAAGGGGACTCGGATGGAGAGGACAGCCTCTGGATGAGTGAATGACCCAGGGGTGTCCAGCTGCTGCTCCTCCTCTCTTTGGGTGGCCGAGGGCTCTGGCCTGACTCCTTGAGGGGAAGGAGCACCTGGAGGGACCTTGAGGTGTCACTTTTCCATCTCACATTACCACTGCAGGCACTCAACCATGGCTACCCAACAGAGTGCAGGTCTGCATGCATCTGCACATTCTGCTGGACCAGGGTCTCCCTGGCGTCCACCATCATCCCCATGGAGACCTCAGTGTGTGTATATTTGGACACCACTTCTTCAGAGAGCAGGCAGACGCACTCCTCCGACTCGAGTGCCACTCTGTTGAGGGCTTCCAGCAGCTCTGTGTGATGTTCCCCTGCCTTCTGCTGACTCTCCACGATGAGTGGAAAGGCCAAACCCAGAGGCTCGTATCTGACTCGGGCCTCACAGATGCCTCTCCCCCAGCAGTGCTCCGAGTTCCGGGGAGCTGGGCTGAACCTGCCTCCTCCCGCTGTGGACATGGTTCCATGCGGTGACCACCAGATTGTGAGTCTGAGCCTGCTCTAGATCCAGCTTCCACTGAGGTATGTGTCTCTGCGCTGGTGCAGGGTGTGGGTAAGCGCTGTGTCATCCACTCAGGCTGCTCATTTCCAGCTCTTCAATGGAGGAGGTGTCCCCTTGGCTGGAGATGAGGATGTGGATGGAGCTGAGGGACTGGCTGGCTGAGAGTGTCAGTCGCTTGGCCTGTGAACCAGAGATAATTAGTGCATGTCAGCAAAGTCTAAAGCAGGAGAGAGAGCACTCACAGTTGAGTTGAGAGGGGAATGATGTAGTGCAGGATCCTCATGCGGGTGTTCACGGCTGACTTCACCATTGCCACAGGCACAGTCCACGTCCTCACCAGGCAGCGTGATGGCACATTCCTCACAGTGAGTGAGGGGCCTGGTCTGGGACCTCTCCCTGCTGCTGTGAGCTGGCTTCTCCTGCATGAAAACAGATGGAGAGAGTGTGAGTGGGACACATGGCACTGTGTGGAATGTCTGTGTGGTGAGCGGAGCCATGGACAGGATGAGGACATGAGCTCCAGAGGGTATGAGCCTGATGGACATGTGAGGGTGTGTGTGAGGGTTAGTGCTGTTGTCCTGTGAGGTGTGAGATCCCTGTGGATGTGTGATGGGTTTGTGAGTGTGAGTTGAGAGTGATGAGAAGAGACAAGTGGTAGTTGTAGGGGATTCTATAATTAGGGGAATTGATAGCATCCTTTGTAAGCAGGATCGAGAGTCCCGCTTGGTATGTTGCCTGCCTGGTGCCAGGGTGAGGGACATCTCTGACCGGCTTGAAAGGATATTGGAGAGGGATGGGGAGGATCCAGTTGTTGTGGTCCACGTCGGGACAAATAACATAGGTAAGACTAGGAAAGAGGACCTGTTTGGGGATTATCAGGAACTAGGAACTAAATTAAAGAACAGGTCCTCAAGGGTTATAATCTCCGGATTACTACCCGAGCCATGTGCAAATTGGCATAGGGACGCGAGAATAAGGGGAGTAAACACGTGGCTAAAGGAGTGGTGCGGGAAAGAGGGGTTCCATTTCGTGGGGCACTGGCATCAGTATTGGAACAGGAGGGATCTGTACCGTTGGGATGGTCTCCACCTGAACCGATCTGGGACCAATGTTCTAGCGAAAAGGGTAAATAGGGTGGTCAACAGGACTTTAAACTAGAAAGTGGGGGTGGGGGAGGGAAGGGTAAAACTCCAAGAAGTATGACTAATGGGAAACAAAGCAGCAGGTTAGCATGTAGGGGGGTGGATTCAACTTCATGAAAAATTATGAAAAAACTAAAAAGAAAGGAGAGCCCAGGAGAGGCTATTAAATTCTCCAGAACACAGAATAGGACAGAGTGTTTGGAAAGGGCTAGGAATCTAACTTCAAGCACATCAGATAAAGGGACAACAATGAGAAAGGGGACAGAAAATACAGGACTGAAGGTGTTGTATCTGAATGCACGCAGTATACAAAATAAGGTAAATGAGCTTGTGGCGCAGATTGAAATTGGCAGGTATGAGGTGGTGGGCATCTCGGAGACATGGCTACAAGGGGATCAGGACTGGGAGCTAAATATCCAAGGATATACATCCTATCGAAAAGATAGGCAGGTTGGCAGAGGGGGTGGGGTTGCTTTGTTAGTAAGAAATGAAATTAAATCGATAGCAAGAAATGACGTAGGGTCAGATAATGTAGAATCTGTGTGGGTAGAGTTGAGGAACCGCAAAGGTAAAAAAACCGTAATGGGAGTTATGTACAGGCCTCCGAACAGTAGTCAGGATGTGGGGCACAAGATACACCAGGAGATAGAAAAGGTGTGTAAGAAAAGCAAGGTTACAGTGACCATGGGGGATTTCAATATGCAGGTAGACTGGGAAAATCAGGTTGGTAGTGGATCCCAAGAAAAGGAATTTGTGGAATGTCTACGAGATGGCTTTTTGGAGCAGCTTGTGGTGGAGCCCACTAGGGAACAGGCAATTCTAGATTTAGTGATGTGTAATGAGGCAGATTTGATAAGGGAGCTTAAGGTGAAGAAACCCTTAGGAGGAAGTGACCATAATATGATAGAATTTACCCTGCAATTTGAAAGGAAAAAGCTGGAATCAGATGTAATGGTATTACAGTTGAATAAAGGCAACTACAAAGGCATGAAGGAGGAGATGGCCAGAATTGACTGGGAGATGAGCCTAGCAGGAAAGACAGTGGAACAGCAATGGCAGGAGTTTCTGGGAGTAATTTGGAAGACACAGCAAAAATTCATCCCTAGGAAGAAGAAGCATACCAAGGGGAGGACAAGGCAACCATGGCTGACAAGGGAAGTCAGGGACAGCATAAAAGCTAAAGAGAAAGCATACAATGCGGTGAAGAGCAGTGGGAAACCAGGGGATTGGGAAGCCTACAAAGACCAACAGAGGACAACTAAAAAAGAAATAAGGAGGGAGAAGATTAAATATGAGGGTAAACTAGCCAGTAATATAAAAGAAGATTGCAAGAGTTTTTTTAGATATATAAAGGGTAAGAGAGAGGCAAAAGTGGACATTGGGCCGCTGGAAAATGACGCTGGAGAAGTAGTAGTGGGGAACAAAGAAATGGCGGAGGAACTGAATAGGTACTTTGCATCAGTCTTCACGTTGGAAGACACGGGTAACATGGCCAAAGTTCAAGAGAGTCGGGGGGCAGAGGTGAGTATGGTGGCCATTACCAAGGAGAAGGTGCTAGGATAACTGAAAGGTCTGAAGGTGGATAAATTACCTGGACCAGATGGATTACACCCCAGAGTTCTGAAGGAGATAGCTGAAGAGATAGTAGAGGCGTTAGTGGTGATCTTTCAGGAATCACTGGAGTCAGGGAGGGTCCCAGAGGACTGGAAAATCGCTAATGTAACCCCCTTGTTTAAGAAGGGAGTGAGGCAAAATATGGGAAATTACAGGCCGATTAGCCTGACCTCGGTCGTTGGTAAGATTTTAGAGTCCATTATTAAGGATGAGATTTCAGAATACTTGGAAGTGCATGGTAAAATAGGGTAAAGTCAGCATGGTTTCATCAAGGGGAGGTCATGCCTGACAAATCTGTTAGAATTCTTTGAGGAGGTAATGAGTAGGTTAGACAAAGGAGAGCCAATGGATGTTATCTACTTGGACTTCCAGAAGGCCTTTGACAAGGTGCCGCACAGGAGGCTGCTCAGTAAGATAAGAGCCCATGGTGTTAGAGGCAAGGTACTAGCATGGATAGAAGATTGGCTGTCTGGCAGGAGGCAGAGAGTGGGGATAAGGGGGTCCTTCTCAGGTTGGCAGCCGGTGACTAGTGGAGTTCCGCAGGGGTCAGTGTTGGGACCACAACTTTTCACTTGCATTAATGATCTAGATGAAGGAACTGAGGGCATCCTGGCTAAGTTTGCAGGTGATACAAAGATAGATGGAGGGACAGGTAGTTTTGAGGAGGCGGGGAGGCTGCAGAAGGATTTGGACAGGCTAGGAGAATGGGCAAAGAAGTGGCAGATGGAATACAACGTGGGGAATTGTGAGGTCATGCACTTTGGTAGGAAGAATAGAGGCATAGACTATTTTCTAAATGGGGAGAGAATTCAGAAATCTGGAGTGAAAAGTGACTTGGGTGTCCTAGTCCAGGATTCTCTTAAGGTTAACTTGCAGGTTGAGTCAGTAGTTAGGAAGGCAAATGCAATGTTGGCATTTATTTCAAGAGGACTAGAGTATAAAAGCAGGGATGTGCTGCTGAGGCTTTATAAGGCTCTGGTCAGACCACATTTAGAATATTGAGAGCAATTTTGGGCCCCCATATCTCAGGAAGGATGTGCTGGCCCTGGAGAGGGTCCAGAGGAGGTTCACGAGAACGATCCCAGGAATGAAAGGCTTAACATATGAGGAACGTTTGAGGACTCTGGGTCTATACTTGATGGAGTTTCGAAGGATGAGGGGGGATCTGATTGAAACTTACAGAATACTGAAAGGCCTGGATAGAGTGGACGTGGGGAAGATGTTTCCATTAGTGGGAGAGACTAGGACCCAAGGGCACAGCCTCAGAGTAACGGGAATACCTTTTAGAACAGAGATGAGGAGAAACTTCTTTAGCCAGAGAGTGGTGAATCTATGGAATTCATTGCCACAGAAGGCTGTGGAGGCCAGGTCATTGAGTGTATTTAAGATGGAGATAGGTAGGTTCTTGATTGGTAAGGGGATCAAAGGTTACGGGGAGAAGGCGGGAGAATGGGGTTGAGAAACTTATCAGCCATGATTGAATGGTGGAGCAGACTCGATGGGCTGAATGGCCTAATTTCTGCTCCTATGTCTTATGGTCTATGGTCTAAGAGTAAATTACCCTGGCAGAACGGATGAGATCATTCATCCCCTCCCTGCACGGGGTGCCTGTCCTCTTTTGCAGGGTGTTGGCACTGCACACCGCTGCCATCGCCTCCCATGCTGGATTGGTGACCTTACTCGCTGGTCTTCACCCAGACTGGGGTAGGGGACTTCACAGCCGGCCTCCACTGCATCCAGTAGGCGCTCGAGGGAGTGGTCGCTAAATTCGGCAGCAGCATGTTCCCTCCCTTTGGTAGCGATCAGTTCCCAGCAGCTTCCTATCCTTTGCAGAATGTGCAGGGGTGACTCAAATATGACGGCCGGTTTACTGAAGGTCTGAGGTGATGGCGGGCGGGCGAATGAGAGGCCAGTGACCCAGCGTGTTTCCTGGGAATGAATTATTAATGAGGTGGGACACGCCAGGAATGGGATGAGACAGCGTGAGAATCGCCATTGTGGCCGACGGGTAAAATGTTCTTTTTCCCACCTGCCACGGCACTTAGTGCAAATCTGGGATGATTCCACCCTTTATCACCTTCCGGGTTGGATCTTATTCCTAAAGGAACACTATTTTTAAATTCTTCTATCAGAATCACTGTAAGCTTCTCAAAGCCTTGTTCAACCTTCATAGGCCTATATCACTTACAAACACTATCTCGTTTTCTCTTGTAATTCCACAAAAGTCAATTCTGTTTCTTTCTGAAATTTCTGGAGCACCTGATAGTTCATCACAAGGACTGCTGTTCATAACAAACCCCCAAAACTCAACATCTGCATCCAGCTGAGGAACCTGCTCTTCTACACTTGCTTTCAGCTGGAAAGCCTCTGCTCCTCTGTCACATCCTCCTATCTGTGCTTTCTTCTGCAAGGAGGGGAAGAAGATTCCAATGTGTGAGAGCAATCCATGTGTTAAATAGAGAGGAGTTATTGAGCATGAGAGAAGTGAGAAGTCATTGCTTAGGAATGAGGGTGAGTGTCAGTGATTGATGGAGAAATGGGGATGTGTTTATCTGAATGATAAGTTAGTGTGAGCAGTGATGTGCTCGAGAAGATGGAGTGAGGGAAATGGGGCGATATGTATGTCAGTTGGCAGTTGAATGCGCCATTCATTTCTCTCAACCTTCCTGCCCTGTTTAGACCATAAAACTGCTTCAATTGGCTTCAACTAGACAGATCCCTGGGATGTGAGGGTTTTCCTATGGGGCGGGATTGAGTAGAATATGGGTCTATATTCTCTGGAGTTTAGAAGAATAAGAGGTAATTTCATTGAAACCTAAAACTAATTTGACTGGGTAGATGCTAATGGGCAGTTTCCCCTGTTTAGAGAGTCTAGAACACAGAGGTACTGGTTCAGGATAGTCAGTCATTTAAGACTGAGGTGAGGAGAAAGCTTTTCACTCAGCTACCAATTTTTGGAATTCTTGGCCTCAGGAGGTTGGAGATATTCCGTCATTTAATGTACCCAAGACTGAGATTGATAGATGCCAGGAATCTAAAGGACTTGAGGGATATGGGAATTGGGCAGAAAGTGGTGTTGAGGTCCAAAATTTGCATTCCCTTATTGAATGATGGAGCAGGCCCAGTGGGCTGGTTGACCAATTCCTGCTCCTTTTTATGTCCTTAGCCTTCCTGCATTATATCCAGGAGGGCAGCTTCACACTACACACCTCCTGTGCCATCTCAGACACACATTCCGTGCCTCCCCAGCTACCCTCCTCCTCCCATCACTCGGGAACAGACAATCCCCCCACCCCAGGTCCACACAGTCCCCAACAGCATGTCCAGGGAGGCATTGCTGAGACAAGGCAGAGCCTTGGATCTACTGGATTTCATTTTGGTATTCGCTATTCGCTTTTCTCTGGCTCCTAACTTCAAACTCAGTTAAACTGCATGTTAGGAATGTCCCTTTAAATATGCTTCATGCGCGTTGCCCCATACCCACTGACTTAAATTGGTTGAAAAACTGGAAATCAGTAATGTATCAGTAATAAATCAGTACTGGTAATGCAGTAGCTGCATTAAAAAATCAACATAAATTATGTATCTTCGAAAATGTAACCGAATGGGTTAATCTGGATGGTGGCTGCGAAACACTACCCGGGGTTCATTCACAGGGAATTACAGAGTTATTGTGAACATAAGAATCCAGGTTGTACAAATAAATCAAAATGATTTCAGCATCCTTAAACCATGTAAAACAGCAATTAATATGGGAAGAGGGTACCTTTTACATAATTTCAACTCTTGACTGAAGAACCAGTTTCGATGAAAATAGGGAAAAAGAATTCACCAGAAAGCACTATTTCAAGGTGCAAAATGCTAAAGGTCCTAACAGTGGGAGGGTGTTACCCCTCTCACAACCCCCTTACCCTCCTGGTCATTTCATTCCCTCAGGCTTGGTCCCTGCTCTCCCTCACATGGTGCAAGTGTCCCTCAACCTTTTTTCTTAAGAGTTGGTCACCCTGGCAAAAAGTGCCACTGGACTAGTCATCAATTGAAGTATCACCATGCAACCTGGTTCTGTCCTTGTTTAACTGCTGATGTTTCAATCCTAGCAAAGGCTCACTGGTTGATTTTCCTTGCATAAACCAATGCTACCGAGGAAAGTTTACACCGGTGACATGGCACGAATCAAGAAAGCTTATTCAGCACAACGTGAGATGTCTCTTGCTTTGTTGGGCTCAGCTGTTTCCTGCTTTAATCTGCTTGGAAACTGGGAAAGTGCCAAACTATTGCTCCACACCTCTGGGTCGCGGGCAGTGAGAGTGGGGGTGTTGAAGCTGAGTCTTGAAGCCATTGTGGAGAATCACCATCTTGCACTCTCCAAGTAATGGCGCAGTTTTAAATCGAAAGTAGTAGTGAATCTGCACCAGAGGGGTCTGAGGCAGTGTGGGAGGAACACACTATTGGAGTTAGGGGCCCTTTCTGGGGCTGCCCTCTATCTTGTTGGTGCCATAAGATTCAAATAGAGTCAGAGCTGAGAAAAAGGAGGAAGCCCTCGTTGAGAAGTCATTAACTGTGAGCAATTTATTGTTAATGAATATGGCAGATCTGAGATTGGAGCACTGAGCGAGGTCAGGTTGCACATGTCATTCAAACCTCATTCAACCTCTGCGGGATTCAGATGTTAGGTCTCAGGGATGGCATCTTGGTCACCACAATGTGTATGTGAGCACCTCGGATACAAGGCTGCATTAGCAACAAGGCCAGGAGGGCAGAGACCACTATAAACCATTACAGTCGAGATTCAATGTTTTTATCCATTATTCATGGTGCAGGGGAGCCACAGCTACAATATGAGGATCAGGAGGAGAGTCCTAGATCATGGAGGTAACTCACTAGACCAAGGGTCTACTGAGGAAGACTCCTATTTACAGATGACTGAGACAATGCCGTGCACATCTGCACATGTCCTGATCTCTGATGGACACATCTGCCGCATTCTTCGGGAGGGCCTAATGCCCCATGGAGTGGGAGGCTGTCCCCTGCCAGTGGTCCTGAAGGTCACCGTTGCAGCCAATTGCTTTGCCTGCAGATCGATCCAGGGGTCCATGGAGGACCTGTGCAGAATCTCACAGTCTGCCATACATACACCTACAGACAAGACCCCTCCCGCACCACCCTCCCACTCAGCTTCACATACCCTTCCTTTATAACGTTTTCCCCAATACAGGCTGCAGATGCCTCCCATAACCATTTCCATCCCATCTGCAGACCAGTAAAGAGCCAGACAAGCCAATGGACATGGACTATGATGATACCCCACATACCAAGCTGTGCATTATCCCAATTGAGCACACAGCCCCAGCCCCTTCCTGGATTATGTGCCGTGCATAGCCCTACAGCATGGCTGCTGCAGCCCAGGGCAGTCTGTACACTCTCACTCTCAACTGTGAGGCCCACAGGGCCCAAGGAGTGTCTCGACTCCCTCGGTCCTGACTGAGAGCCCGAGTCTTTACTCTCTGACTCCAACCTGCTGGCCCCAGGCCAATAAGTTCCTCATTGCTGAACACTACCCTGACTCCCTTCTCAACCCACCCCATCATGAGTCTCAGTGAGACCCATCCCTCTTGTGCCACACTAACACCCCTCCCCGCCCCTCCACCTTCCCTATTCCGGAGTGTGTGCATCCTCTACCCTCTCCCATTCATACACGTGGTATCCCATCCACTCCCCTTCAGTCAGCACTTCAGTTTTCTTTGTCAGGCTCCAGCTTCCTACCCCACAGTCTCCCCTCTGCCTGCCATCGTTCCCCCTCTGCCTGCCATCGTTCCCCATCTCTTGCAATGCCTTCCTGCCCCTTGGGACCCCACGTGTCTGTTTTCCTTTCCCACCCTCACTCCCGCCCCCACCATCGGTTGAAATACTGGTCTCTGTTTGAGTGTTCAGCCCTGCCTGAGCACCGCTTCACCATGTTGTCCCTCAGGATTGTGGGGAGACACCCGCTGGGAGCACACCAACCCTCCGCCCCCAGCAGTGTGGCATTCCACTGGCATCACGACGAGACTGGCGCAGGGCGGTGGCAGGCAGGCCCCTCACCTGGAACTCGCGAGTGAAGTGAGGTTTCACTGCCACTTGCCACTCCTTTCTGGGTGTGACTGGCGTGATTTCCCACTGGCATGGCGCAGGGTTGGGAGTTGGCACATTATTCCGGCACGCAGCAGAGTTAATGAGCATTCATGAGATGGTAATAAATGCAAATGGATTCACGTCACTGGTCAGTGAGATACCCAACCTGCCATGGGGAGAATTACAAACCCTTTTCACACCGGCAGGAAAATTCTACTTGACCATATCCTCACCAATCGACCTGTCCCAGGACAGCTAATGATCTAGAGAATGTCTGTTCAAATCCCATCACATTAGCTGAGAATTTCAATTCAGTTCATTAAATAAATCTGGAATGAAAATGGTGAATATGTTGGGGGGAAGCCCTGAAAATACCAGAACCCACCCCACCCCGGGTTTCTTTCCAAGTGCTGACCCTGGTTCTCATAGGACAAGGAAGGAATCCCACTCCCTTCCCAGTCAAAGTCAATTAAAAGCTTGTCAAGGCTGGAACTTGAAGTTTCTAAAGGATCAGGAATGCTCAGCTCGGAGAAATTTCTTCACCCAGAGAGTGGTGAGTCTGTGGAATTTGTTACCACAGAAAGTAGTTCAGGCCAAAACATTGTATGTTTTGAAGAAGGAGTTAGATATAGCTCTTGGGGCGAAAGGGATCAAAGGGTATGGGGAGAAAGCGGGAGCAGGCGATTGAGTTGGATGATCAGCCATGATCATAATGAATGGCGGAGCAGGCTCGAAGGGCCGAATGGCCTACTCCTGCTCCTAGTTTCTATGTTTCTATAGGGAGGCACCCAAGCTGCCCCAGGGCAACACCCAACCAACTAAAAGGGCCAGGAGGGCAAAGGGAACACTTGGTGAGTGGGTGCTCTTGGTGCTGCACAGAGGAGAGTGGGTACCTGAGCTTTGAATAGGGTCAGCACCCCCGAAATCATTGGGGCAGAAAAGCAGGGGGCAAGGCTGCCAAGGAAGACTGGGTAGCCACCTGCCCAGAAGGAAGTCTCCAACTGGAAATGCAGTGCAAGTATCAGGTTTTGGGTCCAGTGAAGATGAGGGGGAAAACACACTTGTTGTGGTATCTTTGTCAAACGAACCACAGGAGGCTCAGGTACAGGTCACGATCGTTTATTTGAGCAATTGCAAGGAGAGAACCACCTCAAAGTAGTTTGAGGTAACACTGTCAAATTCCAAGTCTATAGCTTATTTATACATCACTGATCACGTACAAGAACATTGTTCAGATTCCAACCTTGTCAGCATATAGGTTTACATTAAACAGATATCTCTGGTTCTAGGTACATACACCCCCCTTCACCCAGGCAGAGCCTTCTCCCTCTATCTAAGCTGGGACCATCCGTCCTTTCCTTATCTGTTGACGTGTACACTTAATCTATATGGTTTTTATCCTCCGTCTCCAGCCTAGTTCCCAGAGTCTTTCTGGTGATTACAGGCCCTAAGGGTGTACAAGGTTCATCTGGTAACCCTTAACTGTTAATGTACTTGATGGCACTGTCTGCCTGGAGATTCTAAGAAATTCCCTTTCAATAAATTCTTACTTTATTCCCCCTAACACACTCAACAAAAAGGACATAACCCAGGACATCAGGAGGGCATAGGGGAGTGGAAGGTAGGGAGTGGAGGCAGGATCTAGCACTGAAGATGGAGCCACCTGGAACTGACAGAGAACCAGTGCTGCGAGGAACTGCGACTGTCCAGGAAAATGGTCAGAGAAATCTGTGCCCTCATCAGCCAAGATCCTGCACTTCACAGCCCTGTTCACCATTGCTTACTAATAACTGTCAAAATTACTGAGAACTTAAACTTCTTCACTTCTGGCTCCTTCCATGGGTCATTTTAAGAACTTAGTGGCATTTCAAAAATGACCGTCCACCACGGCATCTCGGTGGTCATTGCTGCCTCTTTTCCAGAGGTGTACAGTACATCCAATTCCAGACAGCAGCAGTTTGCATGCACAGAGGGATTTTCCTCCATCAATGGATTCCCCCACATACAAGGCATCACAGGTTGCGCCCACGTTTCCACCAAGACACCAATAAACGGCCAGTTAGATCCACCAACAGGGAGAGCTTCCACTTCCACAGCTTTCAGCTGGCCGTGACTCCTTCATCCTCACCTTTTCAGGCTGCCTCAGATCTTCACTCCAACACCAAAAGCGTGCAGATGGATTCTAGGGAACAAGATATATCCCTTGAAGAGATGGCTACTGACAATCTCTATGGGAGCCCCAGAAAGAGGCACAGAGGTGGTACAACCAATGTCACCTGCTCAGTAGGACAACCATTGAGTGGGCCATCGAGCTTCTGAAGAAGCAATTCCAGACAGGTGGTGCCCTCCAATAGACTTCTGCAAGGCTCTAGGTTATTGTAGTGGTCTGCTGCACTCTCCTTAACCTGGCTATCCAAGAGACATGTGGATCTTGTGGACAATGAGCTGTCTCCTTCCAGGGCCTCATCGGGTGAGAGGCAGCAGGTGAGAGAGGAAGTAGAGGCTGAATAGAGAGGTTCCCCTGCTGCACAATAAGGTTCTCAAGGGAAAATAGAGGTGGATATATGGTATATAAATGTAGATAATTAGGGGTGGATATATGGTATATAAATGTAGATAATTAGGGGTCGATATATGGTATATAAATGTAGATAATTAGGGGTTGATATATGGTATGTATAATATATGGCATCTCTGGAATCAATCTAGTGAACCTCCTCTGAACCGTCTCCGATGCAACTACATCCTTTCTCAAGACCAAAATTGTGCACAGTACTCCAGGTGCGGTCTCACCAATGCAACAACACTTCCCTATTTTTATACTCTATTCCTTTAGCAATAAATGCCAAAATTCCATTTGTCTTCCTTATTACCTGCTGTACCTGCATACTAGCTTTCAGCGATTCATGCATGAGGACACCCAGATCCCTCTGCACTGAAGCATTCGGAAGTTTCTCTCCATTTAAATAATAAGTCGCCTTTTTAATCTTCCGACCAAAATGGATAACCTCACACTCATCCCACGTTAAACTCTATCTGCCACATTTTGGCTCATTCACCTAACCTGTCCATATCCATTTGTAAATTCCTTATTTCTTCATTGTAACTTACTTTCCCACCTATTTTGGTGTCATCTGCAAATTTAGCTATAGTACCTTCTAATCCTGAATCCAAGTCATTAATATAGATTGTAAATAGTTGGGGCCCAAGGACCGAACCCTGTGGCACCCCACTAGTTACAGCTTGCCATCCAGAAAAAGACCCATTTATCCCGACTCTCTGCTTTCTGTTGGTTAGCCAATCCTCTTTCCAAGCTAATATATTATCCCTAACTCCGTGTGATCTTATCTTGTGTATTAATCTTTTGTACGGCACCTTATCAAAGGCCTTCTGGAAATCCAGATATACCACATCAACAGGATCCCCATTATCCACTTTGCTTGTCACATCCTCAAAGAACTCTAGCAAATTAGTCAAACACGATTTACTCTTCACAAAACCACGCTGACTCTGATGGATTGCATTTTGACTTTCCAAATGCCCCATTACTACTTCCTTAATAATGGATTCCAACAATTTCCCAATGACAGACATTAAACTAACTGATCTATAGTTTCCTACTTTCTGCCTCCACCCATTTTTGAATAAGGGTGAAATATTAGCATTTTTCCCATCCACTGGAACCTTTCCAGAATCCAGGGAATTTTGGAATATTATAGCCAATGCATCCACTATCTCCGCTGCTACTTCCTTTAAGACCCTGGGGTGTAGGCCATCAGGTCCTAGGGACTTGTCACCCTTTAATCCCAATAGTTTGCTCAGTACTTTTTCTCTCGTGATGGGTAATAAATGCTGGCCTAGCCAGCGACCCCCACATACCATGAACGAATGTTAAAAAAAAGATACTGGGACATTATCAACTCAAAGACACAAAGCGGGTTCCATCAGGCAATCCAATTAAAGAAACTGGGAGACAACTGCCATTCTACAAATAAACATCAACAACAGCTAAGGAGAAATGGACTTTATCACTGCACATCAACTTGGGAGCCAGAGTTATCACACTGGGATAGGATCTATTGCTTTGGTCGTGGAAACATGCTAGCAAGGAGTAGGAGTAGGCCATTCGGCCCCTCGAGCCTGCTCCACCATTTAATGGGATCACGGCTGATGTGATAGTAACCTCAAATCTGTATCCCACCTACCCCTGATAACCTATCACCCCCTTGCTTACCAAGAATTTATCCACCTCCGCCTTAAAAATATTCAAAGACTCTGCTTCCCCACTATTTCAGGGAGAGAGTTCCAAAGACTCACAACCATCTGAGTGAAAAAAATTTGCCTCATCTTTTTTATATAGTGACCCTTAGTTCGAGGTTCTCCCACAAGAGGAAATATCCTCTCCATATCCATCCTTTCAAGACCCCTCAGCATCTTTTGTTTCAATCAAGTCGCCTCTTACTCTTCTAAACTCCAGCGGATACAAGTCTAGCCTGTCCAACCTTTCCTCATAAAACAACCCGTCCATTCCAGGTATTAGTCTGGTAAACCTTCTCTGAACTGCTTCCAACACATTTACATTCTTCCTTAAATAAGGTGACCAATACTGTACACAGTACTCCAAATGTGGTCTCACCAGTGGCCTGTACAACTGATGCATAACCTCCCTACTTTTGTATTCAATTCCCCTCACAATAAATTATAACATTCTATTCGCTTTGCTAATTACTTGCTGTAGCTACAAACTAGATTTTTGTGATTCATGCACTGGGACACCCAGATCCCTCTGCGCCTTAGAGATCTGCAATCTCTCACCATTTAGATAATATGCTTTTCTTATATTCTTCCAGCCAAAATGGACAATTTCACATTTTCCTACATTATACTCATTTGCCACATCTTTGCCCACTCACTTAACTTATTTATATCTTTTTGTAGCCTCCTTGTCACAGAATCACACAATCACACAGTGCAGAAGAGGCCCTTCAGCCCATCGAGTCTGCACCGACATGTGAGAAACACCTGACCTACCTACCTAATCCCATTTACCAGCACTTGGCCCATAGCCTTGAATGTTATGATGTGCCAAGTGCTCATTCAGGTACTTTTTAAAGGATGTGAGGCAACCCGCCTCCACCACCCTCCCAGGCAGCGCATTCCAGACCGTCACCACCCTCTGGGTAAAAAAGTTTTTTCTCACATCCCCCCTAAACCTCCTACCCCACACCTTGAACTTATGCCCCCTTGTGACTGACCCTTCAACTAAGGTGCTCCCTATCCACCCTGTCCATGCCCCTCATAATCTTGTACACCTCGATCAGGTCACCCATCAGTCTTCTATGCTCCAACGAAAACAACCCAAGTCTATCTAAACTCTCTTCATAGCTTAAATGTTACATCCCAGGAAACATCCTGGTGAATCTCCTCTGCACCACCTCCAGTGCAATCACATCCTTCCTATAATGTGGTGATCAGAACTGCACACAGTACTCCAGCTGTGGCCTCACCAAGGTTCTATACAACTCCAACATGACCTCCCTACTTTTGTAATCTATGCCTTGATTGATAAAGGCAAGTGTCCCATATGCCATTTTCACCACCCCACTAACATGCCCCTCCACCTTCAGAGATCTATGGACACATATGCCAAGGTCCCTTTGTTCCTCAGAACTTCCTAGTGTCATGCTGTTCATTGAATACTTCCTTATCAAATTACTCCTTCCAAAGTGTATCACCTCACACTTTTCAGGGTTAAATTCCATCTGCCACTTATCTGCCCATTTGACCATCCCGTCTATATCTTCCTGTAGCTCAAGACACTCACCCTCACTGTTAACCACCCAGCCAATCTTTGTGTTATCTGCAAACTTACTAATCCAACCCCCCACAGAGTCATCTATGTCGTTTATATAAATGACAAATAATAGGGGACCCAGCACAGATCCCTGTGGTACGCCACTGGACACTGGCTTCCAGTCACTAAAGCATCCTTCTGTCATCGCCCTCTGTCTCCTACAACTAAGCCAATTTTGAATCCACCTAATCAAATTACCCTGTGTCCCATGTGCATTTGCCTTCTTTATAAGTCTCCCATGTGGGACCCTGTCAAAGGCTTTGCTGAAATCCATATAAACTACATCAACTGCACTACCCTCCTTGAACGCCACCCCCATTGCTCCTCTATAGATTTCCCCACAAGTAACTTGGCCAGATCCTGCCTTATTTTACTAAAATCCACTCTCCCCCAATCCAAAACATTTTTTGCAACTTGTCAATTTCTTTGTCGATAACAAATTTAAACTGTACCAAGTTGTGGTCGCTATCACTAAAATGCTCGCTCACCACCACCTTAGTCACCTGTCCGGCTTCATTCCCCAGTATTAGGTCCAGCAATGCACCGTCCCTTGTTGGACCCTCTACATATTGACCTAAAAAGTTCTCCTGTACACATTTCAAGAAATCCACTCCATCCAAGCCCTTAACACTATGTCTATCCCAAATAATGTTGAGAAAGTTGAAATCACCTAATATAATTACCCTATTGTTATTGTTTTTACACACCTCCACAAATTGTGCACATATTTGCTCTTCAATTTCCCGCTGACTATCTGGGGGTCTGTAATAAACACCTAATAATGTGGTTTTTTATTTTTATTCCTAAGCTCTACCCACAAAGCTTCATTCGATGCCCCCTCCAAGATATCATCTCTCCTTACTGCAGTAACTGACTCCTTAACTAATAATGCAATACCTCCTCCTCTTTTACCCCTTCCCCTGTCTCGCCTGAAGATTCTATATCCCAGAATGTTGAGCTGCCAATCCTGCCCTTCCCTCAACCACATCTCAGTGATGGCTACTATATCACAATTCCACATGTCAATCCTCACCCTTAACGTATCCGTTTTACCTATAATACTCCTGGCATTAAAGTAGAGGCCATCCAGCCTTGCCTTACTCCCTTGAAGCTTATTAAGCTAAGGGAAGCAGCTGCTCCCTATCCACCTTCTCCATGCCCCTCATAATCTTGTACACCTCGATCAGGTCACCACTCAGTCTTCTCTGCTCCAGTGAAAACAACCCAAGTCTATCCAACCTCTCTTCATAACTTAAATGTTTCATCCCAGGAAACATCCTGGTGAATCTCCTCTGCACCCCCTCCAGTGCAATCACATCCTTCCTATAATGTGGCGACCAGAACTGCACACAGTACTCTAGCTGTGGCCTCACCAAGGGTCTATACAACTCCAACATGACCTCCCTACTTTTGCAATCTATGCCTTGATTGATAAAGGCAAGTGTCCCGTATGCCTTTTTCACCACTCCACTAACATGCCCCTCCACCTTCAGAGATCTATGGACACATACGCCAAGGTCCCTTTGTTCCTCAGAACTTCCTAGTGCCATGCCGTTCATTGAATACTTCCTTATCAAATTACTCCTTCCAAAGTGTATCACCTCACACTTTTCAGAGTTAAATTCCATCTGCCACTTATCTGCCCATTTGACCATCCCATCTATATCTTCCTGTAGCCCAAGTCACTCAACCTCACTGTTAACAACCCAGCCAATCTTTGTGTCATCCGCAAACTTACTAATCCTACCCCCCACATAGTCATCTATGTTGTTTATATAAATGATGAATAATAGGGGACCCAGCACAGATCCCTGTGGTACGCCACTGGACACTGCCATGGCTTATTCCTTTAAATTAAGCCTTTTAAATCAGTTACTCTGGGGCCCTTCTTTCCTGATCCTCGTTACTACAGAATATACAAACTATAAACCACAAAAAGCCCTTAAACTATAAGCAATTAAAGTAGTAAATACTTACCCAACCTTACCCACTACTTACCAGTCACTCCTCTCCCTTTTAGCCTCTACTGCTGCAGCAGGGCAAGATCACTCTCTGAATATTTAAGATTTTGGATAGCAAAGAAAAAATGAAAAGAGCGCCTCTTCCCCTTTGCACCGAATTCCCACTGTGCACCCAATTGCCAATACCCACTCTGGCTGTGTCTCACTCAGGATGAGCACTCTGCCCTGTTCATGTGCAAGCACACCTATGTTCTCTTCACAACTTACTTTCCTACCTATCTTTGTGTAATCACCAAATTTGGCAACCATCCCTTCAATCCCTTCATCCAAGTCAGTTACATAAATTGTAAACAGTTGAGGTCCCAGCACTGATCCCAGTGGCACACCACTCGTTACATCTTGCCAACCTAAAAAGACCCATTTATGCCTACTCTCTGCTTCCTGTTAGCCAGCCACTCTTCTTTGAATGCCAATATGTTACCTCCTATATCATAAGTATCTTTTTCCCCCAAAAAACCTTGATGCTATATTTTATCAAATGCCTTCTGGAAATCTAAGTACAGTATATCCACCAGTTCTCCTTTATCCACAGCACATGTTACTTCCTCAAAAGAACTCCAATAAGTTGGTTAAACACGATTTTCCTTTCACAAAACCATGTTGACTCTGCCTGATGACCTTGAGCTTATCTAAGTGCCCTGCTATAACTTCTTTAGTAGTAGCTTCTAACATTTTCCCTATGACAGATGGTAAGCTAACTGGCCTGTAGTTTCCCGCTTTCTGTCTCCCTTCCTTTTAGAGTAATGGAGTTACATTTGCTATCTTCTAATCTAAGAACAACAACATCGCAATGAATGAGTTTATCTGGACTAAGGCAGGAACTGGACTAAAGAGATTAAAAGGGTACTAAGCACCAACCATCCAAACAGAGTGTCTCCAGGAAATATGGTTTGATATTGTCGATAAAGGTCATAATAAAAGGCCAAGGCCTTAAGGTCTGGCACTGCAGTCACCAAGGAGGAACAGGAACAGTCAACCTGATTCACGGACCTACAGTGACCAACCATGTGGGGAGTTGTAAGCATCAGCCAGATCTGAGGGATATTGGGGCTGAGGTTTAACAATAGTTTTATGGGTAGCAACTAAATCCTGAGGGGGATTGAATTGGATCCAATAAGCTTTGGGGCAGAAAGGTGGGTTTTGCCTGTGGGTTTTTCTTTTCACTAGAGACTTTTATTAATAAATTGTGGTTTTGAATGTTGTGCAGCCTCATTACACTAGTTTAGAGATCTTGTATTAGGGCATTGGGGTGTTTTGTTAATAAACAAGTTTGTGATTGAACCTAAAACCCTGTGTCCGTGTAAGTTTGTCCTTTTATAAAATCCTAAAGTCAAGAACTAACAGTGAGGCTGAGCTGGCTCACGAAGAGCCCCTTACAGGAATGTCCTGTTCACAAAAAGCAGGACAAATCCAACCAGGCCAATTACTGCCCCATCAGTCTACTCTCCATCATCAGTAAAGTAATGGAAGGGGCCATCAACAGTGCTATCAAGCGACACTTGCTTAGCAATAACCTGCTCACTGATGCTCAGTTTGGGTTCCACCAGGATCACTCAGCTCCTGACCTCATTACAAAACAGCTGAACTCCCGAGGTGAGAGTGACTGCCCTTGCAACCAAGGCAGCATTTGACCGAGTGTGGCATCAAGGAGCCCTAGTAAAACTGGAGTCAGTGGGAATCAGGGGGAAATCTCTCTGCTGGTTGGAGTCATACCTAGCACAAAGGGAGATGGTTGTGGTTGTTGGAGCTCAATCATCTTAGTTCCAGGACATCACTGCAGGAGTTGCTCAGGATAGTGTCCTCAGCCCAACCATCTTCAGCTGCTTCATCAATGACCTTCCTTCCATCATAAGTTCAGAAGTGGGGATGTTTGCTGATGGTTGCACAATGTTCAGCACCATTCGCGACTCCTCAGATACTGAAGCAGCCCATGTCCAAATGCAGCAAGACCTGGACAATATCCAGGCTTGGGCTGACAAGTGGCAAGTAACAATTATGCCACACAAGTGTCAGGCAATGACCATCCCCAACAAGAGAGAACCTAACCATCGTCCCTCGACATTCAATGCATTACCATCATTGAATACCCCACTAGCAATGGGGGTTACCATTGACCAGAAACTGAACTGGACTATCCATATAAACATTGTGGCTACAAGAGCAGGTCAGAAGCTAGGAAAGTAACTCACCTCCTGACTCCCCAAAGCCTGTCCAACATCTACAATTCAGGAGTGTGATGGAATACTCTCCACTTGCCTGGCTGAGTTCAGCTCCCACAACAGTCCAGAAGCTTCATTTATCTTTCAGTACAAAGCAGGCCATTTGATTTGCACCACATCCACAAGGTCTCAGCTATTTATGATGAATTAATGACTTAAATATATTACTCTGTTCCTTCATCTTTAGGTTTGCTAATGATACATGCTGGGTGGGAATATAAGCTGTGAGGAGGACATAAAGAGGTTGCAAGGAGATAAACAGGTTGAATGAGTTGGTAACAAGGTGGCAGATGAAGCATTGTGTGGGGATGTGTGAGGTTATTCACTTTGGGAGTAAGAATAGAAAACAAGAATATTTTCTAAAAGGTGTGAAATTTCTAAATGTTTCTGTTGAGAGAGACTTTGGTGTAGCTGTACAAGGAACATGAAGTTAGCAAGCAAGAACAGCAAGCATTTGGGAAAGCTAATGGTATGCTGGCCTTTATTGTAAAGGAATTGAAGTACAGGAATAAGGAAGTCTTGCTACAGTTGCAAAAAAGCTTTCCTGAGATCACATCTGGAGTACAGTACTGTGTGCAGATTCGGTCTCTATGTCTAAGGAAGGATACACTTGCATTGGTGGCCTTACAGCAAGGGTTCATGAGATTGGTCCCTGGGATGAGAGGGTTGACCTATGATACGAGGCTGAGTAAATTGGGCCTTTACTCTCTGGAGTTCAGAAGAATGACCTCAATGAAACGTACAAGATTCTAAAGGGTCTTGACAGGGTTCGCGCACTGAGGTTTTCTCCCCCCCCCCACCCCGCCCCCTGGGGAATCTGGAATATAAGGACAACAGTCTCAGGTTAAAGGGTTGATCAGTTAAATGAGGTGAAATTTCTTCAGTCAGAGAGTTGCGCATCTTTGGAATTATCTGTCCCAGAGGGTTGGTGATGCTCCATCATTGAGTATCTTTTAAGGCTGGGATAGATATGTTATTGGTCTCTCAGGGAACCAAAGAATATGGGGATTGGGTAGGAAATTGGAGTTGAAGCATTTGATCAGCCATGAGTGTATTGAATGGTGGAACATCTTGAGGTCTACTTATGGTCTACTCCTGCTCCTATTCCCTATGTTCTTAGGGCAGGCATCCCATCACAGGCTCCCAGATCTTGAATGGTTGGGGGGCTCAACAGCAAAGACCAAGGGGTTACTAGGTGTTTTTCAGATTGGTAGGGTGTGTTCCTGCGATCTCTGGAATTACCGGGACCAGTGTGTGTTTTCCATTTGAACACCGATTCAAGGAATAATATTTAAAAACTTGTTGATGATGCCAAACTAGTGAATATGGAAAATGAGGAAGAATGCAAGAGTTTGCAGTCAGGGCTGACATTACACAGAGGCAGCTGGATGGCAGATGCAGTTCACACTACAGTGTGAGTGCACACGAACAGGGGAAAGTGCTCATCCTGAGTGAGACACAACCAGAAGGAGTGTGGGTGTTGGCAATTTGGTGCACAGTGGGAATTCAGTGCATAGGGGATGAGGTGCTCTTTTGCAATTTTTCTTTGCTATCCAACTTCTTAAATCTTCAGAGAGTGGTCTTGCCCTGCTGCAGCAGTAGAGGCTACAAGGGAAAGGAGTGACTGGTAAGTAGTGGGTGAGGTCGGGTAAGTATTTACTACTTTTATCGCTTATAGTTTAAGGTCTTTTTGTGGTTTATAGTTTGTATATTCTGTAGTAACGAGGATCAGGAAAGAAGGGCCCTAGAGTAATTGGTTTAAAAGGTTTAATTAAAAGGGATAAGTCATGGCAGGAGAGCTCAAAGCCGTGGTGTGCTCTTCATGCTCCATGTGGGAAGCCGGGAACATTTCCAGTGCTCGGGACCAGCATGTGTGCAGGAAGTGTGTCCAGCTGCAGCTCCTGGAAGCTCGGGTTTCAGAGCTGGAATGGCGGCTGGCAACACTGTGGAGCATCCGCGAGTCTGACAGCATCGTGCATAGCACGTTTAGAGAGGTGGTCACACTGCAAATGAAGGGACTTGAGGGAGGAAGGAAGGGAATGGGTGACCACCAGGCAGTCCAAGAGAAACAGGCAGGTAGTTCAGGAGTCCCCTGGGGTCCCACTCGCAAATCGGTATTCTGTTTTAGAGGCTGATGAGGGTGCTGGTTCCTCCAAGGAGTGCAGACAGAGCCAAGCTTCCTGGCACCATAAGCAGCTTGTCTGCACAGGAGGGGAGGAAGAGCAATAGTAATAGGGGATTCTATAGTCAGGGGAACAGATAGGCGCTACTGTGGCCATTAATGTGACTCCAGGATTATGTGTTGCCTCCCTGGTGCCAGGGTCCGGGATGTCACTGAACGGCTGCAAGGCATCCTGAAGGGGGAGGGTGATAAGGCAGAGGTCATTGGTACATGTTGGTACCAATGACATAGGTAGAAAGAGGGATGAGGTCTTGCATCAAGAATTCAGGGAGTTAGGCAGTAGGCTAAAAAGCAAGATCTCTCGGGTTGCAATCTCTGGATTACTCCCAGTGCCACGTGCTAGCGAGCTCAGAATAGGAGAATAGCGCAGATGAATACATGGCTTAAGGGTTGGTGCAGGAGGGAGGGTTTTAGATTCCTGGATCACTGGGACCATTTCTGGGGAAAGTGGGACCTTTACAAGCGGGACGGTCTACATCTGAACCAGAGCGGGACTAACATCCTTGCGGGCGGGTTTGCTAGTGCTGTTGGAAGGAGTTTAAACTAATTCGGCAGGGGGAGGGGACACAGAATGTTAGCAGAATAGGGACACATCATAATACAGCAAAACAATCAAGTCAGAGGGAGTACAGCTGCATTAAGTTTCAAGGGAGTAAGGCAAGGCTGGATGGCCCCTACTTTAATGCCATGAGTATTATAGGTAAAACGGATGAGCTAAGGGTGAGGATTGACATGTGGAATTGTGATACATTAGCCATCACAGAGACGTGGTTGAGGGAGGAGCAGGATTGGCAGCTCAACATTCCGGGATATAGAATCTTCAGGTGAGACAGGGGAGGGGGTAAAAGAGGAGGAGGTATTGCATTATTAGCTAAGGAGTCAGTTACTGCAGTAAGGAGAGATGATATCTTGGAGGGGGCATTGAATGAAGCTTTGTGGGTAGAGCTTAGGAATAAAAAAGGGGCAGCCACATTGTTAGGTGTTTATTATAGACGCCCAGATAGTCAGCGAGAAATTGAGGAGCAAATATGTGCACAATTTGTGGAGGTGTGTAAAAACAATAACAATAGGGTAATTATATTAGGTGATTTCAACTTTCCCAACATTAATTGCGATAGATATAGTGTTAAGGGCTTGGATGGAGTGCATTTCTTGAAATGTGTACAGGAGAACTTTTTAGGTCAATATTTAGAGGGTCCAACAAGGGACTGTGCATTGCTGGATCCAATTCTGGGGAATGAAGCCGGACAGGTGACTGAGGTGGTGGTGGGGGAGCATTTTAGTGATAGCGACCACAACATGGTACAGTTTAAGTTTGTTATGGACAAAGAAATCAACAAGCTGCAAAAAAAATGTTTTGGATTGGGGAGAGCGGATTTTAATAAAATAAGGCAGGATCTGGCCAAGGTAGACTGGGAACAGTTACTTGTGGGGAAATCTACAGAGGAGCAATGGGGGGTGTTCAAAAAGGAAATGGGGAGGGAACAGGCTCAACATGTTCCCTCTAGGGTGATAGGAAGGAGTAACAATCCCAGAGAACCATGGATGACCAGAAATATTCAGGATACGATGAGAAGGAAAAGAGAGGCTTTTAGCAGGTACAAGGGAAGCAAATCAGCGGAGGCATTAGTGGAGTACAGAAAGTGCAGGGTGGAGCTTAAGAAAGCAATTAGGCAAGCAAAGAGGGGATATGAGAAAGCTCTGGCTGGTAAAAGTAGGGAAAATCCCAAGGTATTCTATAAGTATATCAATGGGAAGAGGATAACCAGGGAAAGAGTAGGGCCCATTAGGGACCAAGGGGGCAATCTATGGGTGGAGCCAGAGGACATCGCTAGAGTGTTGAATGAATACTTCACATCCGTCTTCACCCAAGAGAATGAGGATGAAGGTATGGAACTCGGGGAGAGACTGCGAGGTTCTTAAGCAAATTAATATAGGGAGTGACAAGGTAGTGAAAAGGATTGTCAACGGATACAACGGGATATAGATCGGTTGGAGACTTGGGCGGAGAAATGGCAGATGGAGTTTAATCTGGACAAATGCGAGGTAATGCATTTTGGAAGGTCTAATACAGGCAGGAATTATACAATAACTGGCAGAACCCTTAAGTGCATCGACGGGCAGAGGGATCTGGGTGTACAGGTCCACAGGTCACTGAAAGTGGCAATGCAGGTGGATAAGGTAGTCGGGAAGGCATATGGCATGCTTGCCTTCATTGGCAGGGGTATTGAGTATAAAAGCTGGGAAGTCATGCTGCAGCTGTATAGAACCTTGGTTAGGCCACACTTGGAATATTGCGTGCAATTCTGGTCGCCACATTACCAGAAGGATATGGAGGCGTTGGAGAGGGTGCAGAGGAGGTTTACTAGGATGCTGCCTGGTCTGGAGGTTATTAGCTATGAGGAGAGGTTGGAGAAACTCTGATTGTTCTCACTAGAGCGACAGAGATTGAGGAGCGACTTGATAGAAGTTTACAAAATTATGAGTGGCATGGACAGAGTAGATAGTCAGAAGCTTTATCCCAGGGTGGAAGAGTCAATTACTAGGGGACATAGATTTAAGGTGAGAGGAGAAAACTATAGAGGAGATGTGCAGGGCAAGTTTTTTTACACAGAGGGTAGTGAGTGTCTGGAATTTGCTGCCAGAGGAGGTGGTGGAAGCAGGTACGATAGTGATGCTTAAGAGGCAGCTTGACAAATACATGAATCGGATGGGAATAGAGGGATACGGACCCCGGAAGTGCAAAATGTTTTAGTTGACGGGCAATATGATCGGCGCAGACTTGGAGGGCCGAAGGGCCTGTTCCTGTGCTGTACTTTTCTTTGTTCTTTGTATTAGAGGTGTTGGCAGGCTTAAAAGTGGACAAATCTCCAGGTCGGGATGATTTGTGTCCCAGACTGCTGAGGGAAGCAAGGGAGGAGATTGCAGGGGCTCTGACCCAAATTTTTAATTCCTCTCTGGCCACAGGGGAGGTGCCAGAGGACTGGAGAACAGCTAATGTGGTTCCGCTATTTAAGGAGGGTTATAGAGAGAAGCCAGGGAACTACAGGCCAGTGAGTGTCACGTCAGTGGTAGGGAAACTATTGGAGAAAATTCTGAAGGAGAGAATCTATCTCCACTTGGAGAGGCAAGGTTTGATCGGGGATAGTCAGCATGGCTTTGTTAGAGGGAGGTCATGCCTAACAAATTTGATTGAATTTTTTGAGGAGGTGACCAGGTGTGTAGATGAGGGTAGTGCAGTTGATGTAGCTTATATGGATTTCAGCAAAGCCTTTGACAAGGTCCCACATGGGAGACTTATAAAGAAGGCAAATGCACATGGGATACAGGGTAATTTGATAAGGTGGATTCAAAATTGGCTTAGTTGTAGGAGACAGAGGGTGATGACAGAAGGATGCTTTAGCGACTGGAAGCCAGTGTCCAGTGGCGTACCACAGGGATCTGTGCTGGGTCCCCTATTATTTGTCATTTATATAAACAACATAGATGACTATGTGGGGTTAGGATTAGTAAGTTTGCAGATAACACAAAGATTGGCTGGGTGGTTAACAGTGAAGTTGAGTGTTTTGGGCTACAGGAAGATATAGATGGGATGGCCAAATGGGCAGATAAAATTTAACCCTGAAAAGCGTGAGGTGATACACTTTGGAAGGAGTAATTTGATAAGGAAGTATTCAGTGAACGGCATGACAATAGGAAGTTCTGAGGAACAAAGGGACCTTGGCGTGTGTGTCCATAGATCTCTGAAGGTGGAGGGGCATGTTAGTGGGGCAGTGAAAATGGCATACGGGACACTTGCCTTTATCAATCGAGGCATAGATTACAAAAGTAGGGAGGTCATGTTGGAGTTGTATAGAACCTTGGTGAGGCCACAGCTGGAGTACTGTGTGCAGTTCTGGTCGCCACATTATAGGAAGGATTTAATTGCACTGGAGGGGGTGCAGAGGAGATTCACCAGGATGTTTCCTGGGATGAAACATTTAAGTTATGAAGAGAGGTTGAATAGGTTTGGGTTGTTTTCATTGGAGCAGAAACTGAGGGGTGACCTGATCGAGGTGTACAAGATTGTGAGGGGCATGGACAGGGTGGATAGGGAGCAGCTGTTCCCCTTAGTTTCAGGGCCAGTCACGAGGGGACATAAGTTCAAGGTGAAGGGCAGGAGGTTTAGGGGGGATGTGAGGAAAATCCTTTTTACCCAGAGGGTGGTGACGGTCTGGAATGCACTGCCTGGGAGGGTGGTGGAGGCAGGTTGCCTCACATCCTTTAAAAAGTACCTGGATGAGCACTTGGCCCATAGCCTTGAATGTTATGATGTGCCAAGTGCTGGTAAATGGGATTAGGTAGGTAGGTCAGGTGTTTCTTATGTGTTGGTGCAGACTCAATGGGCCGAAGGGCTTTTTCTGCACTATGTGATTCTGTGATTCAATGCAGAGGAATAAGACCTCACACATTTGGGAAAACAGTGAATAGAAATGTTCCCAGAGGGTAGGGCAACAGAGAAATGCAAGGGGACAGGTCACCAAGTTAACCTTTTTATGCTTAGATATTACTGCGTTGCATCCCCTCAAAAGGCTGAATTTGATGATGGGGTAACTGAGGCTCTGTGCAACTGAAGCATCCCTTGATTTGGAGCTCGATGTTGTAATCCATTTTAACCAGGGCAGCTCTTCTCCATCCCAGTGAGGATAAGGGGCTCTTACTAGCTCCCAATCATTGGTGCAGAAACAATAGATCACATTATAAGTAGGTGCACACGTTAAATGATGGTATATTCCTTTCTGTCTCAACCCCCTTTCCACCCCGACCCCTCAATGGCTCAACAATGGCCATCCCTCTCAGTGCAATGGCCTCTTTTACACATACATCTCCCACCAACCTGTCTTTGTTAACAGCGTAGGATTCTATATTCTTTAAAGTGTTTTCTCTCATTTCTATTTCCAGGTCTTCCTGCACAACGTACATTCAGACTAAAGCTGCCTTGAGGTGATTGTGTGCTCCCCATTAGTGGTGGCCATAGGTGAAAATAGAATTCATAAAAAGTGTGGCCAAAGCTCTAAAACATTACAAAAGAAACTGAACCCACTGTGAGATCAGGAACCCAGGGTGATGTACTGGGCCAGCAGATTTGTTGCTGTCCACACATTTTCTTTACAGGTGGGTGCTAAACAGGTCTGACATAGCAACTGTTACAAGGCCAACTCTCTTGTGCATCCCTGAAAGTCAGGGTCAAGGGGTGCACTTTCCTACTACATTTCTCTTCAAGATCTTCAATGTCCCTAAAAATAATGTTGCCCTCCAGTCCTAGGTCGAGTCAGGCACCAAATCCACAAACCACATTTAGGATAGGCGCTGTAAAAGAAACCATTAGTCACACAGTTCATTAAGAGGAGTTTTACTATTTTCATAATACACAGTGCGTCACAGAGCACGGAGTATTTAACTTTGCATCATGTGTTTTTCACACTCCGTTTTAGACTTTATGGATCAAAATCTGCACAAAGACCAAATTGATTACATTAAAGTAAGTTACAGTCCCAGAAAAGAAACAATTTAAGTGTCATAGATGTGACCAATGGTCACATACACAGACAATGCTTCTCAGCTCCAATTCCTGTGGGTGACTGCCATTGCAATGCAAACTGGCAAAGCCAAGTGCTTCAGTCCTCTTCACGTCCCTTTCGGCTGGATTTCATTTTGCGCTTCTCCTTCTGACCCAGTATACGATGGATCTTCTTGCGAGCTTCTTTTTGCCTCTTAATCTTATCCTCCTGCTGTTTGCATTTCTGTGTGAGGAACTCTTTGTGTTGCTGGTGTTCTTTTCGATGCTGTTTCTGTATTTTGTATGCATTCACTGTGCTCAGAGCAGAGAGCAGGGCTGAGATCTGAGAACAAAACATTGTTTTTAAACACACAAAGCCTAATATTATCTCACATTAACAGTGTAACTCAAACGTTGAGCAAGTTAATGATTACGATGAACTTAGCAAATTGGTTAAGGTAGATTGCCAATCTACTTAACTAACATCAATATTTCTGATCTAATGACAAACACTGAAGTATTAAATAAATTTTAAAATATTTCATATTTCACAATAAATATACATTCCCTTCAGGAATTAAAAAACCCAAAGGGACAATGGTTCAACTGTAGCCAATTAGAGAAGTTAAAGATGGTATCAGATTAAGGGAAAAGGTTTATAATGTTGCCAAGACACAAACCCAGTAATCCTGAGGATTGAGAGCATTTTAAAATTTAGCAAAGGATGACCAAAAATTTGACATCAAAAGAGAAAACAGAATGACAGCAAACTAGTTAGAAATATAAAAACAGATTGCAGAAGCTCGATAGGTAAGTAAAACAGGACAGGTTAATAAGAGTAAACATAGGTTAATTGGAAGCAGAGATAGGAAATTTTATACTGGGAAATGGCAGAGAATTTAAATGAACTCTCTGCATCTGTCTCCATGGTAGGAGACACAAGCAAACATTCTGGAAATAGTTGGGAACCAAGGGTCTGGTGAAAATGAGAAATTTAAACAAATTAGGGTTAGTAAAGAAATAATACTGGCAAAATTAATGAAACTAAAAGTCAATAAATCCCCTGGATCTGATGGCCTTCATCCTATGTTTTAAAAGAGATGGCTGCAGAGATGTGTATGCATTGGTTTTGATCTTCTAAAATTCCCTAGATTCTAGAACAATGCCTGTGGATTGGAAGGAAGAAAGAAGAAAACAGGCAACTATAGGTCAGTTAGCCTGACATCAGCTGTAGGGAAAATGCTAAAATTAATTGTTAAGAATGCGGCAACAGAATACCTAGAAGATCGCAATATGATTGGGCAGAGTCAACACGGACTTTTGAAAGGGAAATCATGCTTAACTAACTTGTTTGTTTTGAGATTGAACTTGCATGGTAGTTAAGGGATAATAATTTTCAAAAAGCATCTGGTAAGGTGCCACAAGAGAGGCTATAACACAAAATTAGGGCTCATGAGAATTGGAGATATATATTAACAATGGATTGAGAATTGGTTAATAGGCAGAAAACAGAGTCCGAATAAATGAGTAATTTTCAAGTTTGCCGGCTGTAGCTGGTGAAACACTGAAAGAATAGGTATTTGGACCTCAGATATTTACAATCAATGACTTATACGAGGGGGCCGAGTGGAACGTATCCAAGTTAGCTGACAATACAGAGCTAGGTAGGAAAATAAGCTGCGTGGAGGGCCCAAAGAGGCTGAAAAGGGATGAATCGGTTAAGTGAGTGAGAGTGTGAGGTTATCCATTTTGGTAGGAAAAATAGGAAAGCAGAATATCTTTTAAATAGTGAGAGACTGGAAATTATGGTATTCAAAAGGGACCTGGGTGTTATTGTACGCGAATCATGAAGTTAACTTGTGGACATATAGCAAGCAATTACAAAATACAATGGCATGTTTACCTTTATTATAAAGGGATTGAAGTATACGTACGAACATATGTACATACGGATTAGGAGCAGGAATAGGCCAGTAACAGTAAAGATGTCTTACTACAATTACATAGGACCTTGATGAGATCACACCTGGATACTGTGTACAGTTTACCCAAAGAAGGGTAAACTTGCCTTAGAGAGTACCGCAATAAAAGGTTCACTAGACAGATTCCTGGGATGAGGGGGACTGTCCTACAAGGCCAGATTGAGCAGAATAAACAATATTATCTAGAGTTTAGAAGAATGAGAGCTGATATCACTCAAACAGAAAATTCTTAACAGGCTTGACAGGGTAAATGCTGGGATGGTGTTTGCACTGACTCCGGGGTGTAGAACTAGGGATCATAATCCCAGAGTATGTGAAGAGCACATACCTCGACCACACTTTGTTAACATTATCATAATTATACAGCTCTTCCTTAAGGCTTTTCCTTGTCTGACTGATGCACTGTAACTACAATGCTGAAAAAAGACATCTTTTTTTAGAAAGAGCTTCCACCTCATTGAGAAGGCTTAAAACCAATCCACATTAAACAACCTGCTTTGAAAACTCTGCTCACATTTTGACAGCTGGAACAAATTCCACGACAGCATGTGAGACAATTCGGAACATTCTAAAACAATCACAAACATTCTAAATCAAACAACCCATAACATTGTAAAAAAGAAAAAAATTCAATTTGCTCTATCCCCCAAAAATTTTTTTTAAAACGTCAGGATTCGGATCCAGATCTTTGCCAAAGACTAATCGGTTCTGTCTTGGTCCATATCCATTCTATGTAACAAGTTTCATTGGAATCTGTCCATTAGTTTTTGAGAGCTATTGTTCACAGACTGACAAACAGGGGTGAAATCATTACCTCTGCCCACATTCAGTCGCAGAAGTAGTAAGGGGTCAATTACCTAGGACTAAGAGGAAGAGGAATTTCTTCACTCAAAGGATTTTCAATCTTTAGAATTCTCTACCCCATAAAGTTGGGGTGCTCAGTCGGCAAGTATATTCAAGACAGAGGTCGACAATGTTACTGCTGCACAAACTGAAGGTTAACTCCAAGGAAGAAACAGTCAGTGCAGCCTATTCATTGCTTTCAACAGTGGGGGGCTTTGGGCTCCTCGGTTTTGAAAACAAACTCAAAAACTCCCCCACTGCAGCCTGGTTATTGTATTTTATTCAGCAGCCCCTAACTATTCTCTCGATGTGAGAGGTTAGTGAAAGTTCAGTTTCCAAACAGAGAATCCTGAGTTTATTGCAGTGATGGAGAGTGAGATAAATTGACCAGGCAGTAAACTGAGACTGGACTCTCAGTGACAGAGACACCAGCAGGAAATTCACACTCTGGGGACTGAATAGAGATGCTGGGCCACAGGAGACAGGCCTCTGTAGAGCAATGCTGTTCTCATATTCCTGACATGAATGCGTATCTAAGCTAGTCATTTCTTTTAACCCTTACATCCTCAGCTCAGAGAAACCAAAATAGTGGCACAGACATTTTCAAAAGGGACTCTGACTTCATGGGTTAGATTTGACAGCTGATTAGTGGTTGGATTTCCTAACCGATCAGTCATACTTGAAATAATTAGAATGATGTCAATGATGATTTTCATCAAGCTGAATTTTTTGGCCTGGAAATTGAGAGAAGCCTCAGTAAAGATTATCTGGGGAACCTTTCTCTAGTGATGTAGACAGTCACCGAGCGACATTCACCTTTTGCTCCTTGACCACAGAACCCCAGAACAAAGTTCTAACTTTGAAGTGGAAAGTTGAAGCCTCTTCCCCGGACAGAATACAATCAAATAGCTCGTTCATACTCAGACTCCACAGAAGCAGTGGGAACTGATACCGCACTAATCTCCAGCTGGAACGTTGCCTGATGTTTGCCCACCATGACTCAGAGATTGAAGGCCAATTCCAACATCCTGATTGCAGTGGTGACCAACTAACTTAGCTTTACATCTTAATGGAGCTAAACTCCCCACAAACATCAGTCAGCAGCTAATGCCTCAGCTACCTCAGTACTTCGCAATGTTCAGAGAGAACATGCAAATGCACAACAGGAGTGAAATAGTCATATCCTCGAGACTCATCTCCCAGGTTATTCAGGGCCAACAGGCTGAGATTCACTGGTTTTTGGAACATGCTGCTCCCGAGATTCTGGCTGCTGTGCCAAAGGAAAACAATCAGGCAAAGGATATCCAATGTGTAAGACACTAAATTAAGGATCATAGAAACCATCTCAAGGAGGAATTTCTGCAAGTCTATAGGATTGGACAGAGAAACGTCTGACACCAGATCAGACAGCAGACCCGGGACAGTGAGAATCAGGTTTTCTTGATGCACTGTCACCCATTGCCCCTTAAACAGGGCATGTGAATTTCTTCTGTTTCTGTACAATTACCTTTCTCTCGTGTGTGCTTTTTATAACAGCAACTCGTTGTCTATCCCGCGTTTCACTGGCCAATTTCTCTTGATTTTTGGGCTTGTTCTTAAAGGGCAGAGCTTTCTGCAGCATCTTGGGGATGTAGAGGGGATTGAAATGTTTCACCTTCCTCTCGATGGGCTGCAGGAAAATGCACACAGTTAGAAACACAGCAGATCCAGTACAAAGCAGGTCAATCAACCACGTCAGCATCACAGGACCCGATCCAGTCATAAACTCAATTACTCGGAAATACAAACACTTTGGCAGGGTAAAGGTGTTTCTCTGCCAGGGATTCAGTGCCTGAACTACTGATTCTTTACAAAAAACTACTGCGGATGCTGGAAATCTGATTCTTTACAGCTGGCACCTGGATTCTAAGACAGACTAGAAATAAATCATAATTATACAGCACAGCTGGCCATTTGGCCCATCAGGTCTGTTTTGGCTCTCTGAAAAAGCTACTGCAATTAGTCTCACTTCCCCAATAGCCCAGTAAGTCCTAAGTCTTTCTCCTTCATGTATTTACCCAGATCCCATTAGAAAGTTATTATTGAATCTGCTTCTACCAGCCTTTCTAAGCAGTGCATTCCAATCCTAACTTGCTGCATAACAAAATAAAAAATCCTCATCTCTCCTTTGTGAATTACCTTAAACCTTTCTCCTCTGGTCACTGACCTTTCAACAACTGGAAACAGATTGCTCTTTATCAAACTTACTCAGAATTTTGAACAGCTCCAGCAAAATCTCCTCAACCTTCTCCTCTAAGGAGAAACTCCCAGTTTCACCAGTCTCTCCACATAACTGAAGTCCCACCTCCCTGATATCATTCCCATAAATCTCTTCTGCATTCCCTCTAAAACCTTGCATCTTTCCTAATATGTGGTGCCCAGCAATGGATACAATACCCCAGCTGGGGCCTAACCAGTGGTTTCTAACTGCTTAGTTTAGCTTTCATGCTTACTCTAAGCCTATCAAACATCAGATTTCAGATAATGCCATCCTCAGAAATCTGAATCCAATCTTCTCTACTCCTTTCCTGGGAGCATTGACATTCATGCAAAGTGGTGCAGGGGGACAGAGCCACGGGGCCCCGATTGGTGCAGGGGGAACAGAGCCACAGGGCCCTGATTGGTGCAGGGGGACAGAGCCACAGGGCCCCGATTGGTGCAGGGGGAACAGAGCCACAGGGCCCCGATTGGTGCAGGGGGAACAGAGCCACAGGGCCCCGATTGATGCAGGGGGACAGAGCCACAGGGCCCCAATTGGTGCAGGGGGACAGAGCCACAGGGCCCCGATTGGTGCAGGGGGACAGAGCCACGGGGCCCCAATTGATGCAGGGGGACAGAGCCACAGGGCCCCAATTGATGCAGGGGGACAGAGCCACAGGGCCCCGATTGGTGCAGGGGGAACAGAGCCACAGGGCCCTGATTGGTGCAGGGGAAACAGAGCCACAGGGCCCCGATTGGTGCAGGGGGACAGAGCCACAGGGCCCCGATTGGTGCAGGGGGACAGAGCCACAGGGCCCCGATTGGTGCAGGGGAAACAGAGCCACGGGGCCCCGATTGGTGCAGGGGGAACAGAGCCACAGGGCCCCGATTGGTGCAGGGGGAACAGAGCCACAGGGCCCCGATTGGTGCAGGGGGAACAGAGCCACAGGGCCCCGATTGGTGCAGGGGGACAGAGCCACAGGGCCCCGATTGGTGCAGGGGGACAGAGCCACAAGTGCTGCCCTTTGGCCCTAGGATTCTCTATGTAAAGTTCAACACTTGGTGTTGGTCCTGTGCTAACCTGCTACACTGAGGAAACTACCCATGTCTCTTAGTTCTGGTGGTAAAGATGGTTGTCCTACAATAGTAATTCCAACCCATTCATCCCAGTGTGCAGCTGACATTAGGATTGTATTAATCTGCCATTACCCTGTATAAGGAATCCTTGTTTGGTTTCATCTTAATGCCCAAGTCATGTTTGAGCTGTCCAAAGCTTCTCATTCCGCTCCAGGTTTCTCTCTCGCTGCTTGGCCGAAGCAATGTTGTGACCGGATTATACAACTTTGGCACTGAAACTGGGTACCATGTTCTTATAAAAACAATATCTGAGAATCAACAAAACAAACAGGTTAGCTTTATACTGGTGAACACACCACAACATGACTAAAGTCTGTCTCCAAACCAGTTAAGGCATCAGGATTTCTGTGTTTAGTTTAAATTCAAATCGTGTTACCACAGCCACAGGTTCACACTGATTCCCCACGAGGAGCAAGACAGAATGCCTACAACAAAAGGCAAAGCCTTGTACTTGTTCCAATGTCACCATTAGCAAAGCTCCACTAGCCACAAACCAATTTCCAGCAGGCATTTCGAGTAGCCTTTTAACACTCAGTAAAATCCCAGGATTGCTGGTGAGATAGTGACACAAATGAAGCAAGGTTGCAGCATGGGTGCTCGAGGTTGGGTTGAAACTTGTTGAAAAAGGGGGAGAGAGATTAGCTCTGCCGGACCTGAGAAGGCTTTGATGCTGAACTTGTGCCTGAAACATCAAGTGTTCCAATTGTTCAGCAGTAATGTCCCTCACCTTAAAAGGCACAAAATCGTGGGAAACAAAATAAAAATTCCACTGTTAAACGCATCCCGATTATTTAACAAACGACATTCAGTGAGCTCGGTTATATCACATTTTGAGGCCATTTCCTTAACAATTACATTTAAAGATATATTACTCACCACTCATCAGCAACTTGTCCTCAAAGGAGGCTCGGAATGCACCCTCTGGGGTGCGAAGTGCTTTCTTCAACTGGCCACGAATCCCACTCACACTTCGGATCGAAGCATTCTCAAACTTAGCAACTTCCAACGCCGAGTTAAACATTCCCTGTTCAGATCACATCACACATCAGTTCAGCTACCAACCCAGGATCCAGCTCATTCCCAAAGCCCTTCATGGCCGCATGGGTCATTGCAGAGAGCCGAAGGGAATCTGGTCCAGGTGGAATGAATCAAAGATTATCTGGGAATAGAGAGTTCAGGTACAGGCTAAATACATTCCCGAGAAAGGGAAAGAAAGTGCATCCAAAGCTGGAGATCACTGGGCAACTAAAGAAATGTGAAACAACATAAAGCAGGAAAATGAGGCTTGTGGTTAATGTCAGCAACATAAAGGGAGACCCGAGACGGGAAATAAGAGAGGCAGGGAAAGTGTATGAGAGAAGGTTAGCAAGTAACATATAAAGGAATCCAAAGGTATTCCATAAACATATAAATACAAAAAGGGTTGGGCTGATTTACGACCAAAGCTAAAATCTTCTTCTGGAGGCAGAGGGTATGGCTGAGGTACTAAATGAGTACTTTAGCATTTATTAAAGGAGAGAATGCTTTCAATATCACAGGAAAGGGAGGGGTGAAGAAATTAGATAGGATAGAAATGGAAAAAGAGGATTGCAAGAGGAACATTCGAAGGGAAACTGCTGGCAGCAGTAAAGAAGCTGATCACCTTTATGAAGGCCGTGTTCTTGTATATCTTGAATGGGGTCCCCACCAACTTGAGCTTTTTAACGATAGTTACAGATTTATCGAGGTCCAGCACCACACCCGTTGCCGCTATCCTGAAATCTTTCTGCAAAAATAAAGCTGACAGTTAGTCTCGAGAACTTGACTCTTACCTATGATGAGGAAATAACAAAGAAGGGTTATAATTCAGTGCGTGTAGAACATTGAGAGCCTGACGCTGTGGTCCATATTGGAGCCAATGAAATATGCAGGGAAGGGATTGAGAACCTACAGACAGAGTTTCAGGAGCTAAAAGAACAAGAACAGGACCTCAGGAGTGGGGAACCTGGATTATTCCCGGTGCCACATGTGAGTGAGTACAGAAACAGGAAGATAGTGTCGGTGAATGTAAGGCTGAACGTGATTCAGGAGGTGCGGGGGAGGAGCAGCTTCTGACTCCTGGGACAGCGAGACAGGTTCTGGTGCAAGAGAAATGGCACAACCCAGGCGCATTGTACCTAAATAGGGCTGGGGACTAACTGATGCTGTGGGAGAGGGGCTTAAACTAATTTTGCAGGGGTAAAGAAACCAGAAATAGCAATGAGAAGACATAGTGTGGTGCAGGAACAAAGAAACCTGGGAGTACATGTGTACAAATGGTTTAAGCTAGCAAGGCAGATTGAGAAAGTGGTCAATAAGGCATACAGGCTCCTGGGATTTATAAAGTCATTGGGTACAAAAGCAAGGAAGTTATGATGAATCTTGCTAAACATTGGATTGGCCCCAACTGTACTATTTGTATCCAATTCTGGGCACTGCACTATCGGAGGGATTAGATGCAGAAAAGATTTGAGAGAATGGTTCCAGGGATGAGGGACTTCAGTTTCCTGAATAAATTAGAGAAGCTGAGGCTGCTCTCCTTAGAGGAGAGAAGATTTGAGAAGAGATTCGATAGAGGTGTTCAAAATCACGAGGGGAAAGGGGCAAGTGTTCCCATTGCCAGAAGGATCGAGAACCAGAGGACGCCAACTTAATATCTCTCCCCACAGATGCTGTCTGACTTGCTGAGGATTTCAAGTTTTTCCTGATTTTATTTCAAATTTCCAGCAGCTGCAGTATTTTCTTTTGAAGAATTTTTAAAATTTGTATAAGAGAACATCCTTGGTCTATATAAAAGCAAAAATAAAAGCAAAAAACTGCAGATGCTGGAAATCCAAAACAAAAATAAAAATACCTGGAAAAACTCAGGTCTGACAGCATCTGCGGAGAGGAACACACAGTTAACATTTCGAGTCCGTATGACTCTTCAACAGAACAGTTCTGTTGAAGGGTCATACGGACTCGAAACGTTAACTGTGTTCCTCTCCGCAGATGCTGTCAGACCTGCTGAGTTTTTCCAGGTATTTTTATTTTTTTTATCCTTGGTCAATATGTTACTAGCCCAGCAATGAAGGAAGCAGTGTTGGAAAATGGGAAATAGAGTAGGAGAACTGTTGGGTATTGGCAGTCATAAGGTAATTGGGTTTAAAGTAGTAATGGAAAGGGACTAAGAAAAACCAATCATCAAATTATTCAGCTGGAAGACAGCCAGCATGACCTGAGAAGAGATGTTAGCTTAGGTGGGCTGGCCAGGATTGGGAAAAAAACAGATAAGCAGTGGTAGGCCTTCAAAGCAAAGGTACTCCAGGTTCAAATCAAACATTCTTACAAGAAGAGGAAAGATGGGGCATCCAAAGCTACAGCTCCCTGGATGACAAAGAAAATGGAAGATAAAATAAAACAGAAAATGGAGGTTTACAACAAATGTCAGGTGCAGAATGCGATTGAAAACTAGGCAAAATACAGCAGCAAACTGAATACAGACCTAAGAATGGCAAAGAGAGAGCATGAAGAAAGATTAACGGGTAATATAAAAGAAAATCCAAAAATCTTTATAACACGCTAAAAAGTAAACAGTTAAAATAATTGCAAACAAATTAGAGCAAAAAACAAAACGTTCTTGTGGAGTCAGGCAGATGGTGAAGACGACTGAGGTATCAAATGGGTATTTCACATCTGTCTGCACAAAAGAGGATGGAGTTACTGTCACAGTAAAGGAGGGGGAGTAAAGATATTAAACAGGATAAAAGTGGGTAGAAAGAAGGCGATAATAGACTGGCATTACTCAAAGTTACAAGTCACCTGGTCCACATGTGATACATCCTAGACTGCTGAGAGAAACTGGAATGGAGATGGCTGAGGCTCTGACCACAATCTTTCATCTTTGGATATGGGAGTGGTACCCCCACTAGGTCCTGTTCCCTCAACTCTTAAATGGCCAACATTCCAGATTCCCATTTCATTGCAGCCTTGATTCAAACATGGACAAAAGGGCTAAAAGATAGACGTGCCTGCCCTCGACCATCAAGACAGTATTTCACTGAGTGTAGCATCAAAATAGCACTAGCAAAACTGAAGTTAATGGGAATCAGGGGGAAACTCTCCACTGGTTGGAATCATAACTGACACAAAGGAAGATGGTTGTGGTTCCCGGAGGCCAATCACCTCAGTCCCAGGACATTAGACCCAATCCTTTGCTGGCCTTCCCTTCAACATAAGATTAGAGTGGGGATGCTGTTCAATACCATTCACAACTCCTCAGATACTGAAGCAATCCATGTGCAGCAAGACATTCAGGCTCGGGCTAATGAATGACAAGTGCCAGGCAATGACCACCTCCAACAAGAGAGAATCTAACTACCTCCCCTTGACATTCAATAGTATTAATCATTGCTGAATCACATGTGACCAGAAACTTAACAGTACCAGCCATATCTATACGGTGGCCACGAGAGAGGTCAGACGCTGGGAATTCTAAGGCGAGCAACTCACCTGACTCCTCAAAGCCTGTTCACCATCTACAAGACACAAATCAGGAATGTGATGGAATACTCTCAACTTGTGCGGATAAGTGCAGCTCCAACAACACTCAAGAAGCTCGACAGCATCCAGGACTACGCAGTCTGCTTGATTGGCACCCCATCCACCATCTTAATTGTTCACTCCTTCCACCATCAATGTATGGTGACAGCAGTGTGTACCATCTACAAGACACTGCAGCAACTCACCAAGGTTCCTTCGACAGCACCTTCAAAACCCACAATCACTACCATCCAGAAGGACAAGGGCAGCAGGCGCATGGGAACACCACCACCTGGAAGTTTCCCTGCAAGTCACTCACCATCCTGACTTGGAACTATATCGCCATTCCTTCACTGTCTCTGGGTCAAAATCCTCCAACTCCCTAACATCACATGAACTGCAGCGGTTGAAGGCAGCAGCTCACCACCACCTTCTCGAGGGCAATTAGGGATAGGCAATAAATGCCAGCCTAGTCAATGATGCCCACATCCCATGAAAGAATTTAAAAAAGGGCAATTAGGGATGGATAATAAATGCTGGCCTTGCCAGGGAAGCTCACATCCCATGAAGGAATTAAAAAAACGTCACTGGCTAAGGGATGGAAGGCAGAGAGTAATGGTGATGGATATTTGTCCAACTGGAGAAAAGTACAGAGTGGAATTCCCCAGGGTCACTATTAGGACCACTGCTTTTACAGACACAAGGCAGACAAGGTGCCCTCTAACTTCTGTTTGCTTGTCCCTGAAAAAGCGACACACGGTCTCTCGCACACAGGTATCTTAAAGACAACATTGCTTGTGTCCCTGCACAGTATATTTCTGATTGCTGTGTGTCCCTGCACAGTATATTTCTGATTGCTGTGTGTCCCCGCTCAGTATATTTCTGATTGCTGTGTGTCCCTGCACAGTATATTTCTGATTGCTGTGTGTCCCTGTACAGTATATTTCTGATTGCTGTGTGTCCCCGCTCAGTATATTTCTGTTTGTTGTGTGTCCCTGCACAGTATATTTCTGATTGCTGTGTGTCCCTGCACAGTATATTTCTGATTGCTGTGTGTCCCTGCACAGTATATTTCTGTTTGCTGTGTGTCCCTGCACAGTATATTTCTGATTGCTGTGTGTCCCTGCACAGTATATTTCTGATTGCTGTGTGTCCCTGCACAGTATATTTCTGATTGCTGTGTGTCCCTGCACAGTATATTTCTGATTGCTGTGTGTCCCCGCACAGTATATTTCTGATTGCTGTGTGTCCCCGCACAGTATATTTCTGATTGCTGTGTGTCCCCGCACAGTATATTTCTGATTGCTGTGTGTCCCCGCACAGTATATTTCTGATTGCTGTGTGTCCCCGCACAGTATATTTCTGATTGCTGTGTGTCCCTGCACAGTATATTTCTGATTGCTGTGTGTCCCTGCACAGTATATTTCTGATTGCTGTGTGTCCCCGCACAGTATATTTCTGATTGCTGTGTGTCCCCGCACAGTATATTTCTGATTGCTGTGTGTCCCCGCACAGTATATTTCTGATTGCTGTGTGTCCCCGCACAGTATATTTCTGATTGCTGTGTGTCCCCGCACAGTATATTTCTGATTGCTGTGTGTCCATGCACCCACAAGCTTAGAAGGAACATTGATGGCAGGTGCAATTTAATGTGGACAAGTGTGAAGTTATGCACTTTGGAAGAAATGACATGGAGAGGCAGTATAAATTTAAATGGTGGTATTCTGAAGCGGGTACAAGAGCAGGGGAGGTAACTGGTGGTACATATTTATAAATATTTGAAGCTGGCAGGGAAAGCTGACAAGGCAGTTAAAGTGTATGTATACTTGGCCTCCATAAATAGAATACATTGGATATACAAATAAGTGAGTCAAACTAGACCATTACCAATCATTGTGTAGTTCTGAGCACCACACTTTGGGAAAGATGTCAAGACCTGGGAGAGGATACAGAAGGGGTTTATCAAGATGACATCAAGAATGAGCCGCTTCAGTTGAGTGAAGAGATTGGAGAAACTGGGCTCAAAGCAGAGAAGCTTAAGGAGAGACCTAACAGAAGTAGTCAAAATTAGGAGAGGTTTTGATAGAGCAAATAGGGAGAAAGAGGATCAGTCACCAGGGGTCATAGATTTAAAATAATTGAAATTCAAAAGGGCAACAGGGGAAATAAGGAGAAACTTCTACACACACAGCGTTAAGTTGTGGAATGCACTACCCGATAGGATTGTGGCATCATATTGCACAGGAACTTTCAAAAGAGGCACCTATTTGCAGGGGAAAAAGCTGGACTGTGGGACTATTGGTCGTCTGATTCAATGAAGAGCATTTTCCAACCCTGTCCCAAAAATGAGAACTGGAAACAGCCCTAATCTTGCACAGCTGAATCTATCCCTTTAAGGTATTATATCCCTCCACTCTAATGTACATTGCTGCAACCTTGACATTCTCACTCCTTAACAGCCCTTCCCATTCCAACGCTTTCTTCATCATTTCTCTCATTCACCACTTTCCCACCAGGACCAAGCTCTTTTTCTGAATAACCCAAGGGAAGTGCAGGAGGGGGTTGGGACATGAACGAGAGAGAGTGGGGAAATGGTGAAGAGAACGCTGCTTAACCTAACCACTGTCTGCCCTGTTCAGCTGCCTTGTGTCCCCACATGCAGAAACTCACCGAAGCACCACCCACAGATGGAATAGCGAAAAATCCTGTGCCTTGTGGAGTAATCGGACCTGGAGTGAGGAAGGACAAAGTTTGCAAGTTACACAAAACTCTGAAAAGCTATTACTGAAAACATTAGCAGCATTACAACAGAGGCTCCCAATGAGGGTTGATTGTGGGAATGATTTGAAGCTGATGAGGGTATCTGCTGTCACTATAACAGCCTCAGCTTCCAGGAGCTGTCTCTGCAATATTCACCTTTAATACAGGTTCTTCAAATCTGATTTACTCATATTGCACCCATAGTCATGAACAGGTAGCAGGTCAGCCAGGATTGTACTGCATGGCAGTCTTACAGAGTCTCAGCTTTAATCAACAGTTCAATCAGGTGAACTCACACAGGTAGCAACTACTCAGTGGCTTTGGCCAAGGCAGAGTTTCCACTTCTGATCATCATGCTCAATTCCTCCTGGATCAGGCAAGGACTGGCTTCAGCTCACGCCGTCGAGGCGATGACACCACAGACACTAACTGTCTTAGCACTGTTACAATTATGAAGCTTATAAAATTATTACGTTTTGAGAGACTGGGTCTTTAATTTAGTAAAATGGAAGTGGTCATGTGACCTGCTCTGAAGTCCGCCTGACAACAAGCCCGGGAGGTTTGATTGTTAGAGATTAAAGGACCCCAGATTGTTTTACTGGGAAGAAGGTGCAAGGTGTTTACACTTGGACACAATGGCAGCAGCCTGTGTGTAACAGTGGACTGAGAGTGTCCAAAGTCCCAGAAAAGTGTTGTGAATATCGGATGTAAACAGTTGTGCTTTAAACCGTCCATTTACTTTCTACATAAAAGAGTGTTGGGGTCTTAAGGATAGCTAATCAGCATACAAGGCCCATAGGATCTACATTGGCATCGCGATGGGCTTCAAGATGGGAAAGGTACAGACCATTGTGTTACAGGCTTTCTTAAAATATCACTGAATATTACAGATGGGTTAGTCTGCCAGGGTCCCCGAGAGAGAGAGAGTGAGAGAGTGTGAGAGAGTGTGAGAGAGTGTGAGAGAGTGTGAGAGAGTGTGAGAGAGTGTGAGAGAGTGTGAGAGAGTGTGAGAGAGTGTGAGAGAGTGTGAGAGAGTGTGAGAGAGTGTGAGAGAGTGTGAGAGAGTGTGAGAGAGTGTGAGAGAGTGTGAGAGAGTGTGAGAGAGTGTGAGAGAGTGTGAGAGAGTGTGAGAGAGTGTGAGAGAGTGTGAGAGAGTGTGAGAGAGTGTGAGAGAGAGTGAGAGAGTGTGAGAGAGTGTGAGAGAGTGTGAGAGAGTGTGAGAGAGTGTGAGAGAGTGTGAGAGAGTGTGAGAGAGTGTGAGAGAGTGTGAGAGAGAGTGAGAGAGAGTGAGAGAGAGTGAGAGAGAGTGAGAGAGAGTGAGAGAGAGTGAGATCCAAAGACTCCATGGTTCGCCACACAGGAATGCAGGTGGAAATTTGAGCTCGGATTGAAAAGGTCAAGTTCACAAGGAGTTAAAATGAAGCTGGAAGATTTGTCTCGCTCCCACAAGAGGGAGGATCTCCAGTAATACTCACAGTGAAGGACAGTTCTAGGGTTAGAAATGACCAGGCTGACAAAGGAAAAGAAGTAAACCCTTGGGAGCTAAGAATCATTTTGGACAGATTCTGTGAGAATTGAATTAAAGGACAGTGTAACATTTACCTGTGAAGTATGTTTTTCGGTTGTGTTAATATAACGAAGGAGATATTCCATTCTATGGTTCAAAGTATAAGTGGCCAACAAATATAGAGTTTGTTCAATATTTCAATATTAAACATCTTAAAAATATGAAATTTTGTTGTGTCATCCTTTCAGCTATTAATTGCAGCTCATATTTCTTTTTTAAGTTATCGGTCTCTACGGAGATCGTAACAGCACACACATGAAAAGTGTAAACCACCACCCATGGGCCAACATCCCCGGAGTTATCCTCTGAGACAGGAGATGGAGAAGTGGGAAGTCTCTTACCCCAGATGGTAGCAGAGCAGTGCATGTGCTCCGGTGTGTACTTGAGCAGTCTGTGGCGTCCATTGTGGTCCTCAATGTAATACATCGGGATGGTCTGAAAGCGCCTCCAGCCGAGGGAGAAGATCAAAGGGTCTCTGGTCTTCAAAATCTTCTTGTGCCATCGATGCTTCTTCAAACGCATCTGGTTCAGCAGGAAAAAGTGGAACGTTAGTGGACAGCAGTTACAATGACCCTTTCCGTTGGAGCCATCTCAGTAGCATTGTACCTTGTCATGAAGATATTAATGTATATAATGTTACCGGAAATTATTTTAAACTGGACTTGTAGTAGGGTCTGTGTCTGTGGGTGAGAGTGTGTGTGTTAATTGTATTAAAGCCAGCTAGTCTGGGTACTTTGATGTACAGTTATTTTGAGATGTTAAACAGTAAGGAAATTAAGGTAAAGAGTACGTTTGCATTTCCATTCAAAGACTGGGGGTGAAATCTTGCACATAGCTAGGAGACACCAAGTAATATGTTTATATTACTAATAAAATTGGTGCTATGAAAGGAGTTTTATCGTTAAAAGAGGTGGAGTTCAAAGCGCCTAGTGATGCAATGAGAATCTGCGTTCAAAGGGAAGGCTAGGTATACACAGAAGAGTTTTGAGAGGGAGTCAGAGGCATGGAAGGTCTAAGCCTGTAAACCTACAACTATTGGTGAAGGGACAAATTGAAAGAAACCTCACTTTGAATTCATAAGATCAAATGTGCTTTGCCTGGTGTCGGTTTAAAGTCTATGGGTTGTTATTGCACTGGGGAAGATTTTGGGAGTGATTAATTTGGGGATTTGTTTAATAGTTATTATGGTAGTAATTTGTAGACATGTGTCTATGTTTAATACCTTGTTAAATTAATAAATGTTTAATTTATATAAAAAACCTCTCGAGGTCTGTTGGTTTTATTTCTGAATTCCGAGCTGCATCTCAAACATACCAAGTGAAAATATAGGTTATGACAGTTGTTTCAAGTTTTCCTCGGGATTTTAAATAACTTGGCCTTTACCAACTGCTGTGTCCTAACAACCTACACACATTATATAGGTTAAACTTTGTGCATGGGTGCTCGTTCTGACAAATGTAACTCTTCTCAACAGATGTAACATAGTCTATTGGCGAGGGTCTATGTCACAGACTGCAGCACAATATGAGATTCCATCCTGGCTGGAGCTATATTGTTATAATCCCCAATAGCATTTGGCTGTAACACTCCAGGGCCGGGGAACAAGAAAGTCGGACACATTTGCTGTTTGATATCCTGCAGCGTCCCCAAGCATTTGGCTTCCAAAGCCAGAACCAAGGAGCAGCCACACCCCTGGGATCACAAACTCGTACCTACAGTCCCTTCTCTGGCAGCTGGGAGTCGGAGCTTTTTGGAAAATATATTTTAAAATATTGTATATAATATTGATGAGGTTCCTCCAACATTTACCATTGGACTGTAATGTACCCAAAAACTAAAAGTATCATAGTCAAGTCCTGCTGAGGAGTAGTAAATCAGAAGCTGGTGTTCTGCCTGTATCCAACTAGGGAATGGACAAGAGCTGTATTAATGGACCCAGGGTCCACACTGTTCTTACTGCCCCTCCACCATCAGACTGGGAACATCAATATTTCAAATACTGCTGCTGACTCAGGAGACAAAATAGGACAAGCCAGCAGGATTTAAAGAAGTGAAAGTGTGTTTTAAGTGCAATGCTCCTAACTGTGTACACTGCACAATAATCTTCAGTTATGCATGCCCCAGCACAAAAGAAAAACTTGCATTTATATAGCGCCTTTCACAATGACAGGATTTCCCCAAGTGCGTTATAGTAAATTAAGTACTTTTGGAAGTGCAGCCATTTGTATAATGTAGAAAATACAGCAGCCAATTTGCTCACAAAAACCTCCCACACACAACTACGTGATAATGGCCAGGTAATTAGAATACAATGCAATAGAAGTCAAGCTTCAGCTATACAAAGCCCTAATTAGGCATCCCTGGAGTACTGGGAGAAGACAGAGAGTGGTAGTGGATGATTGCTTCTCAGACTGGAGGTCTGTGACTAGTGGTGTGCCTCAGGGATCTGTGCTGGGACCATTGTTTTTGTTGTCTATATCAATGATTTGGATGATAATGTGGTGAATTGGATCAGCAAGTTTGCTGATGACGCTAAGATTGGAGGCGTTGTGGACAGCGAGGAAGGCTTTCAAAGCTTGCAGAGAGATCTGGACCAACTGGAAAAATGGGCCAGAAAATGGCAATGGAATTTAATGCGGAAAAGTGTGAGGTGTTACATTTTGGAAGGTCAAACCAAGGTAGGACATACACAGTAAATGGTAGGGCACTGAGGAGTGCGGAGGAACAAAGGGATCTGGGAGTTCAGATACATAATTCCCTGAAAGTGGCGTCACAGGTAGACAAGGTTGTAAAGAAAGCTTTTGGCATACTGGCCTTCATAAATCAAAGTATTGAGTATAGGAGTTGGGATGTTATGGTGAGGTTGTATAAGACATTGGTGAGGCCAACTTTGGAGTATTGTGTGCAGTTCTGGTTGCCTAACTACAGGAAGGATATCAGTAAGATTGAGAGAGAGCAGAGAAGATTTACTAGGATGTTGCCAGGTCTTAAGGAGTTGAGTTACAGGGAAAGATTAAACAGGTTAGGACTTTATTTCTTGGAGCGTAGAAGAATGAGGGGAGATTTGATAGAAGTTTACAAAATTATGAGGGGTATAGACAGAGTAAATGCGAGTAGGCTCTTTCCACTTGGATTAGGAGAGATAAACACGAGAGGACATGGCTTTAGGGTGAAAGGGGAAAGGTTTAGGGGGAACATCTTCACTCAGAGAGTGGTGAGAGTGTGGAACGAGCTGCCATCTGACGTGGTAAATGCGGGCTCACTCTTAAGTTTTAAGAATAAATTGGATAGATACATGGATGGGAGAGGTCTGGAGGGTTATGGACTAGGTGCAGGTCAATGGGACTAGCGGAATAATATTTCGGCACAGACTAGAAGGGCCGAATGGCCTGTTTTCTGTGCTGTAGTGTTCTATGGTTCTACTACGATTAAGTCTGGGCATCACATCTTAGAAAGGATATACTGGCCTTGGGAGGGGGTACAGTGTAGATTTACCAGAATGATAGCTCAACTCCAAGGGACAAACTACAAGGAGAGATTAAACAAACTAGGATTGTATTTCCTGGAATATAGGTGGTTAAGAGGTGATTATTCAAAGATATGAAGGGGAATTGATGGGATAGATTGGAAGGAACTATTTATGTTAACTGGAGAATCTAGGACTATGGGGCAGAGTCAAAAAATTAAGAATCAGCCCTTTTGGGGTGAAATTAGGAAACATGTCCTCATGCAAAGGGTGATAGAAGTTTGGAACTCTTCTGAAAATGGCAATTGATGTTGGGTTACTTGTTCATTTTAAAACAGATTGGTAGATTTTTGTTTGCCAAAGGTATCAAGGGATAAGGGGCAAAGGTGGGTCAGTGTAGTTAGGTTGCAGGTCAGCCATGATCTCATTGAATGGCAGAGCAGGCTCAAGGGGCTAAATGACTGCCTACTGTTTCTAATCTGTCTTTTTCTGTGATGTTGATTGATGATAAGTATTGGTCAGGAGGCCAGGGAGAAAGTGCCTGTTTTTCTTCTGAATAGTGCCAAGGATTTTCACATCCAGCTGCGAGGTTTGAAGTCTTATCCAAAAGAAGTTACCTGACTGTACAGCATCCCTCAATGCTGCACTGGAGTGTCAATCCCTGAACAAAAAGTGAGGATCAAACCTGCAACAGAAACTGCTCCAAACAGCTTCACAGCCATAATTAAACACAAAATTGTTTATGTCTCTTGTCACAAACTCCATTTCTTCACCACCAATTCCAGGCCCTCTTTGCCTACTATCTGAGATGGAACCAAACTTTTCACAACCTTGGCATCCTATTTGACCTTGAGCTGAGCTTCTGACCCCAAGCCCATATCATCACCAAGATTAGCTACTTCCACATCTGTAAGATTGCCTAATTCCAATGCCCTCCAGTCCAGCCTCGCATTCTCCAACCATGTGTATACTGGAGGTCATCCAAAACTCTGCTGCCAATGTCCTAACTCGCACCAAATAGCATTCCCATGCTAACTGACCTACTTTGGCCCTCGGTCCATCAAGGCCATAATCTTAAAATTTTCACCCCGTGTTCAAATCCCTTCATGGCCTCACCCGCTCACTATTTCTTTAACCTCCTTCAGCCCTACAATCCTCTGAGATCTGTTCCTATTCTGGCCTCTTGTACATTTCTGACTTTCATCGATGACCATGTGTTCAGCTGCCTCGATCCTACACTCTGGAATTTTGTTTTATTCATTCACGGGGATGTGGGCTTCACTGGCTCAGCCAACATTTATTACCCATCCCTAGATGCCCTTGTGGTGGTGGTGGTGAGTTGCCTTCTTGAACCGCTGCTGTCCCTGTGGTGTAGATACACCCACAGTGCTGTTAGAGAGGGAGTTCCAGAGTTTTGAGCCAGCAACAGTGAAGGAACGGCGATATATTTCAGGATGGTGAATTACTTGGAGGGGAACCTCCAGGTGGTGGTATTCCCATCTATCTGCTGCCCTTGCCCTTCTAGGTGGAAGTGGTCATAGGTTTGGAAGGTGCTGTCGAAGGAGCCTTGGTGAATTCCTGCAGTGCATCTTGTAGATGGTACACACTGCTGCTACTGTGCGTCGGTGCTGGAGGGAGTGAATGTTTGTGGATGTGGTGCCAACCAAGTGGGCTGCTTTGAAGAAGCTGGACATCGTCCAGGGCAGAGTTGTGGGAGCTGCACTCATCCAGGCAAGTGGGGGATATTCCATCACACTCCTGACTTGTGCCTTGTAGAAGGTGGACAGGCTTTGGGAAGTCATGAGGTAAGTTACTCGTCGCACGATTCCTAGCCTCTGACCTGCTCTTGTAGCCACAGTATTTATATGGATAGCCCAGTTCAGTTTCTGATCAATGGTAATCCCCAGGATGTTGATATTGGAGGATTCGGTGATGGTAATACCATTGAACATCAAGGGGCGATGGCTGGGTTCTCTCTTGTTGGAGATGGTCATTGCCTGACACTTGTGTGGTGCAAATGTTACCTACCACTTGTCAGCCCAAGCCTGGATATTGTCCAGGTCTTGCTGCATTTGGACATGGACTGCTTCAGTATCTGAGGAGTCGCGAATGGTGCTGAACACTGTGCAACCATCAGCGAACATCCCAACTTCTGACCTTATGATGGAAGGAAGGTCTTTGATGAAGTAGCTGAAGATGGTTGGGCTGAGGACACTACCCTGAGGAACTCCTGTAGTGATGTCCTGGAGCTGAGATGACTGACCTCCAACAACAACCATCTTCCTTTGTGCTAGGTATGACTTCAACCAGAATTTTCCCCAATTCCCATTGACTCCAGTTTTGCTGGGGCTCCTTGATGCCATACTCGGTCAAATGCTGCCTTGATGTCAAGGGCAGTCACTCTCACCTCACCTCGGGAGTTCAGCTCTTGTCCATGTTTGACCAAGTATGTAATGAGGTCAGGAGCTGAGTGGCCCTGGCGGAACCCAAACTGAGCATCAGTGAGCAGGTTATTGCTAAGCAAGTGCCGCTTTGATAGCACTGTTGATGACCCCTTCCATTACTTTACTGACAATCGAGAGTAGGCTAATGGGGCGATAATTGGCCGGGATGCATTTGTCCTGCTTTTTGTGTACAGGACATACCTGGGCAATTTTCCACATAGCCAGGTCAATGCCAGTGTTGTAGCTGTACTGGAACAGCTTGGCTAGGGGTGCAGCAAGTTCTGGAGCACAAGTCTTCATTACTATTGCTGCAATATTGTCAGGGCCCATAGCCTTTGCACTATCCAGTGCCTTCAGCCACTTCTTGATGTCACGTGGAGTGAATCGAATTGGCTGGAGGCTGGCATCTGTGATGCTGGGGACCTCCGGAGGAGGCCGAGATGGATCATCCACTCGGCCTTTTGGCTGAAGATTATTGTGAATGCTTCAGCCTTATCTTTTGCACTGATGTGCTGGGCTCCCCATCATTGAGGATGAGGATATTTGTGGAGCCTCCTCCTCCAGTGAGTTGTTTAATTGTCCACCATTCACAACTCGATGTGGCAGGACTGCAGAGCTTAGATCTGATCCGTTGGTTGTGGGATCGCTTAGCTCTGTCTATCACTTGCTGCTTATTCTGTTTGGGATGCAAGTAATCCTGTGTTATAGCCTCACCAAGGTTTTTCCACCTCATTTTTGTGACTTTGTAGCAGTTTGTTACAACATTTCAGAGGGCATTTAAGAGTCAACCACATTGCTGTGGGTCTGGAGTCACATGTAGGCCAGACCAGGTAAGGACAACCAGGTAAGCCCTTCCCTAAAGAGCAGGGTTTTTAACAACACCCGACAATGGTTTTATTGTCACTATTTTAAGACTTTTAACTCAGATTTTTATTGAATTAAAATTCCACCATCTGCCGTGGGTCCCCAGAGCAATACCCTGGATCTCTGGATTACCAGCGACAATACCACTACACCATCGCCTCCTCCTCCCTAAACCCTCCATTTTCTACACTTCCTTTAAGACCCTCCTTAAAACTTCCTTCTGACTAAGCTTTGGGTCACCAGTCATATCTCATTCTTTGACTTAACATTAATTTGTTGATCTGACAACGCTCGTGTGAAATATCCTGGGATGTTTTTCTCTGCTCAAGGCGCTATATAAATGCAAATTGTTGTTATTGGTGAGCCATTACCTGCAAATATCCAATATTTCCTTCGTTGTTTCCCAAGCCACCGAGTATCAATGGATAGCAGGGGTCAAAATTTGCCACAAACTCAAAGGGCACATTTTCAATCTCAACACGGAGGTACATTCCAGGTCTAAAACCTTCATACTGGACTCGGGTCTGATCATCTTGGTCATCAAACTCGGCTCGGTTAAGCTGTTTGAAAGGGAAAGCCACGTCAGAATAAAGAAATCAGCAACGTTCATTCACTGGATATTGCCGGGGTTGTGGGTTAGGTGGCAGACACAATTTTCTTATTATAGTAAAAACAAAAAATGCTGTAAATACAGCAACTGTGGAGAGGAACACAGCTAACATTTCAGAACTAATGGTAGGTCAGTGACCTGAGAGTCAACTCTCCAGGGATGTTGCCTGACCTGCAGAGTATTTCCTGCACTTCTTGTTTTTATTTCAGATTTGCAGCATCTGCAGTATTTTGCTCTAGTTTTCCGATTATAGTGATTTCTTGCAACATCGTACCCAAAGGAGAAGTGCAAGGGAATTCCACTATCCATGCATAGGTCTTATTAATAACTTTGTATTTCACTTACAACTGCACCAAATTTGTTCAAATTCCATATTCGTAAAACAAGTAAACAGTGAACAGGTGAAAAGGGAGCTAAATAAGGGATTAACAATGGAGTGAAAACAATTAAACTTGAGCAATCAATAAAAGCAGGTAGAGAAGCTGAACCACGCAAAGCACTCCTAAAGCATTGATATCATCTTCAGCTTTTGACAATTAAGATTTCCGACGAATGCATACTTGACAAGTTACACTTGTGATGACATTATAGGAAGTGCCAAACTCCGGACCGAGAATGTTTATCCCTACCTGTGCCTGCTTCTGCATTTCGTCCTTAAGATCGTGGAAGTAGGTTCCTTCGCCATCATCATACTCCACATCAAACATTTCCTTCAATTTTCGCTTTTTCGCCAAACGCTTGCTCTGTTCTTCCTCCTCCTCTGTGCCTTTAGGATCATCATTACCGTCTTCATCTTCTTCTTCACCCTAATACAGCACACAACTTCGTTTTCAGTTTTAAAGCTAATTTCAACATCCAGATGTTATAATACAGACTAAAATGCTTCCAATTCTGCCATTCTCATCAAATCCTGAGGCTTGGAACATTTTGACTAATTTCTGACTGGTTTCCTAGGAAATGTCCCACGTGCTCCAGCAGCTTGCTCCAGTGACCAGTTATAATTTGTGGATGACTCACCTTGTTGGATATGACAGCTAAGCCCAATCCTGTTCTCAGGTAATGGACACTTACATGTACCTTACAGCAGAGTTAAGTGTACAGCCAAAAGCAACAAGAGTCCTGGATGATTGCTAAAGGAATAGAGTATAAAAATAGGGAAGTGTTGTTACAACTGTACAAGGCATTGGTGAGACCGCACCTGGAGTACTGTGCACAGTTTTGGTCCCCTTACTTGAGGATGGATGTAGTTGCATTGGAGGCGGTTCAGAGGAGGTTCACTAGATTGATTCCAGAGATGCGGGGCTTGTCTTATGAGAAGAGATTGAGCAGTTTACGCCTATACTCGCTGGAGTTTAGAAGGATGAGAGGAGATCTAATTGAGGTATATAAGATGCTAAAGGGATCGACAAAGTAGACGTGGAGCGGATGTTTCCCCTTGTGGGGGATTCTAGAATGAGAGGCCGTAGTTTTAGGCTAAGGGGTGGTAGATTTAAATCAGAGATGAGGAGGAATTACTTTTCTCAAAGGGTTGTGAATCTATGGGATTCACTACCTCAGATTACAGTGGCTGCCGGGGCATTGAATAAATTTATGGAGGAGATAGATTTTAAATTAGTAACGGGTTGAAAGGTTATGGGGAGAGGGCAGGAAATTGGAGTTGAGGCCAAAATGAGATCAGCCATGATCGTATTGATTGGCGGGGCAGGCTCGAGGGGCTGAATTGCCTACTCCTGCTCCTAGTTCTTATGATGTCCCCATCCTCAAGGCACTGAGGCTAACTGGCCATCTGACATCCACCAGTGATGTGTTGACCGGAAAAGAAACAAAGATCCTTCTGGCAGCTTCATAAACACACTGGAGCACAGTGTCAGCCGCTTGCAGTAAAACCACAGCACCATAGAAAAGTTATGGCACAGAAAGAGCCCATCGTGTCTGTGCCAGACAAACAGAGAAAAAAAAACTAGTCACACATTTAATTCCACTTTCCACATCCATAGCCTTGCAGGTTACAGTGCTTCAGGTGCAGATCTAGGTACCTTTTAAATGAGTTGAGTGTTTCAACCTCAACCACCAACTTAGGCAGCGAATTCCAGATGTCCTCTAATCCTTCTACCAATCACCTTACATCTCTGCCCCCTCGTAACTGACCCCTCAGTTTGGGGAAACAAGTCTTTCCTGTCTACCCTATCTAGGCCCCTTATAATTTTGTACACCTCAATTAGGTCACCCCTCAGCCTCCTCTGTTCTAAGGAAAGCAACCCCAGCCTATCTTATCTTTCCTCATAACTGCGATTTTCAAGCCCTGGCAACATTCTTGTAAATCTTCGCTGTATTGTCTTCAGAGCAATGATGTCCTTCCTGTAATGTGACCAGAACCGTGTACACAATTCCAGCTGTGGCCTAACCAGCATTTTATACAGTTCCAGCATTAAAATCACTGCTTTTGTATTCAATACCTCACCCAATAAAAGGAAAGCATTCCATATGCTTTCTTGACCACCTTGTCCACCTGTCCTGCCACCTTCAGGGACCTGTGGACATGCACTCCCAAGATCTCTCACTTCCTCTACCCTTCTCAATATCCTCTTGTTTATTGAGTATTCCCTGCTTTTTTTGCCCTCCCCAAATGCATTACCTCACACTTCTCTGGATTGAATTCCATTTGCATTTATGTTCCAATGATCTGCTTTGTAAAAACATTTCTAAAGTGCCTCCTTTGCCCATCCAGGGACAATTCTAATCGACTACACCTTTGTTAATGATTTAGATTTTTAAAAAAGCATAAAATACAAAAGGAAATGATGTTAAACTTACACTAAGCGTTAGTTAGGTCACAGCAGGAGCATTCGGTAGTTTGAGGATAAGCCCACTGCATATAATGCGAGCTTACAGTTGTGGAGAGACCAGGAGGATGAGGCCTTTTCTACAAGAACTGAAGTGATGGTAATGGATAACCACAAACAGGCCTTCCAGATTATGAAGGGTTACAATAGAGTAAATAGATTTTTGCACTGGTTAATGAGATGGTCACAAGATGCATACAAATTTACAACCGACATTGTCAGTTATTTAACCAACAGGGAATTTTATTTGAAGCTAAATATTTCTGATATGAACTCAGGTCTGAAGATTTATCGGATGATGTTGCACACAAGCAAGACTTTCAGCCCATCGTGTTTGTCCCATCTTTTTGAAAGAACACTCAACTAATCCCACTGCTGAATTTACCTCTATGGATAAACTCACAAAAATGCTAAATCTTCCCAGATGGCATTTTAAAGAGTTGGGAAAGTGAGGAGAATGGGACGGAACATGGTGGAATTTTAAAGGATAAAGGGATGGAGCAGGAGAACAGAATTCAACAAGGAGCTTAACGCGGAAGAAAAACCCTTGTGCAGCATGTCTGAGCTTCTCTTTACCCCTTTCCTGACTTCAGTCCAGCATGGATTGTGCCCTCTCCGAGCTCTAATACCCTTCCAATAACATGGAGCCCAGAACTTCATGCGATGCTTCAACAATGGCCTAACTAATATCTTGTACATCATTTCCTTCCTTTCATATTCAACTTCCCAAGGAAGATGTAGAATCCGATTTGCTGCTTAAAAATCAGCCTTATCCTCACCGTTAAACGTCTCTTTACAATTGAATGTTCTTTTCCCAAAATGCACCACATATATTAACATGGATCTGCCCCAGCCATCCCATAATCCACATTTTTAAGATTCCCTTTAATAGTCAGTGCTTTGTTGCCAATCTCTTATGAAGCCTTTTGATCAGTTGACATTACCTTCTGAATAACTGCAGACTGAAGCAGCACAGAGTTTGAGCCTATATTAAAGCCAACTGTATAAATCCCAAATCAATTGTTATGCTTAAGCCTGAATCTCCTAAAAAAAAGACCTCTTAAGCATTAAGTGCCATTTAATTAATCATTAATCTTTCTGGAGGTAGAAGGTTTTTAGACACAAACCTCATGATTTTGTTTTAGTTCAACAGGTTTCCCTGAATGAATTTCTCCTGTCTCCAGATCCTCAAATGCTCCATACACAGAATCTGGAAGAAAAAAAATCACTGTGTGAAAACGGTTTAGAGACATGTGAGGGGCTGGGTGGGGGCGGGGGAAGAGCAGCAGCTATAAAACGTTACATCATAAGGGCAAAGAAAATAGCAGCAGGGGTAGACCATATGGCACCTCGAGCTTGCTCAGCCATTCAATCCAATCATGAACGACCTGCTGCCTCAGATCCATTTTCCTGTCTGCTCCCCATATCGCTTTATTCCCTGAGTGGCCAAAGATCTGTCTATCTCAACCTTAAATATATTCAATGATGGAGAGTCCACAACCCTCAGGGGTAGAGAACTCCGAAGATTTACAACCTTTTGAGAGAAGAAATTTCTCCTCATCTCAGTTCTGAGTGATCAGCCCTTATCCTGAGACTGTGCCTCAGCCAGGGGAAGTAACCTCTGTATCAACCTGTCAAGCCCCTTCATAATCTGATATGTTTCAATGAGATCACCTCTCATTCTTCTAAACTCCAGAGAATGTAGGTCCAATTTACTCAGCCAATCATCTTAGGACAATTTACTCAGCCAATCATCATAGGACAATTTACTCAGCCAATCATCATAGGACAATTTACTCAGCCAATCATCATAGGACAATTTACTCAGCCAATCATCATAGGACAATTTACTCAGCCAATCATCATTAGGAACCAATCCAGTGAACCTTCACTTTACCCCCTCCAAGACAGGTATATCCTTCCTCGATATGGAGACCAAAGCTGCTCACCAAAACTCTGCATGATTGTAGCAAGACTTCTTTATTCTTGTGTTCCAAGCCCCTTGCAATATAGCCCAAACATGATTTTCTGACTCATTGTCTAAGTCACTAACATAGACTGTAAATAGCTGATCCTTCTGGCATTCCACTCGTTACAGCCCGCCAACTTGAAAATGCCCCGTTTATCTCTACTCTCTGCTTCCTGTCTGTTACCCAATCCTCTATCCATGGTAATACATTACCCCCAGCTTCATGAGCCCTTATCTTGCATATTAATATTTTGTGTGGCAAAATAACTTTTGGAAATCCAAGTATACTACATCTACTAGCTCACCTTTATCGACCCTAATAGCTCCATCCCTAATTAGCCATACAAGGGCTCGTAGGCATCTTTCGCTGTTCAATGCAATTCTTTGCACCGCTGTCACTCTGCCTTATTAGTGCCCTACTGGTTACATACTACAAAAAACCTCTAATAAAGCTGTCAAAAATGATTTCCCTTTCATACAACTGCATTGATTTTGTCTTATCATACCATGATCTTCTAAGTTCACTGTTAAGACTTTTGTAATTATAGATTCCAGCCCTTTCCTGATGACTGATGTCAGGTTAACTGGCCAGCTCCTTTCTTCAATAGTGGTGTCACATTTGCTAACTTCCATTTTGTTCGGACTCAAGAACCTAGGGAATTTTGGAAACTCTTAACCAGCACATCCACCGCCTCTGCAACTACCTCTTTTAGAACCCTAGGAGGTAGGCCATCAGATCCTGGGAATTTGTTGCATTTTAGGCCCTTAAGTTTCTCCAATACTTTTTCTCTGCATATATTAATTATCTTAAACTCCTCATTCTTATTTGGTTGCCCTCTATTTCTGGTATGTAATTTGTGTATTCTACTGTGAGTGGAAAATTGGCAACATGAGAACATATGACTGAGGAGCAGGAGTAGGCTTCTCTACCCACTCTGCAATTCAATAAGATCATGGCTGATCTAATTTTAACCTCAATTTCACATTCTTGCCTATCCCTGATAACCTTTCACCTCCTTGCTTATCAAGAATCTATCCACCTCTGCCTTAAAGATATTCAAAGTCTCTGCCTCAACCACCTTTTGAGGAAAAGAATTCCAAAATCTCACAACCCTCGAGAGAAAAAGTTTTTCCTCATCTCTATCTTAAATGGGCGACCCCTTATTTTTAAACAGTGACCCCTAGTTCTAGATTCTCCCACAAGAAGAAATGTCCTTTCCACATCCACTCTATTAAGTCCCCTTAGGATCTTTTATGTTTCAATCAATTAGCCTCCTACTCTTCTAAACTCCAGCAGATACAAGCCCAGCCTGTCCAGCCTTTCCTCTTAAGACAGCTCACCCATCCCAGGTACTAATCTAGTAAACCTTCCCTGAACTGCTTCCAATGCATTTACATCTTTTCTTAAATAAGGTGAGCAATACTGTACACAGTACTCCAGATGTGGTCTCACCAATGCCCTGTATATCTGAAGGATAACCTCCCTATTCGTGTATTCAATTCCCCTCGCAATAAACGATAACATCCTATTAGCTTTGCTAATTACTTGCTGAACCTGCATACCAACCTTTTGCGGCGATTCATGCACTATGACACTCTGGTCCCTCTGCATCTCAGAATGCTGCAGTCTCACACCATTTAGATAATATGTTTCTTTTTTATTTGTCCTGCCAAAATGGACAACCTCATAGTTTCCTACATTATACTCCAATTGCCAGATCTTTGCCCACCACCTAACTTATCTATACCCTTTTGTGGCCTCCCTGTCTTCTTCACAATTACTTTCCTACCTATCTTTGTGTCATCAGCAAAATTAGCAGCTATACCATTGGTTCGTTCATCCAAATCATTTATATAAATTGTAAAGACTTTGAGGCCCCAACACTGATCCCTGTGGCACACTACTTGTTACATCCTGCCAACCAGAAAATTACCCATTTATGCCTACTCTGCTTCCTGTTAGCCAGCCAATCTTCTATCCATGCCAATATGTAACCCCCTACACAATGAACTTTTATTTTCTGCAATAAGCTTTCATGTGGCAATTTATCAAGTGCCTTCTGAAAATCTAAGTACAGTACATCCAACGGTTCCCCTTTATCCACAGCACGTCACTTCTTCAAAGAACTCCAATAAACTGGTCAAATGTGATTTTCCTTTTACAAAACCATGTTGACAGTGCTTGATTACTTTGAATTTATCTAAGGGCCCTGTTTTAACATCTTTAATAATAGCTTCTAACAATTTCCCTATGATGGCGGTTAAGCTAACTGGCCTATAGTTTCCTGCTTTCTGTCTCCCTCCCTTTTTGAATAGAGGAGTTACATTTGCTATTTTCCAGTCCAATGGAACCTTCCCCAAATCTAGTGAATTTTGGAAAATTAAAACTAGTCACCTCTTTTAAGGCCCTGCTAGCAACAAATCTGCAACGGAAAAGAGAATCAAATCAGCTGGGTGCAGAATAAACTACGTTTCCCATTCCCATCGAGAGCTCATCCATGAAAATATGGCCCGTCTTTAGGCCAGAGGAGGGGGGGCTGAACTAAAAGGGGTCAGAGTGACTTATGTTACTCATCGAATTCATTACCATGTGATTATAAATCCTGAAAGCTTATACCAAATGTTGTAAAAATAGGATTTAAAATCATCGTCATGGGATGCTCTCCCTATGGGATGAGTTTCGCCATTTATTTTGTTGCCTCAGGTTTGACCCAGCATAATAATTTTCCAAGCTCAACATCCTCTTTGATATAAACCAAGTTTGAAGGATGGTGTCTACAGTTGTATTTTTGGGTGTTGCTCAGCAATAGAGAATTCAATGGTCTTAATGCATCTCCCACATACCATCTTCTCCAAGGAGAGTGGTCGCATCCTTATCTGACTCCCATTTTCCAGTCACAAAACAATCGCGGACACTGTTCATTACCTATGTAGAGAGAACAAACATTTCAGCACAAACATTTCTCATTTTAAAAACCTTTTCTCCTCACTTTTAGCTGGTGAGATATTGACTCCTTTTGGAAAAAAACAATTTAAGGGCTTTGTGGAAAGAGTGGGGCTAATTGGATAGTTCTCTCAAAGGTACAATGGGCCAAGAAGCTTCCTGCTGTGCTGTGATTCTGAATTTGTTGCTTCGTGTTGCATTTTCTGATTGGGTTGATTTTTCCACAGTTAGAAAATCACTGAGCTCCATCCGACAGTAGAGAAAATAAATAAACCCAATACCAGAAAACGAAAGCTTTAGTTCATTCTGTCTGGGGAAAGAGTTGGCCTGTAGTCTTTTCTCCTCAACATCTCTATTGCAGTTGCTATGGCTAGCAACCTCCTTTGTTCCTCCATTGTCCAGCTTGGTGTCACCTGATTGTATCAAATGTGTTCCAGCAATGGCTTCCATTTCCACCCCACAGTGTCATCTCAGGAGTATTTAAGGATCTGTTCTCGGCTCCCTCATCTTCTTGACACTCTTTGGTGACACCAAACACTGTTGGGGAACCAGTTTTTACATAAACACTAATGACATCTAGCCCCTTCTCCCATCATCTCTTACAAATCCCTACTATCTCTATGTTGCTAGAATGCTTGTCAACATTGAGTCTTAGACAAACCATAATTTCCTTCAACTGAACACTGGGGAGGCACCCCTCGGTAGCAGTGATCATAATAATGATTGAATTTCACATTCAACTTGAGGGAGAGAGGCATGGATCTAAGACTAGGGTTTTAAACTCAAATAAGAGCAATAATGAAGTATGAAGACAGAGCTGGCTAAACTAAACTGAGAAATTAGGTTAAGTGACAGAGATGCAGTGGCAGACATTTAAGGAGATATTTCAGAATACTCAGAAAAGATACAATCCTGTGATAAAGAAAGGCTCTGAGGGAAAGACACACCATCCATGGCTAATTAAAGAAGTTTAAGGTCATATCAAATTTAAAGAAAAAGCATATATTTCCGCAGGGATGAGTGCAGGTCAGAAGATTCGACAGAACAAAGAACAGAAAAGAATGACTAAAAGATTAATAAGAAGAGTACAAGAGAAAGCTAGCTAGAAATATAAAGAGAGAGTAAGAGCTTCTACGAGTATTTAAAAAGGGAAAGAGTAAGTAGAGAGAGTGTTGGTCCTCTACAGATTGAGAATGGGGAATTAATAATGGAAACTAAGCAAATGGCGAATTAAAATGACAGATATTTTGCATCTGTCTTCACCGTAGAGCATAGAAATAACATTGCAGAAATAATTGTGAATCAGGAGGTGAAAGGGAGAGGAATAATTACAATCACTAGGGAACGGGTATTGAGAAAATTATTAGAACTAAAAGCTGAGAAGTCCCTAGGTCTTGATGGCTTCCATCCTAGGGTCTTAAAAGTAGTTGTTGCTGGGATAGTAGATGCATTGGTTTGCATTTTCCAAAATTCCCTAAATTCTGGAAAGGTCCCATCAGATTGGAAAATAGCAAATGTGACTCCTACATTCAAGAAAAGTAGGAGACAGAAAGCAGGAAACTACAGGCCAGTTAACTTTACATCTGTCGCAGGGAAATTGCTGAAATCTATTATTAAGGAGGTTATAGTCGGGCACTTAGAAAATCTCAATGCAATCAGGCAGAATCAACGTGGTTTTGTGAAAGGGAAATCATTGTTTGATTAATTTATTCATGTTTTTTGAAGAAGTAACAAGCGATGTGGATAAAGGGGAACCTGTGGATGTGCTGTACCTAGATTTCCAGAAAGATTTTGACAAGGTGGCATATCAAAGGTTACTATGCAAAATAAGAGCTCATGGTGTACGGGGTAACATGTTAGCATGGATAGGGAATTGGTTAGCTAACAAAAAGCAGAGAGTAGGCATAAATGAGTATTTTTTGGGTTGACAAGATGTAACGAGTGGAATGCCAATGGGATCAATGCTAGGGCATCAACTACTTATAATTTATATCAGTGATTTGGATGAAGGGACTGAATGCATGGTTGCTAAATTTGCTGGTGACACAAAGATAGGTAGGAAAGTAAGTTGTGAAGAGGACATAAGGGAAGGGCCATGGATAGGTTAAGTAAGAAGCCAAAAATCTACCAGATGGAGTATAATGTGGGAAAATGTGAACTTGGCCACTCTGGCAGAAAGAATAGAAAAGCAGCAAATTATTTAAATGGAGAGAGATTGCAGAACTCTGAGGTACAGAGGGATCTGGGTGTCCTGGTGCATGAATCAGGAAAAATTAGCATGTAGGTACAGCAAGTGATTAAGAAGGCAAATGTAATGATGCTGTTTATTGCAAGGAGAATGGAATATAAAAGTAGGGATGTTTCGCTACAGTTGTACAGGGCATTGGTGAGACCACATCTGGAATACTGTGTACAGTTTTGGTCTCCTTCCTTAAGAAAGGATACAAATGCACTAGAAGCAGTTCAGAGGAGGTTAATTTGGCTGATTCCTGGCATGGGGGGGCTTATCTTATGAGGAAAGGTTGGACAGGCTGAGCCTGTATCCATTGGAGATCAGAAGATTGAGAGGTGATCTTATTGAAACACAATTCCCTGGAGGATCTTATACAAGGAGATTTGACACGGTGGATGCTGAGAGGATGTTTCCCCTTGTGGGAGAGACTAGAACTAGGAGACACTAGGGATCGCTCATTTAAGGCAGATGAGAAGAATATTTTTCTCTCAGAGGGTCTTTGGAACTCTCTTCCCCAGAGAGCGGTGGAGGCTGGGTCAATGAATATTTTTAAGGCAGAAGTCTACAATTCTTGACTAACAAGGGAGTCAAAGGTTATCGGGGGCAGGCAGAATGTGGAGTTGGGACCACGATTATATCAGCCATGATCTTATTGAATGGCAGAGCAGGGTCAAGGGGTCGACTGGCCTACTCTTAATTCGTATGTTCTGACCCCACAACCCTTCCATCACCAAGGCTGCCTACTTCCACAACAGGGCCCATCTCCACCTCCCCGCAGCTCCCCACCTCCCAACCTTTGACACCTTCAGAATCTAGTATTCCAATGCTTACCTGGCCAGCCTCCCATCTTCCACCTGCCATAAACTTGAGTTTGCTGAAAACTCTGCTGCCTATATTCTGACTAACCCATAACAAATCAGTTCATTCATCTCCCATACTCAGTGACCAACACTTGGTCCCTCTCCATAGCCCTATAATCCTCTGAGGACTCTGCATTTTTCTAACTCTGGTCTCTTGTGCCTCATCTACTCCCTTCGCCTGCAGCAGTCTAGGACCTAAGCTCTGGAATTCACTCCCCAAAGTCTCCATCTCTTGATCCAGTTTGATGCTTTAAAACCTACCTTTTTGACCAAGCTTTTAGCCACTCTCCATCATTTATGGCTCCGTGTCAATTTTTGATTAATTAATCCCTGGGAAGTGCCTTGTGATGTTTTATGTAAAAGGTGTTATATAAATACAAATTGATTATATGTTGTTTTGATTAAGAAAGCAAGAGCTGGAGGAAGAAAAGGAACAATGCCAATTTACAGCCAACAAGGTTTCTTGTCAGTACAAGGATGAAAAGGAGAAAGAGCATTGCTGTGCTTTTGAACAAGCCAAGAAATGCTCACCGACAAAGTGCCTGTTTTACTTTGTATTGGCGAATGTCTTCATCAAACCACTCGCAATGATTCTGCGTTGATTCAGCAAACAATATAAAGCAAGGTTCAAAACACACAGAGCAGTGGGCAAATTTGCCCTCAAAAGCCCCCAAACAGCACAAGAAAATTCAATCATAGGGGCGACGAATAAAAGCTGTCCCCCTATAAGTGGGGGGGAGAGAGAGAGAGAGAGAGAAATAATCTTTGAGGAGCTGCTCGTCCAATCACACATTTGCTGCTGAGAGGCTCACTAGTGAGATGCTGTTGATGCAAATGAAGGAAATAAAAAGCTTGTGATGGGGGGACAGTGGGAAAGAGAGAGCCTCAGCACCAGAGCAGTGGCAGTGAGACAGACTCCAAGGACCTGTGAGAGGCAGAGACGGACGGGGAGAGAGGGAGAGAAGTGGACTACTAGGGGATGTGTCAGAGAGGGAGAAATGGACTCTGAGGGGGTGGATGTGAGAGAGACAAACTCCGGGGGAGGGGGTGGGGGAAGAGAGAGAGACAGGCTCTTGAAAGGGTGAGAGAAAGTGAGAGTGAGAGACAAACAGACAGACACCAAGGGGGAAAGAGACTACAAAGATTGGCATGTGGGCCAGCTGAGTGAGTAAATGGGAGCAGGGAAGGAGGGTTGGGAAGTGTCCTCACCTCTGCTCCTGACTAATAAATCTTTTCAGCTACTGCCTCTTTTAAAAGCTGAACAGTGGAGCGATGGTCTTGGTGTCATTTTGCCATGGTGGGTTGACTAGCTTTCTAAAAAAAAAATCAGACTTGATATGTCCAAGGAATCCTTTTGTGTAGCCTCTCTGTCTTAATAGAGTGAAGAGAGTAGTAACTTCCTGCTTGAAATCTGCTAACTTTGTGCATGTGCAATGAAAACGCATTAGCTGTGCCCTCCTCAGTCTGCGGAAGGTTTGTTTAGGGTGATGACTGTTTGTGTTTCAAAGTGTGTGTCGGTTACTTTGAAAAAAACCTTTTGTTGCTAGCCTATACCTGTTGTTTTCTTGTGCCAATTTCAATACTGTAGTGTCTAGGAAAGTAATGCTTTCTTTGTGACTTCAATGTTTAATGGAGTGTTAATGATTATTGAGGATATTGATGAATTTTTCTAATTCTGCTTCGTGTGAGTCCAAATACCCATATATTCAAATATCTGTTGTAACACACAGAGAGCCTGGGACACTTCTCAAATATACTCTTCCCACTCTGCCATGTATGTTTGCATAGGCTGGGGCTAGTTTCATACATAGGACAATTCCCCTACATATAGACTGGAAAAGCCAGGTGGGCAAAGGTAGCCTCGATGAGGAGTTCGTGGAATGTTTCTGGGCTAGTTTCTTAAATTAAGAAGCAGAATCTCAAAGGTCATAATCTTTGGATTATTACCTGAGCCACGTGCAAATTGACATAGGACAAATCAGATTAAAGACCGGTGTGGGAGAAGTGGGCTCTGGTTTATGGGGCACTGGCACCAATACTGGGGAAAGTGGGAGCTGTACCGTTGGGACGGTCTACACCTGAACCGTGCTAGGACCAGTGTTCTTGTGAGCCGCATAACTAGGGAAGTAGAGAGGGTTTTAAATTAAATAGTAGGGGCAAGGGATCAAATTTGGGAAGATGTGGTAAATCAAAGAGAACATACGAATTCGGAGCAGGATTAGGCCACTCGGCCCCTCGAGCTTGCCCCGCCATTCATAAGATCATGGCTGATCTGTATGTAATCTCAACCCCACATTCCTGCCTATCCCCGATAACCTTTCACCCCCTTCTTAATAAAGAATCTATCTAGCTCTGCCTTAAAAATATTCAAAGATTCGGCTTCCACTGCCTTTTGAGGAAGAGAGTTCTAAAGACACTCAACCCTCAGAAAAAATTTCTCCTCATCTCTGTCTTAAATGAACCACCCCTTATTTTTAAACAGTGACCCCTAGTTCTAGATTCTCCCACAAGATGAAATATCCTCTCCACATCTGCCCTCTCAAGACCCCTCAGGATCTTAAAGGTTTCAATTAAGTCACCTCTTAGACTTCGAAATGCCAGTGATACAAGCTCTCCCTCAGGAGGGAGGCGAGGGTGTAGTGGTATTGTCACTGGACTAGTAATCCAGAGACACAGGGTAATGCTCTGGGGACCCAGGTTTGAATCCCACCACGCCACCTCCCTATTTTTATAATTAATTTTAATCTGGGGCACAATAAATGATAATATTCTGTTTGCTTTCCTAATTACTTACTGTACCTGCATACTAGCCTTTTGTGACTTATGCACTAGGACACCCAGATCCCTCTGAATCTCAGAGCTCTGCAATCTCTCACCATTTAGATAATAAGTTTCCTTTTTATTCTTCCTGCCAAAATGAACGATTTCACATTTGCCCATATTATACTCCATTTGCCAGATCTTTGCCCACTCACTTAACCTATTTATGTCACTCTGTAGCCTCCTTGTGTCCTCTTCACAATTTACTTTCCTACCTATCTTTGTGTCGTCAGCAAATTTAGCAACCATTCCTTCAGTCCCTTTATCCAAGTCATTTATATAAATTGCAAAAAGTTGAGACCCCAGCACTGATCCCTGTGGCACACCACCCATCACACCCTGCCAACCAGAAAAAAGACCCATTTATGCCAACTCTCTGCTTCCTGTTAGCTAACCAATCCTCTATCCGTGCCAATATGTTACCCACTACACCATGAGCTTTTATTTTCTGCAATAACCTTTGATGTAGCACTTTATCAAATGCCTTCTGGAAATCTAAGCACAGTACATCACTTTTATCCACAGCACGTGATTCCTTCAAAGAACTCCAATAAATTGGTTAAAGATGAATCCCTTTCACAAAACCATATTGACTGCCTGATTGCCTTAATTTTTTCTAAGTACCTTGCTATAACATCTTTAATAATAGCTTCTAACATTTTCTCTATGACAGATGTTAGGCTAACTGGCCTAGTTTCCTGCTTTCTGAGGCAATAGCCAAGATAAGCCCCAGATTAAAATCAGAAAGAGGTTACATGACCCAACTCTTGGGTGTAAAATATATTGGGTTTGAACTGACAGAAACTGACACAGGGATAGTAGCGGCATCAGCCTTACCCCTTCTCTCTCTGAAACCTGTCTCAATAAAGCGGAGCCCTGTCTGTGGTTTGAAAACGCAACAGAAGATCTCACTGTTGCAAAGTGATGGTTCTTAAAAGGAGGAATCCAGCTCAATACCACTGTCTTCAAGAGAAAGGAGAATCAACAAGCTGTGACTACAGAGCGACTACTTCAGTGATAAACCAAAGTATCAGAAACCACCATGAAAAGTGACTCTCTAGATGTGAGCATTTGGACAATCCGTGAATAAAATTTCTGACTTTATCTTCTGTTTTTACTTGGCCAAATTTTAGCATGTGATACTCTAAGTTTTATTTCTTTTTATGCATGCTTGGGGAAGTTGCATATGTGTTGTTTGCATTAGTAGGAAGTTGGACGTATTTATACATTTTAAAGCTTTTTGTTAATAATTTCTGTATCTTTACCCGAGTAAGTTTTAGTAATGAAACAAATTCCTTCCTTGTTAAATCAAGGAATCTGGCTGGCTTAATTCCTATAGCAAGCCACACACAGTTAAGCACATATTCATTTGGCAATACCACATCTTTTTTAAAACTCTGACTTTGTAACGCAGGTGTGTGACAAAGAACTCAGAGTCAGCATATCCCTCCTTACCTGGTTGTAACAGTATGTACATTATACATACACATACATACATGGTCCTTCGTATTTGTGCTACCGTATCTATCTAAAGAAGGAAGCCTTAAAAAAAAATCAACACAAATACAGAAGGTAATGTTACTACCTGACTGCATCACCTAATAAAGGAGTTAGTGAAAATCAAGAGGGATCCCCTGAAAACCAAAACGTAGTTCCCGAAAATCAAAAAGTAGCCCTCAAGAAAATCCCAAAAACCTTAGAAGAAAAATGTATTTTGACCCCTGATATGAAGAGGATATTGGGCACACTACAGTCTACAATGTTCAGTTACAAAGAGCATTTCATGCAGATTAAAATTTGTTACACCTTTCTCTCTTCTATTTACTTTCAATTGCTTAATACACTTTGAGATATATGAGATAACTGTTCGCAGAAACAGAAATCTGCATTTCACAGAGTGTGCAACATGGTAGATTAAGCAAATGTTCCAATACAGTTTTTGGAACCTGGGTTTTTTTCAAAATCCTTGATGATGGCGACTACCTTGGGCCCAGTTAGACAGGTTTTGTACAACCTACACAAGGCCCCATTTCTCAACCTGAACAAAGGTCAGCATGCTAATGCAACCTGCTCTAACCCCACTCAAAACTGATGCAGGAGAGAGCATTGCTTCCTTCCATAGAGAAACTGAAGTCAATTCTAATATTGGCACCTCAAACAAGAACAGTTTTAACTCCCAGTCCAGGAATCAAAACCAGGGCCTCACTATCTGTATGGATTAGTATGTGCGTGTTTACTTACCAAACAAGTAGGAGAGGGCTCTTAAAAACCCAGATACAAATGTATGCCGTGAATCATGAAGGAGTGCAGTAAATTACAAAACACAGATAGACAAAGCAGAATGATGGTAGAAGCAGTTTAACTCAAGGTGCAACACAGTATATTTTGGACAAAAGAATGGCAAATGGCAGTGTATTATAAAAATGGGATGGTTCTGGGGACTAAAAGTTGGGGAGGAGAGTAGACGAACAAAGGGATTTGGAAGCTACATGCATGAGACATTGCAGTAACTCACTGATCAAACTGTGGCCCAAGTAGAGATCCATCAAAAGGAGCATAGAATATAAAAGCAAGACTGTACATTCCTGAAGCTACAGAGCTCCCTGGTCAGGTCTCACCTGGAGTACTGTGCTGAGGATGAGGCCCAGATCCTTAGGTAGGTTACACTGGCCTTTGAAAAAATCCAATGCCAGTTCACCAGCATCTGGGGTCAGGGGGCTGAGATAGGATGACAGACTCAGAAAACAGAGGTGTGATTAAGGAAATGTGATGAAGATGTTCAGATTAACGAGAAAAGCTGTGCCACGGGAATGCAAAACAATGTGGAAAATGTTAGAACTCAAACTATGCCAGTTAAAAGAAAATGCACCACAATTTATCAGCAGCAGGTCTGGCAGCATATGTAGAGAGAGAAATTACTAATATCCTGGGGGTTACCATTGTCCAGAAACTGCACTGGACTAGCCATATAAATACTGTGGCTACAAGAGCAGGTCAGAGGCTGGGAATCCTGTGGCGAGTAGCTCATCTCCTGACTCCCCAAAGCCTGTCCACCATTTACAAGGCACAAGTCAGGAGTGTGTTGAACACTCTCCACTTGCCTTGATGAGTGCAGCTCTAACAACACTCATGAAGCTCAACGCCAACCTGGACAAAGCAGCAAACTTGATTAGCACCGCACTCTCCAGCTTCAATATTCAGTCCCTCCATCACCGATGCACAGTGCAGCAGTGCGTACCATCTAAAAGACGCATTGCAGGAACTCACCAAGGCTCCTTCGACAGCATGTTCCAAACCCACAACCTCTACCACCTAGAAGGACAAGGGCAGCAGATGCATGGGGACACCACCATCTGCAAGTTCCCCTCCAGCCCACACACCATCCTGACTTGGAATTGTATCGCCCTTTCCTTCACTGTCACTGGATCAAAATCCTGGAACTCCTTTCGAACAACATTGTGCTGTTCTTACAGCACATGGACTACTGCAGTTCAAGAAAGCAGAACACCATCATCTTTCTATGGACAATGAGGGATGGGCAGTTGACTCCCTCAACCCATGAAAGAATAAAAGAGTTAATGTTTCAAGTCTAATATGACCCTTCTTCAGAAATGAAGAGCCATATTCGACTCGAAACATTAACTCAGTAGATCTGGCAGCAGAGAAACAGAAGTTTTCCAGCTGTTTTTACTTCAGTATTTTATTATCACAATTTATCATCTTCTGCCGAAGGCCTCACCTCTTCCAGGTCCCAGTCATGAAGGTTTTTCACAGGAAATACCGAGGAATCCAGACCACTGCCTTTCCTTTTGGATGTTTTGTCAGGCCTGCTTACGTGGAAGATTCCTCCCAATGTATCATTACCTTCCTCAGCCTCCTCATTGTCTTCACTGACTGAAAGATATTAAAGGGTTGCTTTATTTCATTCACATGTACAGAGTCCATCAGTCCCTTAAATGCCAGTAGTAGACATTGTCTGTGGCAGATTAATGACACATAAGGCTAGGAGGGAGCTGTTCAGCCCCTGAAGTCTATTCTGATACTTATTTAGTTCATGGCAGTTCTGTTTCTCAACTCCATTTACCCACCTTGGTTCCATAACTCTTAAAACTCTTATCTAACAGTTGTGGGGTTGATGTCCACCTTTTACTTAGAAGGTTACAACACAGAAGGTGTGGCCATTTGGCACTTCCTGTCCACAGCAACTCTACAAGAGCAACTCAGTTAGTCCCATTACCGCCCTTTTCTCAGGGCCCTGCAAATTTTTCTCTCTTTAGGTGTTTATATCCAATTCCTTTTGAAAGCCCTGATTGGATCTGCTTCCACCCCATTCTCTGTGAATTGGACTGACATGCAGTCCCAACTGTTAAACGTTCACTCCAAGGATCCGGTGTGAAATGAAGCTTGGGCTGCAGCTGAGGGCATCAATCCACTGCAGAAAGCCCTCCTAATCTGGGGCTTCACCCTGGAAATGTGTTAGCTAAAGGGCTCTATTCCTCCATATTTTTTTTTTGGAACAGAATTAGCGATTAGAGAAGCTGGGGTTGTTCTCCCGAGAGCGGAGACATGCAGATGCGTTTAAAATCATGAAGGGTTTAAATAGAGCAAATAAAGAGGCACCATTTTTAATGGCAGAAGGATTGATAACCAAAGGGCACAGATGTAAGGTGACTGGACATGAGAATTCATGTAACAGGCGATTAGGATTTGGAATGCGCTGTCTGATAGGATGGTGGTAGCAGATTCAATAGAAGCCCTCAAGAGGGAATTGGATAAATACTTGGGAGAAAAAAATTGAAGGAAATAGAGGAAAGAGCTTATTGGCTTGTTTTTTGAAGGAGCCAGCCATAGATTTGATAGACCGGACAGGCTCTGTGCTTATAGCATCACATAATCAAGAAATTTATGGCGCATAAGGAAGCCATTTGGTCCATCATATCCAGTCCGGCCAAAAAAGAGCTATGTAGCCTAATCCCACTGAGGTCTTGTAGGTTCCGGACATGCTTTAAAGAGCCAAGCACTATTTAAATCCGATAAGGGTTTCTGCCTCTATCACCCTTGCAGGCAGTGAGGCACTTCCATCACCCTCTGGGTAAAAACAATTCTCAAGTCCCTTCTAAACCTCCTACCAATTACTTTAAAACTATGCCCCCGGGTTAATGAGATTTCTGCTATGGAAAATAGGTTCTTCCTATCCATTCTGTCCAGACATCTCATAATTACAGACACCTCAATTAAAAATGCCTCAGCCTCCTTTGTTCCAAGAAAACAATCCCAGCCTATGCAAATTTTCCTCATAGCTATAATTCTCCTTCCTGGCAACATCCTCGTAAGCCTTGTCTGTACTCTCTCTAGTGCGAGCATATTCTCCTTGTAATGTAGCAACCACAACTATTCTAGCTGTGACCTAACCTGTGCTTTATATAGGTCCAGCATGATCTCCGTATTATATTTGATGTCCCAGATATTAACGGAAAATGTCCTCTATGCGTTCTTAACCATCCTCTCTACCTATCCTACTACTTTCATGGATCTGTGAACATGCACATCAAGTTTGCTCTGCTCCTCTACAATTTCAGTATGCTACCATTTGTTGTGCATTCCCTAGCCTTTTTAGCCCTCCCCAGATGCATCACCTCACACTTATTCAGATTGAATTCCATTTGCCACTTTTTCTGGCCACCTGACCAGTCCATTGATGCTGTGCAGCCTGCAGGAATCATCCACACTATCAACCACATGGCCAATTTTGTATCATCTACAAATTTCTTAACCATGCCCCCTATTTTAAATCTAAATCAATGTTATAAAAAACAAAAGCAAAGGACCTTGTACTGAACCCTGTGAATCCCACTAGAAACAGCCTTCCAGTCTTAAGAACACCCAAACATTATCCTTTGCCTCCTGCCACTAAGCCGACTTTGGATCCAATTTGCCGCTTTCCCTTGGATGCCATGGGCTCTTACTGTGCAGCCCAGTCTATCCCATGCTTCTGTACCTGTTCCGTAGACCAATTTCTGGAGGTTTGGAGCTGACTGTTGCTTTAAGAAGACATCAGCTGCCCGCTGAGCTAGTCCTTCTTTCCACTTCAATGATCCTTCAGAAATAAGAAAGTAAATGTATTAGCACAACAGCAAATCACTACAGATTCTAGAAATCAGAAAGATAAACAGAAAATGCTGAAAATACACCAGAATGAAGGGAATAAGAATAAGTGAGAATATTACAGAGTGGCCTGGAGGAGAGGGGAAATATTGAGCTGTTACAGTGACCTTCATCCACATACCATTCTTCACTGTGTCACCAAGAGGCACGACAACTTACATTTCTATACTGCCTTTAAAGTAACAATGCATCCAAAGGTGCTTCATAGGAGCTTCATCGAGCAAAATGACACCAGGCCACCAATGGAGGTGTTAGGGCAAATGACCAAAAACTTCATCAGAGGATGAGAATTTTAAAATCGAGGCATTGTTTGTAGTGGGCACGTCTGGGTGAGTTTTGTGGCGACAGCCAATGAAGGTGCCTCTGGGATTGGAATCCAATAAGGTGCTGTAGACAGAGCACACAACACACAAGAAACAGGAGCTGGAGTAGAACATATGGCCCATCGAGCCTGCCCCACCATTCAATATGATCAGAGCTAATCTTGGGCTTCAATTCCATTCTCCTGCCCGCTCCCCATATCCCTCAAATCTGAGACACCAAAAATCTGTCTATCCCAACCTTTCAATAATGGAGCATCCACAATCCTCTGGAGTAGAGGCTTCCAAAGATTCACAACCCTTTGCGTGAAATCATTTCTCCTCATCTCAGTCCTGACGTGGATGGATGCTAGACGGGGAAGGACAGCCCCGTGATTCCAGGCCATGGTGGAAGCTGTGAGGCAGCTGCTCATTGCTGGAGGAGGCAGGAGTAGGCCAGCCAGCCTGAGGATTTGTGGAGCCCATATCTCCTTTAAAGCTCAATACAGCCATTTATCTCTCCAACTGGCCTCAATGGAATCGCACCAAGTTCCTCTTATTGCAAACTACGCAAAGTATTTGCTTCGTGGAGTCACTCTAGTCAGCGCTAATCTTACACTACAGCTGGTACGCTGAATGCTGCTTTCCCACTTTATCATGGTGAATTGAGCCCTCACTGACTGCCCGTTGGACATTTGCCTTCCTTACCTTCCACTCAGCTGACACAGCGTGCTATCCAGGTGCTGTTCGGAAAGAGCCACTCCACGTCTAGAATGGCTCTTTGTCAGCTTCGTTATTGTCCTAATTGGTTGCATGCTTCACCCACAGCGAGTCTGGCCACACTGGCAACCAACGCCGTGTGTGTCTGTGTGTGTGTGTGTGTGTCTGTGTGTGTGTCTGTGTGTGTGTGTGTCTGTGTGTGTGTCTGTGTGTGTGTGTGTCTGTGTGTGTGTGTCTGTGTGTGTGTGTCTGTGTGTGTGTGTGTCTGTGTGTGTCTGTGTGTGTGTGTGTCTGTGTGTGTGTCTGTGTGTGTGTCTGTGTGTGTGTGTCTGTGTGTGTGTGTCTGTGTGTGTGTGTCTGTGTGTGTGTGTCTGTGTGTGTGTCTGTGTGTGTGTGTGTCTGTGTGTGTGTCTGTGTGTGTGTGTGTCTGTGTGTGTGTGTCTGTGTGTGTGTGTGTCTGTGTCTGTGTGTGTCTGTGTCTGTGTCTGTGTGTGTGTGTGTGTGTCTGTGTCTGTGTCTGTGTGTGTGTGTCTGTGTGTGTGTGTGTGTCTGTGTGTGTGTGTGTGTCTGTGTGTGTGTGTCTGTGTGTGTGTGTGTGTCTGTGTGTGTGTGTGTGTGCGTGTGTGTGTGTGCGTGTGTGTGTGTAAGAGAAGCATCAGGTTAACGGACCCCCTCTCGCCTCCAATGGCCTGGGAAAATTCCCCCCAGTGTCTCCAGTTCACAATTTCAAACTTGGAGAAGCAATTATCCCTTTTTTAAAAAAGACAATTGGAGTTAAAGAAAATAGATGTCGATTTCTAAAATGAGCTCAGAGACAAGCTTGCTGAAAGAAAATCTATTTTTGCCCCATAACCGATCAACATCACTACAACAAACAGTGAGGAGTGATGAGCAAGCCTGGGATTCCAGCTCTTAATTTGCTGATTCTCTGCATCTTTAATAGAAAAAAATATATACTGAGGGGAACAGAGTAAGAAAGTCAATGGTAACAGACAGAGGTGAGAGAATTAAGAAAGCTTGGTCAGAAATGGGTTTCAAGAAGGTTTTAAAGGTGGATAGAGGGATAAAGGAACAGTAGAATTTAGAGAAAGAGTGGCAGGCTGAGGGCTATGTCAATAATGACAGGGTGAAGGGGACAGGGCTGAGGTAATGAGGACGAGACTGTAGATATAGGATGTGAGGCAGTGGACTGATGTAAAGATAAAGATTTAAAATTCAATGCATTGGATCTACCAAGGTCAGCTGGTGAGGGAGGGATGATGGGCAGGTGGGATTTAGTGTTAAAAGAAGCGAGTTTTGTTCGTTTTTATTATTCAAACTGAATGCAATAGATAAGGCCCAAAGCAATATCTTGCCCAAACAGGTACAGAAATAATTCGACATACCTGTGGTTTCTAAGCTTGAACTTATCTTTTCTTCATAATCTTCTTGGCTTTCTCGGTTCAACACCTTACTCTCTGAAATTCCAGGACCACCCAATGTTTTTTCTTCTGTCAGTTCCACTGTGGGGTCCAAATCAACTTCATCTTCATCAGAATCCATCTCAAAGCTTAAGGTTGGATCTTCATCTTTCTGTTTGCCATTCAAAGTTCTTTGCAAATCTATTTTTACCATTGATTCCTCCTTCAACGTTTTATTACTAGAACGCACAAAGGCTTCTTCAGAATCACAAGTCAAGTCCTGTTCTTCTTCATCTGACTCATCATCATCCTCATCAGTCACCTCTGCCTCTGAATCTATTTCAAAGTCATCATCAGCATCTGCAAATACAGGTCTTTCAACTGCAACTGCAGCCTCCTTCTCCTCCAGCTTCAAGACTTTAAGTGATCGGGGATAAATTTCTCCTTCACAATCAATTTGGCCTTGGTTGCCACCCTCTTCTTCACTTTCATTTTCTGCCTCATCCTCACTTTCAGTCATTTCTTCATCATCATCATCATCATTATCATCATCGTCATCAAAGACAGCTTTGCGACGCACCAGTCCAGTCTCTGGGTCAAGCAGTTTCTCCTCTTTAGGCATTGTGCACCTGTTTCATGGGCAGAATTTGGAGCTTTAATAGCGTTTTTTTTTGCATAAAATTTGATTTCACATTTAAGCAATTCCAGGAACAAGCATACTGTTACTTCTGCCACTGAAAGTGGGCAGAGGTAATGTTTTCGCCCATTAGTCTGTTTGTCTGTAAACAATACCTCTCAAGAACTAATGGATGCATTTCAACAAAACTTGGTACAAAGACAGGGTATGGGCCAAGGAAGAACTGATTCGTTTTTGGCAAAGATGTGCATCTGGATCTAGATGCTGGAATCCTTTAAATGATCCACTAACATTAGAAGAAAGGGAAAATTGGCATTTTTTTTTAAACTAATCTTTTGGATTGTTTGATTCAGAATGTTGTGGACTATCTCAGCTGCTGTGGTGGAACTTGTCACAGTTGTCAAAATATGAGCAGAGTTTTCCGAGCAGGCTGTTGGATGGAAACTCAATATAAATATTTATTTTTTCAGCTTTGTAGTTACAGAGCACCAACCAGGCAGGGAAAAGCCTCAAGAGAAAGCTGGGTAATTGTAATAATATTGAGTTAATACAGCATGGCAGAGGAGTGTCCTCTACTCAGTGTACTCTTCACTTGTTTCATTTGGCTTTTGCCCCTTAGATCACTTTCAATAGCAAGTCCCAGCCCCCTATAACTTGGGTAGTGCCTTCACTGGCCTCACTATTTAGTGAGCAATCAATAACATGCCCAAGGAGCATACAGAAAACCCACTAGCTACTTTCAGGCCACTGGATTTATTTACAATGACTTTCCAGATCCCTTTCCAGTCACTGATCAATCACACCGAATCACATCAGGTGATTTTAGGTTTTAACTGCTTAGTGTTAAGGAAACTATGAACAAGTAAATGCATACCATAAATAATAAATCAAATACAAATACAAATGACAGATTAGCTAGTTCCAGTGGTATCACCGTGAATCCTTTCTCTTCTCATCACTTGCACAAAATACAGCTCATTTCAAGTACCGATCAACTAAATATTAGGAAGACTGAAGCCATTGTTTTTGGTACCCATTCCAAACTCTTCCCTGGACAGCGACTCCATCCTTCTTGCTCAGTGTATAAAGGATTGAAGAATTAATATACCAAGTGGAGATGCTCATTTGGTTCTACACAATGGAGGCTCCCCAGTTTCAGCATCACTGACCATTTCTTTAAACTTACCCCCAGTCTCCATGTGTATCAAGCGTCCTTTTAGCCAACAGCAACAAATTGTAGAAACAAGTAACGTTTTGGCATACCAAACCACAATCGTTTTTTTTTGCAAAAGCTAACAGTAACAGATTGTAATCGTCTGTGATCTGGTCAACAGTAAATCAGAGTTACATTTTATTTAAAGCACAGGAAGAGGCTAAGTGCCTCACAGGCCCATACTGGTGCTCATGTTCCACATGAATCACCTCCCGCCCCTTCTTCATCTAACCCCATCAACATATTTTTTATTTCTTTCTCCCTCAGGTGCTTATATAGCTTTTTATAAGTATCTATGCTATTCACCTCAGTTGCTCCATTCTGGACTCTGGACTCACATGAAGCTATAATTCTTTTCTCTGTGATCTTTCTTTCTCTAGCCCTCTTTTATTGTATGTGTGCACAGGGGGCTATGTAGCGACATAACATTCATGGGATGTGGGCGTCACTGGCTAGGCCAGCATTTATTGCCCATCCTTCACTGCCCTTGTTCAGAAGGCATTTAAGAGTCAACCACTACAACTGTGGGGTTGGAGTCACATGTAGGCCAGGCCAGGTAAGGATGGCAGATTTCCTTCCCTAAAGGGCATTAGTGAACTAGATGGGCTTTTAAGACAATCGATAATGGTTTTGTGGTGATCACCAGACTTTTAATTCCAGATTTTTATTGAATTCAAATTTCGCCATCTGCCAGGGTAGGATTCGAACCCAGGTCCCCAGAGCATTACCCTGGGTGTCTGGAATACTAGTCCAGTGACAATACCACTTCGTCATCGCTCCCCTTGTGCGTGCAAATAAGCTAACCCTTGAGTTTACCCCATCTCGAGTTTGCTATGGGGTTATTAATAGAAAATTGGATCACACCAAAACTGAGGGGCTGGGAAGCAAATCAAAACACCTCTCTGTTTATAGACAGGTGGTGAGAGAAGAAATCAGGGCTGTTTAAATTAACCCCCCTCTTGTCCATAACGCTGACATTAGTTGAGAATGTGAGAGATAACGACTTGCCAACTCCTGAGTTAACATCAACTTGTATTAAAATAGCAACACATCCCTTGGCATTTCACAGGGGCATAAAGAAACCAACTCCAACTCACAAAAGGAGAGATCAAGTCAGATGACCAAAGCGTGATCAATAAGGTAAAAGAGGTCTTAACAACAACTTATATTTATATGGTGTCTTTAAACTAAGGAGCATTACAAAGAAAAATGATGACACCGAGCCACTAGGTCCAATAACCAAAATCTTGGTCAAAGAGATTGATTTGAAGGACAGTCTCAAAAATAGGAAAGCACAGCGGAGAGGTCTAGGGAGAGAACGCTGGAGCCTGGGATCCAGGCAGCCAAAGGTATTGCCACCAATGGTAGAGCAGCTACAATCGGGAATGCACAGCAGTCCTGAATTAAAGGAGCTTAGACACTTTGGAGAGAGGGGAGGAGACCACAGAGATACAGAGGGGCGAGACCATGGCAGGGCCTGAAGACAAGAATGGAAACTTGAAAATTAAAATGTTGTTTGACCAGGAGCCAATGTAGATCAACGAGCACAGAGGAGATAGGGGCACGTGACTTGCTACAAGTTAAGACACAGGCAGCTGAATTTTGGGTGGCCTCAGGTTTATGGAGATTAGGATGTGGGAGACCAGCCAGGAATGCGTTCGAATGGCCAAGTCTAGAGGTAGTGAAGGTATAAATGAGGGTTTCAGCAGCAGGTAAGCTGAGACAAGGGGAAGTCTGGCAATGTTTTGGCAGTGGAAACTGGCAGTGATGGCATGAAAATGAGGTCATCTCAGGATCAAATGTGACATCAACGTTGCAAACAAACTGGCTCAATCTCAGACTGTAGGAAAACTTTCACAAACAATTCCATTTATGACTTTGATAAAAGCTACATCAGTACTGTGGCTGGGGCAAAAGCCGGACTGGAAGTATTCAAACATGGAGTTCTGGGAAAGATGGGAAAGGATTTGGGAAACCACTGCACATCCAAGGACATCAGAGAGGAGAAGAAAGTTGGGCATGGGACGATAGCTTGCCAGGATGTTGGGGTCAAGGGTTAGTTGTCTCAAAGAGTGGGGGTGATGAAAGTGGATTTAAATCAGGGAAGGACAACAGCTGAAGAGAGAGACCTGTTTACAATATCAGCCAACATGGAACCAGGAGGGGAAGTTGGATAGTCAGCAGTTTAATAGGAACAGGAAGGTGGGTCACATTGACAAATTGACCTCAGAGAGGGCATTTGGGGAGATAGGAGAGAAACTAGAGAAAGATGTGATTTCAGGGCTAGGGCAGGGGGCAGCTTTAGAGGAAATTTGGCCAAGCAGGTCAGTGGAAAAAAGGAACACAGCAGAGGCAGCTGATCGGATTGTCTCAATCTTAGTGACAAAGAAGTCCATGAGCTCCTCGCACTTGTTGCTGAATGAGAGGGTCGGGGGGGACTGGAGAAAGGGGGTTTAAGAAGCCCTGTATGCAATAGAGAAAAGAAACCTGGGGTTACATTTGCATTTCAGGGTTATCCTGGAATAATGAAAAGTGAGGGAAGAGAGAGGTACAGAGGTGTAGGAAGGAATTCAGAGCTCAGGGCCTTGCCTGAAAGTAAGGCTGTCAATGTTAAAGCAATTCAAATCGGGATGATGGGACTACAGAGATCTTGAAGGTTTGTAGGGTTGGCAGGCGTTACAGAGATAGGGAGTGCCTATAGGGAGGGAATTGAAAATGTGGATGAGAATTTTAAAACCTAGGATGCCGGACTGGGAGCCACTGTTGGTCACCAGTACAGGGATGATGGTGAACAGCACTAGTTCAACATTTAAGTTACAGGTGACACAGGTTTGGTCGAACACAAGTTTAGGGAGGGTGGAAGACAAGAGGATGGCCTGGGATGGTCAAGTCAATGTTATGAAAGTGGAAGAAGACAGTCTTTGTGATGAAGCAAATATGTGGTGGGAATCTCATCTCGGAGTGAAACACAATATTAAGGTTGCGAAGGATCTGGCTCAGCTTTAGACAGTTACCAGGGAGAAGGATGAATCTGGCGGTGAGGGAATGAAATTTGTCGCAGAGACCAAAGAAAATGGCTAGATTGCTAGGTTTGTTGCAGGAAAGTCCTGCTCATTCAGTGTAGATGTCAGAGATGCAGTGTGACAAATCAGACAGTGCAAGAGAAGTGGTGGTGAGATAGAGTTCGGTGTCATCAGTGTACATGTGGAAACGGATCTGGATGAAAAGCAACATGTAGATAAGAAATAGGATGGGCCAAGGACAGCTCCTTGGGGAACACCGAAGTTAATGGTGTATAGGTGGAAAGCCATTGCAGTTGATCCTCTGGCTACAATTCAATAAATGAGAATGGAAATAAGAATAGTTAAGAAAGCGGAGGAAAGATGTTGTTAAAGGAGTTGTCGAGGTAGTACTGCTTTTACAGGGAGGGAGTGTGATAATGGAGGATTTGTACCAACATAGATATGTTGATAAAGAAGAAAGGAGAAAATGGCCAGAAATGGCATGATCACTTTGAGACCTTAGAGGTGCCCGAAGCCATAGGAATGGATAGGAGTGTGAGGGTGTAAAATGAATCAGACTACGGATAGAAGGTAGTGGAGGAAGGTAAACCATCGGTCGAAATCCCTGCTGACAATTTGTTTGCCATTAAAAGGCAAGCTCTACTTTTGGAAACATCACCAGTGCAACTAAAGACTATGCTGGGGCATTTTGGGGATTGATTACTTCATTAACTAAACTGCTGTACAGTGGAAGAGCACTGTAACAGGTTCTGCAAATAATGAATCTGGCATTAAACAAAGATGATCTTGTGCCATTATCTAGAAAAACTAGCTTATTGGAGTATAACAGAGGGTAGTTGACCTCTGCCCAGCTCACAAAGTTAAACATAGGAAAACAGACAAGACAAGAGCAGCTCAGCAGACTCAAAATAATCTTACACCTGCTATACCAGGTGCTGAAGGGGACACTGACACTTGTAATACCTTCTCAAAATCTGGGGGAAGAAAATTGGCCAACTTGGGGCTTCCTTGGCCTTTACAGAGGCACAGAAACAGGTGATTATGCAAGATTCAGGGCAATAGCATGATAGAAGGAACAAAAATGCTCAGAACCACAACAGAATTGGGCAAGCTCCCAGTGTGTGAAGAAAGGCCAAGTTTGAGTGATGGGTTGAAATTGAATATATCTAGGTTTCTATCTACCTGCTTTCTTCCAATTCCTCAGATGCCAGTGGCTTTGAGTCCATGAAGAGAGAGACTTTGCTGGATGCCATCTTGGTGTCAATGGTGCTGTGTGTTGCAATAAGACTCTGCACCAGTTCATGGTTTGGCCTTTGCTCTTCCTACAGGCAAACAAAAGACAATTTTTATACAAAAACACAATGCCAAATCTTCTACAGTGTTCCTGATACAGTGATAAGGGATAACCTGTTGCATAGTAATAACACAATTATAATACTAACAACAAAAGCTTGTAATTAGATAGCAGCATTATGTAATAAAACAACCCAAGACACTACACAGGGGCATTATAAAAGAAAGAATGACACTGAACCATAGAAGGAAATATTAGGTCAGATGACCAAAAGCATAAAGAGGTAGGTTTTAAGGAGTGTCTTAAAGGAGGGAAGCGAGGTAGAGACACAGATGTTAGTATCTAACAGGCTCTGTTGATGGATGTTAAATACTCAGTAGTTTAAGGTAATAAGGTGAACAGTTGTTAGGTATTGATTAGTTAATGATACTCAGTTGTGTATAGAAAGAGGAGTCAGCCAGCACTGGGTAGAGGGTGTTGGAGTGGAGAAGTAAGCTCTCTGGCAAGCAATAAACAGTCTCTGCTAAAGCATCTTTGTCTCAGCAGACTCTTCACAACCAGGCTTGGGAGGTGTACTTTGAATATCCTGTCTTGCATTCTTAATTAGCACTTTTCTCAGACAAAGACCACCACCTTCAACACCTCTTTGACCCTTTTGTCTCTGACATCTTTTGATTATCTGCTCACACCACACCCTCAATGTGTCTCTTCCCCCCCACCCACCTTAAACCAATTTATATTTCTCCCTTGTTGAAACTATGCTTCAGTTCTGCTGAAGGGCCATGAGGGCTCGAAACGTTGACTGATTTCTTCTCCGCCGATGCTGCCAGACTTGCTGAGTTTTTCCAGGTAATTCTGTTTTTATTTTGTTTTGGGAGGTTCTCTGACGTTTGGTAGCAGAGAATGGTTGCTTGAAAGTGAAAATTGGAGACTGTTTACTTCCAGACATGAGGCTAGTATTGGAGTTAACTTAGTTTTGAGAGAAAACTGCAATTGGAGACTCTTTGAAGAAAGTGACTGAAATCAGGTATAGGATGGCAGAATATGATTTTCCACCACTGTTTTGTGAAATGGAACCTTATCAGTGGAAAAACAAAGATGATGTATGGACAAGGGTTATGTCTCTACTGAAAAGAAAGCAAGGGATGGCTCTGGTGCTTTCCCTTCCTGCCAGGGGCACGATCCACTGCAGAGCGTTATTGGAACTGGATAATGGAGAAGGTTTGGACATTCTCTTGAGATTTGTGGGTAAAATTTATATGAAAGATAACTTATTGAATGCCTATGAGGCTTAGTTGGACTTTGATAAATTTTTAAAAATAGATGATTCTTCCATAGAAGAATACATCATGGAGTTTAATTGACTATATGACTTTGCAGTGATTCTACTTGGAAATTCTTAAATCAGTACTTGCCTTTGAATTATTGGATTGTGCTAGCATATCAAACATGCATCGAGTCTTTGAATCTAACTCTGATTAAAACCAAGACTTATGCTTTGGATCAAATGTCTGAAGCCTTGAAAAAATTCATTTCAAGCCACGTTTATGTCACAAATAGGCTCTTTAGCAATGACACTGAGACCGTCTGAATATAGGACTCAAACATCTGTATGAAAGAAGAATTGCGAACAAGTATGGAGACAGGGGCCCTTTTTGGGAGCAATGACAGGTGGTGGGAGTTGTGCAATTATGGAAGGAGGAAGAACCAAGGGATGGTCCAACTGGTGCTACAGCTGAATTGCCCAAAAATGAAAAACTGTTTGAGAATACATGACATGGAGGGTATGGGAGGTGCGGATGACAATACTGATCAATCAGAAGGAATAGAGTTGGTCACCAGAAGCTTCAGTCCTAGTTACAGTCGTTCAATTATGCATTTCTAGATGGTGGGTGTATGTCTACATTAAGTGGAGTGGACTGGCTAAACTGTTTCTTAGATTGTTTAAGACCGACCAAAATAAAGTCAAAGAATATGACGGTTCTACTCATTATCACTGAACCTGAAATGAGCTGAAGTCACTAAGGAGAATGGTAATTGTGTAAAATAACGGGTAAACCACTTTATCAGGAATGATGTGGTATCAAGTGGAATAGCTTTACTGTTAAGTAAAGCCTTCAATGAAAAAGGCCTAAAGGAAGTTGGACATGGGGCATGATAAAACAATTGCTTTTTGGAGATCTGTAGATTTGCAATTTATACAGTCAGGACATTATTATACTCTGTTTTAAAGCCTATCGTCTCTAGACAGAATGTTAGAGATATTAATGGCAGCTAGGGATGGGGGTTTAAAGGAGAAACAGCAAGTCCCTGTTTTAAGTTGGCTCATTCAGTGTTGCTCCACTTTGTCATTGATATAATGGGCCTAGTATCTGCACACGTTGCTTCATGCCAGGGCCCACTTAGTGTCACATGACCTGATTTGCACCATTTTGGAGCACTCTAAGCAGCAGTGACTTTTTTTTAAAACTCTGCAGTGCAGAATGATGGCCCATATGCTTTGGGAAAAGTGTATTTTCTTTTTCTGCGATGTTCCCTTTAAGACCAAAGTGGACTGGGGAGTATTCTGAAAGTGGGTTAATTGCTTTCCTAATCATGATATCATTAGGTTCTAAGAAATGCCCATGTGATCTGAGATTGCCATGGGATTAACAGCTGAGGAGTAAAGGGTAAATAGGAAGTTAATGCAGTGGGGTTGGGTTTCAGCCCGTGTTTGTGTTTGAGAGTTCCGAACACACACAATTCCAAGCAAGGCTCTTGAATAGAACAGTTTCTGTTTGGCAGTTTTCAAACAGATCCTTGTGGTGAAGCAGGTCTCTGAGAATAGAGCAAAAGCCATGTTCCGATGTGTGTCATGCAATTGGAAAGGGCAGTGAGCTAAAGACAGGAACGGCAAGAGATTGCAAATTAGACAAGACTCATTGCCACTGTTTCATTGTTGCCAGAGCCCATCAAACCCCAAATGGATCAGAGAAGGGTGCCTCTAGAGATCCTTTGCCATCAGGATTGTTGTGACACAAGCAAGAGAGGGCTTGTAGACGTGCGCCTTGTCATTGTTAACCATGTCCAGAAACTTCAGATGGAATACGGCTGCTGGTGAACTCGACTCAAGGGCCAAAACAATTGAGTGGGAAATGAGAGATCCTACATAGCAGAGGCCGAGTTGGAAAGACTGTGCAATTGCACACGGTGTCTCATTTGTTCAGGAAGTAATACGAATGCTTGTAACTACACGAAGCACATCTTTGCTGTATCAACCATTTAAAGTGAAATTTACCTCTGTTTGAAATATACTTCACCCATTAATGCTTGAATTATGCTGATTTTAGTTGGTTTGTTACAGTAAAAGTTTTAAAAAGTGAAATCTTGTCCAACAATTTTCTTCCCATTGGCATTGGGGGAAATTCCTTTCTTTGAGAAGTTATCAGTCTCTACAGGAATTGTAACAACAATTTTGTGTGAAGAAAAACAATCCCAGCAGTGCTCACTACATGGCCCATACTTGTGTTTCCTGGGCTGGGGAGCTGGAGGGTCAAGGACTGGGGTGAGGGGGTAAGTACAAAGAGTTACCATATTTCTTTTATATTTTTAAATTTACTTTATTTTAAAAGTTATTTAATTTACAAATATAGGAATTGAGTAATGCACAGTATTTCAACTTCCAGGGTATAACGTTTTTTTCTCTAAGAAAGCTCCCATTCCTGATCACTGATCGTGTTGGATAGTGCACATTTGTGCCTTGTAACAACAGGGCCATTTTCAATTGTGAAATTTCCCACCGTTGAGTCGGACATCAACACCACTTACCCAGATCACATTTCAACCGCCACGTGGGTCAGGTACTGGAAAGCTAAGAGCAGCCATCAAAATGTTTCATGGGAAGGACGGGAAACGAAAAAGCAAAATGAAATGTGTTAAAAGTGTATGACATTACCTCCTCATCTCTGTGTGCGTGACTCCCACCGAGATCAATATACACAGCATCCTTATCATAAACAATACCCCCGACACCAGACATCGGGGCAAAAATCAGCTTCTCTTTCTCATGCAGGGATCGTTTCTTCTGTTGCTCTGGGAGAGGACAGGGATCTGGAAGGAAGCCAACTTCATTCACTGTAAAGTCACCCACACCTAGAAAACATAAAAGGACATGACTTTAGCATGCAAATTGTGTCTGTACTTGAATCCAAGTGAAGATGTTAAGAATGAGCAGGTCAGATATACTGTACAGTCATGGAATCATTTATGGCATAGGTGGCCGCCATTTGGCCCATCGAGTCCATGCCAGTTCCCCGAGGAACAGTCCAGTCAGTCCCACTCAATTCCCGTTGCCCTACAGGTTTATTTTCTAAAGTGTCTGTCAAATTTCCTTTTGAAATTACTGATTGTTGTTTCCACCATCACCCTCATGAGCAGCGAGTTCCAGGTCCTCACCACTCGCTGCATAAGTGTTCCTCCTCACATTCCCTCTATCTCTTGCCCAAAACCTCAAATCTGAGACCCCCTTGTACTCTCACAGAACAACCCACACAACACATATATAATTAGTAGTTGTAAATTTTACAAGCTACACAACACTGAACACATTTTTAAAAACTCAAAAGTTTCTCCCTCCCATTTTCCCATCTCATCCAAAATTTGAGATCCATTCAATTGCTACCATAGATCCTCCAAGAATGGTTGCTATTACTGTAAACATAGCTAAGGAATGTCAGTTAAAGGGTTAAATCATGAGGATAGGTTGCAGAAACTTGACTAGAGTTTAGAAGATTGAGGAATGATCTCATTGAGATTTTTAGAATTATAAAAAGAGTGGGACAAATAGGATACCTCTTACCAAGAGTCAGCACAGAGACAAAGAGCCAATAGGCCTCCTTCTGTCTAACTCTATGACTTGAAAGGGTAGACAAAGGGAAATTATTTCCTCTGATCAGGGAACCCAGACAAGGGGGACAACTTAGAATTAGTGCTAGGCCATTCAGAGGCTCTGAATGCTGAGGATCAGTTGAATTTTTCACAAGAAAAGGCAAGGATGTCAAGGGAAAATGAGCAAAGGTAGGTAAATGGAGTTGAGGTGCAGATCAAATGTAATCCGATTGAATGACTCAAGGTGCTGAATGGCTGACTCCTGCTCTAAAATCCCACCATCATAGTTGAACCTGTTGCTTCACTAGGATCCAGAGAACTCTGTCTAATTTTTTTTGCCCTTCCATAAACAAGCGCAGAAACCACTCATGGCGCTCTATTTAACCCAGCTGAGAAAAACAAACTCAGCACAAACCACGGGCTATGCCTTCTCTCTTCTGGCTTGTACACTTCAATTACTCACCACAAAACACAGCTAAGTCCATAAGCAATTTCAGTGGATTTTAGGAATACCTGGAATGTGAACTTGACTGTTTTTCTTGAGGTATGTCCCACGCAGGTAACCGTACATTGAAACGTTACGATCACACTTCTGGTTTTTACGTATATCCTCGGGATTGGTCAGATCTTCCATTCTGAAATAGCAGTAACATTTCTCAATTTTGTTTACATTTATCCACATGATTACGTGCCGGTACACTGGAATGTTTGGCATGTCTGAGGACATGCTGGGTTCAACATGCTGTTTAGAGAGCAAGTATTTGTTCACCGAGTGGGGGGGGGTGAGCACCGACGGAGCCGGGTGTCCTGCTCCCTTTCTTCCCCCGCCCTGGGTTACTCATACTTTACCCAATTGGCAGCTTCCCCTCCCTGCCCTGCACTCCTGATCTCAGGCCTTGTTCTATCCCCATAGCCAGGGCCTCTGGTGACTGTGGCAGAGGCTCAGGCATCTGAACATAATGACACTGGTCCAGAGTGCAGCACGTGAGGGGTGGGACTAGGAAGTGCAGGCAATGTAAAAAGAAAAATGGTAGTGTAAATCTAAAGAAAGGCCTTCAAGAATAAACAATGTTAAAGCGAAACTACATTTAGCAGAACATCTTAAAGTGAGGACTTGCTGTGTTAACCAGCTCTTGATTTAGCTCCTACTGCATTAAAATAAACATGTAAAATGAAAGCAGCCCATCTCCAAGCACTGACATCTCCTCAGACATAAAATAGTTTAATTCCTTCCACAAAAAACACTACAGTTCACTTATTAAAGGCTGCATCACTGCTCTCATTTAACAAGTTGCCTCCTTTTGTCTGTTCTTATCACACTTTACACAATAGTGCTCAATGCCTGAATATTGTCTGCATTCCCTTCTCTATTCTTACCCTAAAGCATTAATTTTAGGAAAACCATCAGTTAAGATATTACCCAATTAGAAAAATAACAAACGAGAAACATGGATAATTTTTTTTAAAAATTATAGGAACAGGATAATCAACCTGGTGATGTTAACTAACAAAAAGCAGATGGGAGCTAATCTAATTAAATTGGAATTCCAGGAGGGGGCCACCACTGCCTCTAGCTCATTCTTCCCCCAGCCTCATCTCTCAATTTTAATCCAGGGTCAACCGCCCATTACTTCCTGGTTATCTCAGCTTCACATCGATAGTTCTCCAGCTAAATTACCTGTCAGCCAAGAGGTAAGGATGTGCCATTTGCCACACCAGTGGCCGAAACTTCATCACAGAGATAAATCGGCCGAGGTTGCGAATCTCCTGTTTCTGATATTCTCCATGAACCATTCCTGACAGGTAAAAGAGCTTTGCACCCTAGAAAATCCAGAAGATGCCGCTGAGGTTACTAACAAAGTACAAGCACTGACTGTTATCAGAAGTTGTGGTGCAATGACTCACCAACAGCCACATTATAAGCAACCTGACTTTCCACCACCAACACGTAGCTACTTGCTGTACTGACATACAGGACCACTGGGTGGCACAGCTCATTTTGTGCACTGCAAACTGTGACCGGCTCTTCCACTGAAAAATATTCTGTCTGCTGGAGTTAATCTTTTCCCCTCCGTGCCAGATTACATACAGAAACAATGCAGAGGTTTACTGATGATGGCAGCACTGTAATATCAGATAAGAGCAACCAGGCCAGGGAGAACCACTGCCTTCAACTTGAGCTACCTATCTCAATCTCATAACTAGTAAAGTCAGAGTCAGATAGTTTAATCATTATTTTTAATTTATGTAGAGAGTTTATTTACAAGATCTTTTTAAAGGGCTCACTGCCATCAAGTAACTTTTAAAGGAAGTGGACCATGTATTTCTGCCTTTGACATCTCAGTCTTTTTATTTGTGTTTACAGCACAGAAACAGGCCATTTGGCCCAACTGGTCAATGCTCCACATGAGCCTCCTCCCATTCTAGTTACCTCTTATCACCCTGACCATATATCACTCTATTCCTTTCTCCCACATGTATGCATCAAGCCTCCCTTAATATTTCAACCATTCAAAGGTATTAGCTGTGGCTCAGTGGGTAGAACTCTCCCCTCAGTCACATATTCTATTATAGTTCCAGTGACTTGAGCATTTAATCCAGGCTGACATTTCAGTGTAGTACTGCAAAGTGGAGGTGCTATCCTTCAGATGAGATGTTAAATTCATTAAATTAAACACTGATCTGATTTGAGATCAATAGGTTTTTGAACACCGAGGGAATTAAAGGATGTGACGAATAAGGCAGGGAAGTGGAGTTGAGGCAGATGATCAGTCTTACTGAATGGTGAAGGAGACTTGAGGAGAAATTTGGCTTCCAATTGCTCCTATTTCTTGTGGTACAAAAGCTGAGGCACACAAATTAGTCAGGGCACCTGTGAGCTAGAGGGGAGGGAAGGCAAGTCAGCACAGGTTGCTGCTCCTAAATGCTGTACAGTAACCTGTGCTGAAAGGCCTTTCTGATGATGGCAAAGTGAAATCATCTGGCAATGCTCAGAGTTCAAACTCGAGGATTGGCCTAACTACTGGAGATTGTCAGTCTTCTGTTCTCTTCTGAGGCAGTCCCTCAGGATCGAGGAGAGCTTGCTTCTAATCCAGTTCAATGGGTTCTGGGATGGTTGATAAGTCCAATGTGTGATCTGCAGACTTTGCCCCATGTGGGGCAGTGGTGCTTGAAGAGTTGGGTAGGTGGGTTATGGAGAGGCTTGTGTGCTCCCTCTGACGCCTCAAATGGTCCCAACGAAGTCTCTCGACATGTCGTGTCCGGTGCCTTCCCGAATGAGCCCTCTCCATTCTGGTCAGTCACAAACCAGGGTCTCCCATGAGTCGCTGGTTTTGTTTGACCATTTCACAGAATCTCTCAGTGCAGAAGAGGCCCTTCGGCCCATCCAGTCTGCACCTACACGTGAGAAACATCTGACCTACCTACCTAACCCCATTTACCAGCACTTGGCCCATAGCCTTGAATGTTATGACGTGCCAAGTGCTCATCCAGGTATTTTTTTTAAAGGATGTGAGGCAACCCGCCTCCACCACCCTCCCAGGCAGCGCATTCCAGACCGTCACCACCCCCTGGGTAAAAAAGTTTTTCCTCACATCCCCCCTAAACCTCCTGCCCCTCTTCTTGAACTTATGTCCCCTTGTGACTGACCCTTCAACTAAGGGGAACAGCTGCTCCCTATCCACCCTGTCCATGCCCCTCATAATCTTGTACACCTCGATCAGGTCGCTCCTCAGTCTTCTCTGCTCCAACGAAAACAACCCGAGTCTATCCAGCCTCTCTTCATAACTTAAATGTTTCATCCCAGGCAGCATCCTGCTGAATCTCCTCTGCACCCCCTCCAGTGCAATAACATCCTTCCTATAATGTGGCGACCAGAACTGCACACAGTACTCCAGCTGTGGCCTCACCAAGGTTCTATACAACTCCAACATGACCTCCCTACTTTTATAATTTATGCCTCGATTGATAAAGGCAAGTGTCCCAAATGCCTTTTTCACCACCCCACTAACATGCCCCTCCACCTTCAGAGATCTATGGACACACGCCAAGGTCCCTTTGTTCCTCAGAACTTCCTAGTGTCATGTCATTCATTGAATACTTCCTTGTCAAATTACTCCTTCCAAAGTGTATCACCTCACACTTTTCAGGGTTAAATTCCATCTGCCACTTATCTGCCCACTTCAGGGATGTTTTGAGGACATGGCTAAAGAGTTTCTGCAGTCTTCCCAGGAGTTTCCTCCATGACCAAGTTCCGAGTAGAGCAATTGCTTCAGAAGTCTGGTGTCAGGCACATGAATAACATGTCCCGCCCAGCAGAACTGGTTCCGAGTGATTACTGCCTCGATGCTGGGCATGTTGGGTTGGAAGAGGACACTGCTGTTGGATCGCCTTTCTTGCCACTGGATACGAAGGATCTTGTGAAGACACCACTGGTGGTACTTCTCCAGTGCTTTGAGGTGCCTGCTGTAGGTTGTCCAAGTCTCCAAAGCATATAGGAGCTCGGCAATCACTTGGATGGGGGGAGAGAGTGGTTTTGCTGTGGGAGTTGGTCGGAAGGAGGCCTTACTTTTCCAGGTGTCTAGTGAAAGGCCCATTTTGTCATATGCTTCAGAGATTGTCAGCACCTGTGGAACCACAGCTTAACTTTCAGTATTGGACAGCACTGAAAACATCCTCAATCACCAACAAACAAAATTAGTTCCTGCAATCAGACACACCAGTGCTCCTATAGACAGTGGAAAGTAAAGGGGATACAATTACACCAGAGGAAATGAATCCTCTATTTTAATTTCAAATATCTCCCAATTGAAACAATGCTCAGCCAGTAATACCCGTAAGTGCCCAACAATACCTCCTCCATCACTCCTCCTGTCTGGATAGCAGCAAGTTCCAATCTGAGGCAGCTCAAATCCACTGCTCCCACTTTCCAAAAGCTTCAAGTCAATGGATTATATGGAGTCCAGCAACCCTCCAGTACATTACCCAAGTGACATTTGAGAGTCTACCTAGACAGGGACAATCAGTGGTCTATTCAGTTAGAGAGCTTATCAAAGCAAAGATTGATCTGTCTTCAACCCAAGGCAAAGCATTTCCAGCAGGGGAGCAATCATAGGTTAGGCTCAGGGTTGGGTTGCTCCCCATTGATTTCCACCTACATTCACAAATCTAGCCAATGCCACAAACAAACTGAACAAACTTGATTGGAGCTGTGGCTGAGATTAGCTTATTCATCATTGAGCAAACTTAGGACCTTCCAGATAGCCATGGCTAATGCCACATTACAGGTTGCATCAATTTTCATGGCTTATTCAACTCTTTGACCTCTCTGGCTCATACCTGGTAGACCTCGGTCCAGAACCGGTGCTTTAGCCTTTTCTTGGTCTTCCTCAGCTGCTTGTTGTTTTTGAAGGTGTCCAGGTGGGTAAGGACCCCCATGATTTTGGGAAAGCCATGAACTTGACAGATGTTCAGGAACTCAAATGTCTCCATCTCAAAGCCAAAGCTGGCATCCGTCAGCATTAAAACCTGAAGTAGAGAGGCTCATTTAGTCCACTGTGACTATACACACAACGTACCTCGAGAATAGCCTCGAGTTAAATCTCCTGTAAGTTTCATTTGCCATTTGTTATATTTTCACGAGTTTGTGCTTATTGAGGCAGGGAGTCTCAATAACGTTTCAACACCACCAGCGTCTATTCAACTATTCTTACATCAGTTATATCAAGGCTTTGATGCAGCAAAATGGTTCTTCCACACTCGCTTTATCTCAGAAAAGGATTCACATCCATAAACAGCCTGATGCATCTAACTCTAAGTACCCAAAAATGCTGCAGATTTATCTTTCTTCATTCCAGACCCTTCAAACTGGCAAGACTTTCATACAAGTTGCACCATATTTAAAACCTGGCTCACAAAAATAAAAAGGATAATGTGCTAAGCCGCTGTGCCACTCAATCCCATGAGTTTATAGTCATCCTTTATTAAACCAAAAAAAGACAAGCTTAATTGGGATCCCATCTTCAGCCCTCCATAAACTGTAGCTGACCCAAAATTCTGCTCACACCAAGTTCCTCCCTTCTCACCCAGCACACCTGTGCTTGCTGACCTAAAATGGTTACCAGTCCAGCAATAAATTGAATTTAAAACTCTCATCCTTAAATGCAAAACTCTCCAGGGCCTCACCCCTTCTTTTCTCTGTAACCTCATCCAACTCTAGGACCCTCCAGGGTCTCTGCTCTCCTCCAAATCTGACTCCTCATTTTCAACACTCCACCACAGACGACCATGCCTTCAGCTGTCCAGACCTTCGACTCTGGAATTTCGTCCCTAACTCTCTTTGCCTCTCTGTCCTCCATAAAGAACACAGCTTAAAACCTCCCTACTGGAGCAAGGACATCCCAATATCTTCACATGCTGTGTCAAATTTTGCTTGATAACACTCCTGTGAAGGGCTTTGGGACATTTACTAAGTTAAAAGATGCTATATAAATGCAATGAAAACAGAAAATGCTGAAAATACTCAGCAGGTCAGCCAGCAAAGGTGGAAAGAGAAACAGAGTTAACAATTTAGATCCATGATTTTTCATCAGAACTAGGAACATATAGAAAGGTTTATACAGGTTTAAAGCAAGTGAAACGGGGCGTAGAGAGATGGAATGAAACAAAGGGGAAGGTCTATGACAGGATGGAAGATAGGAGAGATTAAATGACCAATGTCCCCTCCCTTTCTCACCGCATCTTTTCATGCAAGCACAAAAGATGCAACACCTGCCCTTTCACCTCCTGTCTCCTCGTCATCCAAGGTCCCAAACACTCCTAGGAGGAATAATGATTTACATCTCCTTATTTCAATTTCGTTTACAGTATTTGCTGCTCACGACTGGTCTCCTGTACATTGAGGAGACCAAATGCTGAGTATTTCCAGCATTTTCCGTTTTATTTCAGATGTTCAGCATCCGCCGTATTTTACTGTTGTCTATAAAAATGCAAGTTGTGGGTATGGCATTTTACCAAGCAACATTTTAACAAAAGTTTTAACAGAACAGCTAAGATTTTTTTCAAAAAGTCAACAAAAATGCAAATTGTTTCTCACCAGATCAGCCACTTTGGCTAAATCTATCATGGAATTCATATTGTTCCCACATTCAATGATTGAGAGACGACGCTTTTTGCCTATTGGAAATCAAAGCATCTGATTAGCCACAGAGACTTGTAAGGACTATGCAATGGAAGACCGATAAGGTAATGAAAACCAGTCCCAATTCTACATGGAGAGACTAAGGAAGATAAATGCTGGAGACCATGTTTTGGGACCATTTATTTTCTGAAATAACAATGGATTGGCAATACAGGTACAGGAACTGATGGAGCAACCAATGTTCTTTCACCCCTGAGAGCCAAGATGCAAGTGATCTCATTTAAATTAGTTTCAGAAATCTCAACCCAGCTCCTAGAAATACAAAGTTGCAGCACAGAAATAGGTCAACTGACCCAACCAGTCCATCAGCATTTACCCACAACATGCGCAGATAGACCAAATCACATTCACCTGCGCCATTCCAAAATTCCTTCACCCATCTATCTGATCTAAGCTTGAATGTTGACACCGTTTCTGCCTCAACCATGAAGCTTGGAAGTGAATCTTACAACTCCCCATCTGTAAGGAGGTTTCTCCTACCCTTTGTTTTAAATCTCTTACATTTAATCTTGTATCTATAGCCAACTTGTTCCAAGCCCTCAACTCCTGGAAACAGACTGCTTCTATACACTGTCTCATCCTTACATAATTACAATCACCTCTATCATTTCACCTTCCCTAATCTGCATTGTGCTAAAAAAATAAAGGCCCAAATTTTCAGGTCTTTCCTAATACCTACTGAATTTGTGCTCCTCTGAAACTTAACCCCTTCCTAAGACCCCGATACTGCACAAAGTCCTCGAGCTGAGGGATTATATTGTGTACAGACTCCCAAGGTATTTGGGCCAACACCACAAAACTAACACGACTTTGGTGATAATTGACACTAAATTGACTGGTTACAGGGCACACATTGGAAGGTGTGGGTTTGCAAAATGTTGCACTACTAGTACAGTAGAGCTGTACTGAGGCACATTCTCTGGGCAAACACAGGCAATATATAAAGGCAATACTTCTGCCCTGATCTGTAGGACTGAGTGAAGAATTAGTCTAAATCAAGCACAGCGACCCACCAAGTGGATTCATTTTCCTGTAGTTGTAGGTAGTGAAGTTGCACTGTCTGATCACAATTTTGCCTTGTACTTCCACAATATTCTGAAATACAGCTGCTTAAAACCAAGCCTAGTCTAATATAGTGAGAAAACTGTGACTTTCACAAGAAGTTTGTACTGTTACACCCTCAGATCTCACTACCATACAAGTAGATTTACGGTCAACTCTCACAAAGTCAGGTGTTTCACAGCAATTGATGCCACTGAACCAAGATGGTGTCTGTGGCCAAGATTTTGGTCACTATCCTGTCGGTCCCCATAGTTCAACTATTTGCTATCAGTGAAGCACCTTGAGAGTCTCTTTTGCATTAAAGTTGTTCTGTGGAAACCCCTCCGTGGATCACTCACTCAGTATCCTTCAGACTGTATTAAATACTTACATTTATAGACTTACCTGTAATTATAGTGACTGGACCCCTGATATCTGTTAGTTTTTGCTTGGTGAAGTTTCGAATGAGGCACCGAATCAGGGTACTCTTTCCCACTTTCGGGGGTCCTACAACAACAACAACAATAGGTGGGGGCTCCAAGGGTGTCCGGTCAACCATGGGAATATGGTGCTTTTTAGTTTTCAAGTCCTGGGCCCTGTTTATGATAGTGGTAAATAAAATTATTAACTGTAATCACACAGGATTCCTCTTCCCAAGCTACAGGTTGAGTAATTAGTTCAGAGGGCTTCGCATTGGAACAAGAGTAGGACAGTCAGTCTGTTCCACCATTCAATTAGCTTTATCTACATATCTTGGCTTAACTCTTATAGACCCCGTATCATTCTGGTAAATCTGCAATGCTGATATATCCTTCCTAAGGTGTGGTACCCAGAACTGAATGCAATACTCCAAATGGGATTTAACCAAAGCTCTATATAAACTGTAACTTTCACCCCTTCATATTCCAGTCCCCCTGAGATAAAGGTCAATATTCCAATTGACATTCTAATTTTTTTTTGCATGTCCAGTAGTTATTAGTGATTTCTGAACTTCGACAAGAAAATACTGTATATCCTCGCGTAAAAGTCTAAGACTAAACTTTTAGTCAAAAAGTAGGGGGTTGACTTTTACACAAATAATATTTGAGGGGTTGAAATCCACCCTCTCCCATTGTCTCGCTATCACAGAGTTGCCAGGTTGAAGATTGTTCCTGCCAATCCAAAAAGTAGTGCAAAAGGGGTCAAAAGTATTTTTATTGTATGTTGACATGCGCAGACACGCAGAGCTGAACAGCTGTCTTCAATGCTGTTCTACTCTCTGATTCTGTCATTGAGTAGGTATGGACCAGGGAGAGTTTGATTTCAATGGCGAGCGGGTGACAAGTAAAGAGTTTGGATTTTTTGGCCCAAAGAAGGGGATCAACTTATATACGCGATATCAAAAAAATATATATTTTTAAATCAAGCTACCAGTTGAGTAATTAGCTCAGGATGCTTCTCAGTGGAACAAGAGTAGGCCAGTCAGCCTCTTGAGTCTGTTCCACCATTCTCTTCTGTATCCTTTTCAAGTCATCCCCAAAGTGAGAAGCACAGAATTGGACATATCCCACCTGGAGTCAAACTAGTATTTTCTGTAGGTTTAATATAATTTTCTAGCTAGCCTCTAGTTATAAAGCTCAGGATTCTATATGGGCTCCATATTTCCTGCTTTGTTAATCTGTCCTGTCACATTCAAACTCCAGGTATCTCTGTTTACGCAGCCCCCTTCAAAATTGTACCATTTAGCTTGTATTGTCTGTCCCCATGCTTCCTACCAAAATGCATCACCTCACACTTCTATGTATCCATCCATTGCTTTCTGTCAATGTCCTCTTGAAATCTATTATCTCCCTTGCTGCTAACCACACCTCTGAGTTTTCTGTCAAAGATGCTCCCTTACCCACATTAGTCACATCTTCAAAAAAAATTAACGAGGTTTGTTGGACATTACTTAGCTTTACAAATCCATTCTGTCTTTCTCTGGTCAGTTCATGTTTGTTCAAACGCTCAGTTACTCTATGCTTAACACATTCTATTAACTTTCTGACAACAATGTCAGACTGAAAGGTCTATAATTTCCTAGCTTATCTCACCTACCCTTAAATAATGGAGTGGCATTGGCAATTTTTCAAATTAAGGGAGAATTCCTGAATCAACAAAGTTCCGGAATATCTACAATTCCCTCAGCCACATCATTTAATTCCATGAAGCAAAAACTATCAGATCTTGAAGATCTGTCTATCTTTAGGCTCTTATTTTCATCATTACCCTCTTTTTGCTTGTATTTCATATAGTAAGTGCCTGCCCTCGATTTAGTTTTAGTTTTTCTGGTATCTCTGTTATTTCTATTTAGGATCTGGATTGCACACAGCCTCAGTGTGAGGAGGCAGATTCAGCCGACACCTTCAACAGCAAAGTGGATAATTATCCAAAGAGAAAGAGATTGCAAGGCCATGGGGAAAAGGCGAGATAGTGGGGCTAAGAAAGTTGTTCTTGCAGGGAACCAGTACAGGCATAAGGGGCCAAATGGCAACCTTCTGTGCCATAACCATTCTGAATTCTCTGATTCTATTTATCCTCATCATCTACTGTCAAGAGTGAAACAAAACAACTATTTCGCAAGTTCACTTTCATAATCCACAAGCTAATTACTGACCACAGCTCCACTGCCCAAAATGCAGCTCACGTGAAGGGTCCAGACCGACATTAATGGGTCAAGCTAAACAATCTATTCCCGTGTTTTAATATTATTTATATCTCCCATTTATTGAGTAAATAAGGAGAAACTACAGAAGAGTCAGTGACCAGAAGACAAACATAAAAGGTAATTGGCAGAAGAGTCAAAGGCGAGATGAGGAGATTTTTTAACTTGAGAGATCTGGAATGCACTGCTTCAAGGGTGATGGAAGTAGAGTCATTATTAATTTCCAAAAGTGAAGTGGATAAATACTAGAAGGGAAGACATTTACAGAACTATGGGGTTAGAACAGATGTGTGGGACTAATTGGATAGCTCTTTCAAAGAGCCAGCAAAGATAGGGTGGTGCTATAAGTTTCTATGATGCTAAGAAGTTTAGCTCCTTGTGATTGTTTCCATCTCTTTTTTTCCTTACGACTCTTACTCTTTTAGTTCTTGGACTCAGAAGGTTGTGAGTTCAAGCCCCACTCCAGACCTTGGTTATGCAAGATCATAAGAAAGAGGAGGCCACACAGCCCCTTGAGCCTGCGAGAATTACCTAGATTCTGGAAAGCAGCAAATATAACCCCTCTATTCAAGAAGGGAGGTAGGCAGAAACAGGAAACTATAGGCCAGCTAGCTTGACGCCTGTCATGGGGAAGGTGTTAGAGTCAATCATTAAAGAGGTTATAGCTGGGCACTTACAGTAACAAAAGGCAATCAGGGAGAGTCAGCATGGTTTTGTGGAAGGGAAATCATGTTTAACCAATTTATCAGAGTTCTTTGAAGGAGTTAACATGTGCTGTGGATAAAGGGAGCCTGTAGATGTACTGCACTTGGATTTCCAGAAGGCATTTTATAAGGTGCCACATTAAAGGCTATTGCGGAAAATTAACATATTAGCCTGGATAGAGGATTGGACGGCTGGCAGAAAACAGAGAGTATGCGTAATGGGTCTTCTCCAGCAGGGGCCTGTGCTGGGGCCGCAATTTTGTCACAATTTATATCAATGACTTAGAAGAGAGGAGCGAAAGTAAAGTAGCTAAATTTGCAGAAGATACAAAGGTAGGAAAGTATGTTACGAAGTAGACATAAAGAGTTTGCATACCGATATAGATAAGTAGTTGTTTGGTAGTACAGAACTTGAATATTGCTAAAAAGAGACATTTTGTCAAAGCTTTTCATCTTGCACTCATCAGGACAACTACAAGAATACCAATGTCAGGGGAAGCAACAACTTTACCAATGACAATGTTATTATACGGCAGGTGATATTTGCCAGGCTGACCAAATCTCAAAGGGAAATTTGGCCACGCTATCACAACAATTTTGCAATTTGTATTCATTACAAGAAGGTCTGTGCACTGAAGTCAGAAGTAATGAGACCACTACCACCGTTAGAGATTTTAAAGATTAAATTAAAACATTTAAGACCCCTAACTACACACCGCTTCCTGGCAACATTCCAAATAGATTCTTAATCTATAAAACATCCAGCAATATTACCACAAGCACCCACTGTTGCTGTAATTTCACAGCTTTTTTCTCCCTCTCACTCGACAATGGAACTCCAAAGGCTTTTAACAAAAGCTTAGTTACCGGAACAGCAAACTTCCCCAGGGTGCTTCACACAGCGTACCCTTCAAGATCTCACATGGCTACACTTCATGCAGCTTTCCAACTTTCTTTAAAAATATTTCCTCCCTTTTGATCTGTAAATCTCATTGTTTCAACCTTTCTTTGGAAGTTACTTTTCCCACAATATAAAAATCTTTCATGTTGTCATTATAGCCAGCACATTGGGGAAAAATAAACTGAATAACTTTGCCTTATTTATCTTGCCAGTTGTAAACATCTTATGGTATCTCTTTGAAAATCAAACAACCTCTCAACTTATCTAAAAATGCAAATTCCATTCTCACTCTATCTGCTGAGACTACATCCAAGCTTACCCATCTCCATTTCAAATGCCTGTTTTACACCTAACCCCTTTTGACTATTCCAATCTTGCAGTCTGACTGTCTGCAGTTCAATTAAACCACACACACACACACACACACACACACACACACACACACACACACACACACACACACACACAAAATACAGCCTGCTTTAAAGCATCCCACAGTAATATTAGGGAAAAAATTATCTTTCCTTTACAAGAAGAGAGTGCTGATTGGTTGGCAAATGGACTCTGATTGGTAGAGGCATTGCCATGGAGAATGCACCAGTTAATGGTGACTCACAGTTAACTGCCAACTATTCTTTGAAATTTAAACAGGCAGCTTGACTCTGATTGGTCAAGGTATTGCCCTGAGGAATGGCTATTATTTATTTTGTTTAGATGAAACAGGGGCAGTGTGAGTACAGGTTCTGTCTGTCTGCAAACAATAGGGCTATGTGTGTAGCTTCCAGTACCAGGCAAGTACGCCACACCGCAAGCCTGAATGAAAATCTTAAATTGGTTGTCAGCATAATTCTTAGTACGCTGAGGATTATTTAGCAAATATTGTCCAATTCTGAATTTACTGAAAAAAAAATCATTTCTATCTGAAATCTGCTCCCAGCGCTGGGACACGGCTTTGATCAGAGGATCAGCTCTTTCCTGAAAGACATAGGTGGCTTCCTTCCTCCAATTTTCCCTTCAGCCCCACAACACTCCAACATATGTGCTCCTCTTTGGGTTTAGGCTGTTTCACTTCTTCACTGGTGCTGCTTTCTGAGCCTTTGCTGCTTTCACTTTGGACTTGGTTTTCAATTTATCCACTATTTTTACACCCATTGCATTTTGGCAGGCTGGGCACAGCAAAGTGACGTTATCAGATTTCTGCGCATGTGCAGGTGGGTATCAGCATCCATCCTGCATGGCCATATCACGTTGGCAGGAGACACAGTGTAATAAGAAATATTGGTTCGTGTGACCTGGTACCCTTGGCCTTGAAGCAGTACCAACAGGAAGGAAGTTAAGAAAGCAGCTATCTGGCTGGCAAACACAAAGGAGAGCTACAAGCAGAGGAGCTGGAAAGCAAAGGTGATCAGCACACAGATGCTTAAACAAAGAGAAAGCAGACAGACAGAAAGAGAAACAGGGTGTAGAAGCAAATCACTCTCCGAAAGAGGTCAGTTTTCCTGCTTGACAGAAGACAAGAGCTCATGGAGGAGGCACTGTGCGAGCTGACTAAAAAGGTCTAAAACATGGTAAGCTGTGTGAATAACTCAGATGCTAAAGAGCGGGGTGTTTTCCCAGAAGTGGCCAAGCTGTGACCCAGCATGTTACTGGTCAGTTGGTTGAAAAGGAACTCTGGGAAGCTACACCATCAGGCCTACGATGACCTGAGGGAGTGCCTTTCTGATAATAATCGTACCCGTGAAACTTGAGAGGTGAAAGCTGGTGTCAGATGGGACTCCTGACCTATACGTGAATAAAGAACAGCAAATTGTGGAACTGTGTAGCTACCTAATACCATACATGCTGAAGAGGAATGCTTGTGGTTGTGCAAGACATATCTTTGTCGTGTCAACCATTTAAAGTGTAATGTACCTTTTTACATGAAGTATCATTTGTCTGTTAATTTACGTTTAATTTGCATTGGCTCTTATTTGAATTAAATTAAAAGCTACAAAAAGTGAAATCTTGACAGTAATTTCTTCATTTGGGTGTCATTTAGTAAATTTGGCTTACGGTTCCCAACATCAGGGAATCGCAACACCAGGGCCAACATTCATCCCTCACGCAACAACATCCAAACAGATGAATTGGTTATTGATGTTTGTTGGATCATCCTGTGTGCAAATTTGGTGCCATTTTTGTCAATAAGATGGTGACTATACTTCAAAACTAGTTGGCGATAAAGTGCTTTGAAGCATATGGGGGATGTGAAAGGTACTGTATAGTCAGTATAGCTTTCTTGGTTCTGTTCCTGTCAGTCTGTTTCTGCTTCTCTTTTGGGTAATGTTGCATGGTTATGCCAGTAAACTCCTCAAGCCTGTCTTCCAATCTCACACCTGTCCCGATTGCTTGTGTACAGGGATCCTGGTGCCACTGCTGTTCCAGCCTTCCATTGAGCAGAGGGGCAGAGGGAGCAGGGATCCACAAACAATCAATTACCTGTCCTGCACAGATTTCCTCCTTCACCGCCTAAGCCTCACCCCCAAGCTGGTTTTGATAATTCTGTCCTTACCTGTGGAAGGTTTTAGCCATGCGCACTGCAGAATGCACAGTGAAAGCCTTGGGATTTCTCTTCCGTGGATCCTCTTCATCTCCGACCCCTAGACTCTTCAGGCGGCGTTGCTTCTTCCTCGCGGCTTTGGGCCCACTGTGCCGCTCATTATGTGCCTTCTTCTTCTTCTCGTCCTCCATGGTCCTCCTGTCCCAAGAAAAATATTAATCACATCTGCAGCTTATCACATTTCAGTCAATTGTTCAGAAAATCCCTGCAATTGTCAGCTGAAGAGAATAACCACTCGCATAGACACAGTCAACTGGCACCAGGACTGCCCACCAGCCTGGACACCGAGAGTGAGACAACTCTCTCAGCCGGTCTCCCTCTCTTCCCCGGCCGGTCTCCCTCTCTTCCCCGGCCGGTCTCCCTCTCTTCCCCGGCCGGTCTCCCTCTCTTCCCCGGCCGGTCTCCCTCTCTTCCCCGGCCGGTCTCCCTCTCTTCCCCGGCCGGTCTCCCTCTCTTCCCCGGCCGGTCTCCCTCTCTTCCCCGGCCGGTCTCCCTCTCTTCCCCGGCCGGTCTCCCTCTCTTCCCCGGCCTCTCACTCCTTCGCTCTACCCACCCCATCTCCGGCTCACCCTCTCCCTACCTGTCTACGGTTCTCTCTCTACCCACCGTCCGTCTCTGTTTCTTTTCCCACGTGAAGTTTTTTGCCGGTGGAGCGTCTCTGCCGGAAGTTGTTTGTCCGCCTGCAAAGCGCTCCGGCCCCGCGCGCTCCCCGCGCCTTCCGTTCCGGCCGAGCCCGACTTCCGGAATCCGGGGACATTTCCCCCCCGGACACTCCGCCCCGGGTCACTCTCCCCCCCACTACCCCCGGCCCTGCTGGTTGTCCGGTTGCCCGGTGCCCGGTTGCCCGGTGCCCGGTTGCCCGGTGTCCGGTTGCCCGTTGCCCGGTTGCCCGGTGTCCGATTGCCCGGTGCCCGGTGTCCGATTGCCCCGTTGCCCGGTGTCCGGTTGCCCGGTGTCCGGTTGCCCGGTGCCCAGTGCCCGGTGCCCGGTGTCCGGTTGCCCGGTGCCCAGTGCCCGGTGCCCGGTGTCCGGTTGCCCGGTGTCTGGTTGCCCGGTGCCCGGTTGCCCGGTGTCCGGTTGCCCGGTGCCCGGTGTCCGGGTGTCCGGTTGCCCGGTGTCCGGGTGTCCGGTTGCCCGGTGTCCGGTTGCCCGGTGCCCGGTTGCCCGGTGCCCGGTTGCCCGGTGTCCGGTTGCCCGGTGTCCGGTTGCCCGGTGCCCGGTTGCCCGGTGCCCGGTTGCCCAGTGCCCGGTGCCCAGTTGCCCGGTGTCCGGTTGCCCGGTGCCCGGTGTCCGGTTGCCCGGTTGCCCGGTGTCCGGTGTCCGGTTGCCCGGTGCCCGGTTGCTGTGAGCTGATGGATGCTGAGCTGACCCTGTGGTTTTTTAGCTGTTTCCCGGGACACGGGCTGAAATGCGCAGCTTTGCTCAGAATATTAATACCATCAGATCCCTGACCCTGACCGGCACCAAACACCTCCCCCTGACCCTGACCGGCACCAAACACCTCCCCCTGACCCTGTCCGGCACCAAACACCTCCCCCTGACCCTGACCGGCACCAAACACCTCCCCCTGACCCTGTCCGGCACCAAACACCTCCCCCTGACCCTGTCCGGCACCAAACACCTCCCCCTGACCCTGGGCAATATTCCCCCCACCTGTTGGAATTTGTGGTTAAGACTCTGGGAAATAGGAATTAGGAGCAGGAGTCGGACATTCAGCCCCTGGAGCCATCACCATTTAATAAAACCATGGCTGATCTGCTCATGGCCTCAACTCCACAATCCTCCTGCCCCCGATAACCTTTCACCAGCCAACTAGCCCCTAACCAACCAATTAACCCCCGACCAGATCCCATTACACCCCAACTACCCACCTACCGATCTCACCCACACACCCACCCACCCCGCTCACATCACCCAGCCACCCCGCTCACATCACCCAGCCACCCCGCTCACATCACCCAGCCACCCCGCTCACATCACCCACCCACCCCGCTCACATCACCCACCCACCCCGCTCACATCACCCACCCACCCCGCTCACATCACCCACCCACCCAGCTCACATCACCCACCCACCCCACTCACATCACCCACCTACACACCTCACCCACACACCCACCTACTCACCCACCCACCCCGCTCACATCACCCACCTACACAGCTCACCCACCCCGCTCACATCACCCACCTAAACACCTCACCCACCCACTCACATCACCCACCTACACAGCTCACCCACCCCACTCACATCACCCACCTACACAGCTCACCCACCCCGCTCACATCACCCACCTACACAGCTCACCCACCCCGCTCACATCACCCACCTAAACACCTCACCCACCCACTCACATCACCCACCTACACAGCTCACCCACCCCGCTCACATCACCCACCCACCCCACTCACATCACCCACCTACACAGCTCACCCACCCCACTCACACCACCCACCTACACAGCTCACCCACCCCACTCACATCACCCACCTAAACACCTCACCCACCCCGCTCACATCACCCACCCACCCCACTCACATCACCCACCTACACACCTAAACCACACACCCACCTACTCACCCACCCACCCCACTCACATCACCCATCCACCCCACTCACATCACCCACCTACACACCTCACCCACACACCAACCTACTCACCCACCCACCCCACTCACATCACCCACCTAAACACCTCACCCACCCACTCACATCACCCACCTACACAGCTCACCCACCCCGCTCACATCACCCACCTAAACACCTCACCCACCCCACTCACATCACCCACCTACCAATCTCACCCACACACCCACCTACACAGCTCACCCACCCCACTCACATCACCCACCTAAACACCCACCCACCCCACTCACATCACCCACCTACACACTTCACCCACCTGCCCCGCACACATCACCCAACTACACACCTCACCCACCCCACTCACATCACCCACCTAAACACCTCACCCACCCCACTCACATCACCCACCTACACAGCTCACCCACCCCACTCACATCACCCACCTAAACACCTCACCCACCCACTCACATCACCCACCTACACAGCTCACCCACCCCACTCACATCACCCACCTAATCACCTCACCCACCCCACTCACATCACCCACCTACACAGCTCACCCACCCCACTCACATCACCCACCTAAACACCTCACCCACCCCACTCACATCACCCACCTACTCACCCACCTGCCCCGCTCACATCACCCACCTACACACCTCACCCACCCCACTCACATCACCCACCTACTCACCCACCTGCCCCGCTCACATCACCCACCTACATAGCTCACCCACCCCACCCCACTCACATCACCCACCTACACAGCTCACCCACCTGCCCCGCACACATCACCCACCTAAACACCTCACCCACCCCACTCACATCACCCACCTAAACACCTCACCCACCCCACTCACATCACCCACCTACACACCTCACCCACCCACTCACATCACCCACCTACACACCTCGCCCACCCACTCACATCACCCACCTAAACACCTCACCCACCCACTCATAACACCCACTAAACACCTCACCCACCCCACTCACATCACCCACCTAAACACCTCACCCACCCCACTCACATCACCCACCTACTAACCCACCCACCCCGCTCACATCACCCACCTAAACACCTCACCCACCCCACTCACATCACCCACCTAAACACCTCACCCACCCCACTCACATCACCCACCTACACACCTCACCCACCCACTCACATCACCCACCTACACACCTCGCCCACCCACTCACATCACCCACCTAAACACCTCACCCACCCACTCACATCACCCACTAAACACCTCACCCACCCCACTCACATCACCCACCTAAACACCTCACCCACCCCACTCACATCACCCACCTAAATACCTCACCCACCCCACTCACATCACCCACCTACACAGCTCACCCACCCCACTCACATCACCCACCTGAACACCTCACCCACCCCACTCACATCACCCTCCTAAATACCTCACCCACCCCACTCACATCACCCACCTACACACCTCACCCACCCCACTCACATCACCCACCTACACACCTCACCCACCCCACTCACATCACCCACCTAAACACCTCACCCACCCCACTCACCTCACCCACCTAAATACCTCACCCACCCCACTCACATCACCCACCTACACACCTCACCCACCCCACTCACATCACCCACCTACTCACCCACCCACCCCACTCACATCACCCACCTAAACACCTCACCCACCTAAACACCTCACCCACCCGACTCACATCACCCACCTACACACCTCACCCACCCACTCACATCACCCACCTAAACACCTCACCCAACCCACTCACATCACCCACCTACACACCTCACCCACCTAAACACCTCACCCACCCCAGTCACATCACCCACCTAAACACCTCACCCACCCCACTCACATCACCCACCTACACACCTCACCCACCCCACTCACATCATCCACCTAAACACCTCACCCACCCAACTCACATCACCGACCTAAACACCTCACCCACCCCACTCACAGCACCCACCTACACACCTCACCCACCCACTCACATCACCCACCTAAACACCTCACCCACCCCACTCACACCACCCACCTACACACCTCACCCACCCACTCACATCACCCACCTAAACACCTCACCCACCCCACTCAAAGCACCCACCTACACACCTCACCCACCCACTCACATCACCCACCTAAACACCTCACCCACCCCACTCACATCACCCACCTACACACCTCACCCACCCACTCACATCGCCCACCTAAACACCTCACCCACCCCACTCACATCACCCACCTACTCACCCACCCCACTCACATCACCCACCTACTCACCCACCCCACCCCACTCACATCACCCACCTAAACACCTCACCCACCCCACTCACCCACCCACCCCACTCACATCACCCACCTAAACACCTCACCCACCCACTCACATCACCCACCTACACAGCTCACCCACCCCACTCACATCACCCACCTACACAGCTCACCCACCCCACTCACATCACCCACCTACACAGCTCACCCACCCACTCACATCACCCACCTAAACACCTCACCCACCCACTCACATCACCCACCTACACAGCTCACCCACCCCACTCACATCACCCACCTACACAGCTCACCCACCCACTCACATCACCCACCTAAACACCTCACCCACCTGCCCCACTCAAATCACCCACCTGCACAGCTCACCCACCTTCCCCGCTCACATCACCCACCTACACACCTCACCCACCCACTCACATCACCCACCTAAACACCTCACCCAACCCACTCACATCACCCACCTACACACCTAACCCACCTAAACACATCACCCACCTAAACACCTCACCCACCCACTCACATCACCCACCTACACAGCTCACCCACCCCACTCACATCACCCACCTACACAGCTCACCCACCCACTCACATCACCCACCTAAACACCTCACCCACCTGCCCCACTCAAATCACCCACCTGCACAGCTCACCCACCTTCCCCGCTCACATCACCCTCCTAAATACCTCACCCACCCCACTCACATCACCCACCTACACACCTCACCCACCCCACTCACATCACCCACCTACACACCTCACCCACCCCACTCACATCACCCACCTAAACACCTCACCCACCCCACTCACATCACCCACCTACACACCTCACCCACCCCACTCACATCACCCACCTACTCACCCACCCACCCCACTCACATCACCCACCTAAACACCTCACCCACCCACTCACATCACCCACCTACACAGCTCACCCACCCCACTCACATCACCCACCTACACAGCTCACACACCCCACTCACATCACCCACCTACACAGCTCACCCACCCACTCACATCACCCACCTAAACACCTCACCCACCTGCCCCACTCAAATCACCCACCTGCACAGCTCACCCACCTTCCCCGCTCACATCACCCACCTAAACACCTCACCCACCCCACTCACATCACCCACCTAAATACCTCACCCACCCCACTCACATCACCCACCTACACAGCTCACCCACCCCACTCACATCACCCACCTAAACACCTCACCCACCCCACTCACATCACCCTCCTAAATACCTCACCCACCCCACTCACATCACCCACCTACACACCTCACCCACCCCACTCACATCACCCACCTACACACCTCACCCACCCCACTCACATCACCCACCTAAACACCTCACCCACCCCACTCACCTCACCCACCTAAATACCTCACCCACCCCACTCACATCACCCACCTACACACCTCACCCACCCCACTCACATCACCCACCTACACAGTTCACCCACCTGCCCCGCTCAAATAACCCACCTGCACAGCTCACCCACCTGCCCTGCTCACATCACCCACATAAACACCTCACCCACCCCACTCACATCACCCACCTACACAGCTCACCCACCCACTCACATCACCCACCTAAACACCTCACCCACCCACTCACATCACCCACCTACACAGCTCACCCACCCCACTCACATCACCCACCTACACAGCTCACCCACCCCACTCACATCACCCACCTACACACCTCACCCACCCACTCACATCACCCTCCTAAACACCTCACCCACCTGCCCCACTCAAATCACCCACCTGCACAGCTCACCCACCTTCCCCGCTCACATCACCCACCTAAACACCTCACCCACCCACTCACATCACCCACCTACACAGCTCACCCACCCCACTCACATCACCCACCTAAATACCTCACCCACCCCACTAAGATCACCCATCTACACAGCTCACCCACCCCACTCACATCACCCACCTAAACACCTCACCCACCCACTCACATCACCCTCCTAAACACCTCACCCACCTGCCCCACTCAAATCACCCACCTGCACAGCTCACCCACCTTCCCCGCTCACATCACCCACCTAAACACCTCACCCACCCACTCACATCACCCACCTAAACACCTCACCCACCCCACTCACATCACCCACCTAAATACCTCACCCACCCCACTCACATCACCCACCTACACAGCTCACCCACCCCACTCACATCACCCTCCTAAACACCTCACCCACCCCACTCACATCACCCACCTACACACCTCACCCACCCCACTCACATCACCCACCTAAATACCTCACCCACCCCACTAAGATCACCCATCTACACAGCTCACCCACCCCACTCACATCACCCATCTACACAGCTCACCCACAAACCCGTTCATTCACTCACCCATTCGCTATCTCACTCATTTACTGAAGATGTGGACCTTTAAAACTTACCTAAATACTGCTGGTACTGTTGTAAAAAGAGGGTGCGTTCTCCCTTCTTCCTTCTCTTCTTGTGCCCGATGATCTTCTGGAGAGGCTGCGCTGACCCTTCGCTGTTTCAGGCAGGATCAAAAGATATGGCTGAAAAATTCCAAAAGAGTCGGTTTGCAGAAATCTTCGTCAACATCGATGCTGACCAGAAGATTCGGTCCTTAGTTCCTGAAGGGACCATCACCCCAACACAAAATATAGACTTTTCCCACAAAAGCACATGGGCCATCACATGTTCCCTTTCAAAAGAAAAAAGTCTTACTGAAGTAAGGATTTTTTCACAACCCTTTAAAATACTATTCATTTCAAATTATAAACACTTTAACAACTGTCTTACAATAAACAGAATAATCCTCTCCCCATAGTTGAATCAAAATTCAAATATCCAAAATCTTGCAATCCCAGATGCTTAATCCAATGATGATAACATTTAAAAAGATGGCGAGATCATGTCCAAAACATTTGACAAGCCAATACACTTTATAAGTCTCCTGTATGAAGTTATGGGTTATGTACATGAATAGTCAAACTCTGGATAAAGCATCTGCAATTATATTGTTCCTCCTGCAGCAAACGGAGATTCTCTGTGGAGAAGTTCTCTAAAGAATTAGTGGATTATGGTTTATGTCAATGACAGTCTCTTGAGCATTTCCAGAAACAGATATTTCAAACTGTTAATGCTTTCTTTTCAACTGTGGAGTACTTTAGTTGACAAGGATTAAGTTTTCTCAAAAACAAACTAACAGGACACTCCATAAGTATAATCATCATTTTATAACAAAACAGCTCCTACATCCACGTCACTAGCATCAATTGCTATCTTGAATGGTTTGTTGAAAATTGGAGCAGCTAACACAGACTCATTTATCAACACTGCCTTTAGCCTCAAAGGCAGTCTGTCAAGACTTCATCCAGTCATATTTGAGCTTCTTCTTCTTCAATAAGTTTGTTACTGGAGTGACTACTGTGCTACATTTTGGGACAAACTTCCTGTAAGATCCATACATTCTGAGGAACCACCATATCTCTCATTTGGTTTCAGGAACGGGAAAGTCCATATCGTTTGAACTTTAGATTCTCTGGGCAACATTCGGCCTTGCCCCATGATGTGTCCCAAGTATTGCTGAAAAAGGAAACAGGTCTAAGCTTCTTGTCTTGCACTCATCAGGACACCTAGCAAGAATAGCAATATAAGGGGAAAACAACAATTTACACTGTATGTGAGGAGAGTGCTGATTGGTTGGCAAGTGGCATTGCCATGGAGAATGCACCAGTGATGGTGACTGAGAGTTAACTGCCAAACGTTGTTGAAATTTCAACCAGGCAGCTTGACTCTGATTGGTCAAGGCATTGCTCTGAGGAATGAGTCAGCGAATGGCTGTCATTTATTTTGTTTGGCTGAAACAGGCATAATATATGTATATGTTCTTTCTGTCTGCAAAGTACATGTGTATTGATATGTGTAGCTTCCAGTACATGTAAATGCACCACACTGTGAACCCAACTGACAACCTTAAATTGGTTCTCAGCGACATTCTTAGCACATTGAGGATTATTTAACAAATGTTGGTCAATCGTGGAATCACAGCTAATGTTGGATGCTGCATTTTGAGTTTTGCAATACAGGCTGGTTGGGTTCGGTCTGTACTCTGCCCATTGTGAACAGTGGCTGGGACATGCTGTTTGATATGATCCGCCAATCTCTGGAATGAACGGCTTACATACCTAGCATCACACTGGTACTGAAATTCATATACCACATTATTCATTTGTCTGACAGGCATAAGTTTTTTTGGCTTGACAGCAGCATCTGTTAGTGATGAATACCACTCGTGTTGCTGCTGCATAGCAGCAGTGTGAAACAGCTAGCTTCACCTGTTGCTCAAATCTTTGAGATACCTTACCCTTCCAGGGTAATCTGAGGTAGACTGGGCACTTTTCAGGGCCAAATGTGATGGCCTCAGGGCCGTTTAAGAGTTTGTGTGATATACAGCGGGAAATTATTTGATCAGGGTAGCCATTATCCTGCAGGATGCCTTCAATATGCCCTGTTTCAGCATCAAGCTTGCTTGGTGAGCAGATGGCTTAGACCCTATTTACAAGGTTACCAATAAGACCAATCTCATAGAGCGTGGAACTCTAAGAATCCCAATGTGTATATTGACCATTGAAGGTAGGCTTGCAGTAGACCATGGTAGAGAATTCCCTGGCAGATTTCTCAACTAGTGCGTCAAGGAAGGGGAGTTCATTTGGGCATACATGGTGTCATCAAAACTGAGCTCAACTGCACGAGTTCTGAGTTCATAATGTATGTGCGAATAGATAGTGTTGCCATGGGATACCCTCTTGGCCCAGCTCTCACAAACATCTTTGTTGGGCTCCATGAGAAACCTGCTTTCGATGGAATGACACCTAACATCCTACCCCTCGCATATTTCTGAGTTGTGGATGATACGTTTGCTATATTTAAATCCGCAGCTACATTTATTAATTTCCTTGCATGTCTTAATGGGCTCCATCCTGCTCTCAAATGGAGCAGTCAAATGAACTCTCCTTCCTTGACATACTAGTTGAGAAATATTCCAGGGGATTCTCTACCACAATCTACCACAAGCCGACCTTCACTGGTCAATATGTGTATTGGGATTCTTACAGTTCCACGCTCTGAGATTGGTCTTATTGACAATCTTGTAAATAGGGCCTGAGCCATTTGCTCACCATGCAAGCTTGATGCTGAAATAGGGCACATCAGGATAATGGCTTCACCTGAAATTAGTGTTTGGGCCCTTGGACGGTGAGGAGGGAGGAGGTAAAGTGGCAGGTGTTGCACCTCTTCGATTGAATGGGAAGGTGCCATGGAAAGCGGATGAGATGTAGGGGGTGATGGAGGAGTGAACCAGGATGTCCCAGAGGGAACGGTCCCTATGGAATGCTGACGGGCGGGGGGGTGAGAGGAAGGTGTGTTTGGTGGTGGCATCATGCTGGAGTTGGCGGAATTGGCGGAGGATGATCCTTTGAATGTGGAGGCTGGTGGGGTGAAAAGTGAGGACAAGGGGGACCCTATCATGGTTCTAGGAGGGAGGGGAAGGTGTGAGGGCAGAGGTGAGGGAGATGGGTCAGACAAGGGTGAGAGACCTGTCATCCACAGTGGAGGGAAAAGGAAGACATGTCAGAAGCGCCATTTTGGAAAGTGGTATCATTGGAACAGATGCAATGGAGGCGAAGGAACTGAGAGAATGGGATGGAGTCCTTACAGGAAGCGGGGTGTGAGGAGCTGTGGTTGAGGTAGCTATGGGAGTCAGTAGGCTTGTAATGGATATTGGTGGACAGTCTATCAGCAGAAATGGAGATAGAGAGGTCAAGGAAGGGAAGGGAAGGGAAGATGGACCATGTGAAAATGATGGAGGGGTGGAGATTGGAAGCAAAATTAATAAATTTTTCCAGGCCCGACGAGAGCATGAAGCAGCACCGAAGTAATCATCGATGTACCGGAGAAAGAGTTGTGGGAGGGGGCCGGAGTAGGACTGGAACAAGGAATGTTCCACATACCCCACAAAGAGACAGGCATAGCTGGGGCCCATGCGGGTACCCATAGCCACACCTTTTATTTAGAGGAAGTGAGAGGAGTTTAATGAGAAATTGTTCAGTGAGAGAACAAGTTCAGCCAGACGGAGGAGAGTGGTGGTGGATGGGGATTGTTCGGGCCTCTGTTCGAGGAAGAAGTAGAGAGCTACCAGACCATCCCGGTGGGGGATGGAGGTGTAAAGGGGTTGGACGTCCATAGTGAAGAGGAGGCGGTTAGGGCCAGGGAACTGGAAATTGTTGATATGACATTATATAGGGCATCAGAGGAATCATGGGAAGTGACTGGACAAGGGGAGAGAGAATGGAGTCAAGATAGGAAGAAATGAGTTCCGTGGGGCAGGAACAGGCTGACACGATCGGTCTACCGGGACAGTCCTGTTTGTGGATTTTGGGAAGGAGGTAGAAGCAAGCCGTGCAGGGAAGGGAGTCTATGAGGTTGGAAACTGTGGAGGGAAGATCTCCAGAGGAGATGAGGTCAGTGACAGTCCTGGATACAATGGCTTGATGTTCGGTGGTGGGGACATGGTCCAGGGGGAGGGAGGAAGAAGTGTCTCAGTTGGCACCCAGCCTCTGCGAGGTAGAGGTCAGTGCGCCAGACAACAACAGCACCACCCTTGTCAGCAGGTTTGATAACAAAGTCAGGGTTGGACCTGAGAGAACGGAGTGCAGCAAGTTGATGTCACTCCAACATTTCTGAATGAAAAGTTCAAGAGCAGGTAAGAGGCCAGAGGGAGGGGTCCAGGTGGAGGGAGAATATTGGAGGTGGGTGAAAGGATCCGTTGAACGGGGAGAGGACTCCTGCCCAAAGAAGTGAACACGGAGATGAAGACGGCGGAAGCAGCATCGTGCCGAACCCGGAATTCATTGAGATGAGGGAGTAAGGGTATGAAACTGAGTTCTTTGCTGAGCACTGAACGTTCAGCATCGGAGAGGGGAAGGTCAGAGAGTATGGTGAATACCTGGCAAGGATTGGGATTAGAAGATGGGATGGGGTCAGAGGGACGGGAAGGGGTGGAGGGTCCTGGATGGGCAATGGTATCAATAAGTTGTTGGAGTTTGGTTAGCAAGCGAGGTTACCAATGGCATGGGAGGCGGTGTCAGCACCATAGTCTGTAAAAGACCACAGCTGCCCAGTGCCACAACAGAGTAAATGGTCCCATTCGTTCCGCCAGGGTAAGTCAATCCTCTCAACACTCTCAACTCACACACTCTCAAACTTATCACACATCCACAGGGGTCTCACACCTTAACGGACAACACCACGAATTCTCACACACACCCTCACATCTTCCTCAGATTCATATACTTTGGAGCTTGTGTCCTCATCCCATCCATGTCTCCTGCTCACACTCTCTCCATCTGTTTTCATTCAGGAGAAGCTAGCTCACAACAACAGGGAGAGGTCCCAGGCCGGGGGTGGGGTAGGTCCCTCACTCACTTTGAGGAGAGTGCCATTGCACTGACTGGTGAGGACGTGGACAGTACCTCGTGAGGATCCTGCACCACATCATCCCTCCCTCAATGTAACTGTGAGCGCTCTCTCTCCTGCTTTTGAATCTGCTGCCACATGCTAATTATCTCTACTTTGGTTCACAGGGAGCTCTGCCAAGACACCCTCAGCCAGCCAGACCCTCAGCTCCATCCAGGTCCTCACCTCCAGCCAAGAGGACACCTCCTCCATTGAAGAGCTGGAAATAAGCAGCCTGGAAAACCAGTCACAGCGCTTACCCACACCCTCCACCAGCACAGAGACACACACCTCGGTGGGAGCTGGATCTAGAGCAGGCTCGGGTTGACAATCTGGTGGTCACCACACGGACACATGTCCACAGCAGGAGGAGGCAGGTTCAGCCGAGCTCCCTGGCACTCGGAGGACTGCGGGGGAAGGGGCATCTGCAAGGTCCGAGTTAGATGACCAGTCTCCGGATTTGACCTTCCAACTCATCACAGAGAGTCAGCAGGAGGCGGGGGAACATCACACAGAGCTGTTGGAAGCCCTCAACAGAGTGGCAGGGTAGTCAAAGGAGAATGTCTGCCTGCTCTCTGATGAGGTGGTGCCTACATGTGCGCGTATTGAGGTCTCCATGGGGAGGATGGGGGATGTCATGGAGACCCTGGTCCAGCAGGATGCAAAGATGCGCGCAGACCTGCAATCCATCGCGTTGCCATAGGTGAGTTCCAGCAGTGGCACACGAGGGGGAAACCTTGATGTCCCCTGAGGTGCTCCTTCCCCTCGAGGAGTCAGGCCAGGGCCCTCAGACTCCCAAAGGGAGGTGGAGCAGCAGCCGGACACCCCTGGGTCATCCTCTCCGGAATCGCAGAGGCTGTCCACTCCCTCCAAGTCCCCTTTGGCTGTGACCCCCTCAACCTCATCCTCTGTCACCGTTGAGGGAGCAGCTGGCCCACAGGAGGACAGCCAGAGCAAGTCTCAAGGCTTCAGCTCTGCAGAGGACCCACACTGAAGTGATCAGAGGCAACAGGGCCAACCATTGCACAGGCTGTTTCCACTCCTGCTGTAGATGTCAGGGCAGCACCTAGAGGTCTAAGGCGTTCAAAAGTTAAATTCTGACCACAGTTGGTTGCACGGGTGAACACATTTTGTCACTTTACAATCTGAAAATATATTCACTTTCACTAAATAATGTGTAATAGTGTCTTTCAGCTTCATTGACAGACCTCGCAAGTCCTCCCTCGCCCCACTAGCAGTTCAGCTGCACACAGTCGGCCACCAGTGATCCTGAAGGGGGAAGTGTGTGTGTGGCAGGGCCTTTCGGAGCCTCGTGCACCCACTCTCCCACGCACGCGGATCCTTCCCACATCACACTCAACGTCCTGAGCTTTTTCACTGCTGCCTGCTGGGGGTCTCTTCCAGTTGTCCATCCTAGCTGACCGGCATCTCCACCCACCCACTGACCGCACTCCCGTGTAGCACCTGTTCTCACCCACTATGACTCTCATTTCACTTTCAATTGAGCCAGCATGGTAGTGCTACAGTTTTCCTTGTGCTCCCCTGTCCTTTCCCCTCCCTCGTTACCCATTTCCTTTCCCCCATCACTGTCAACCCCCCTAGCATCACCTTCCACTTCCCCACTATGATCTACCAGCCACAAGCTTGTTTTGGGGGATATCCAGGTGAATGTGCATGTTCCCTTCCTTCCCAAAAATCCCACCCCCATCCACATTAACCTTCCAACATCCTCCTTCCCACCCCCAGGGTCCGTGTCTACTTCTGAGTCCCCACCAACCACCCTTTCCTTCCCTTCTAACCGATACCATCACACCCTCACCCTCCCACCCTACTGCCTCACTCTGCCCTTGGTCATTCTCACCATTCCCTACCACGCCCACCCTCAGTTCACTCCCCAGGGGGCAATCATGGACTCAACAGAGCCCTCCCTTGCACATTCACCTGGACACCCCTGCCTCCAGACTCATTCCCCTCATGGAACTCCTTCCCCCACCCGTACTCCTCCACCCTCCTTAATCCTTCCCCTTTCCTGACTCCTTCCTGCACTCTTACTTCTTCCACCACCCTTAATGCTTCCCCTCTCTGGATCCTTTCCTCCCCCAGACCCCCTTCCTCCCTCTGGACTTCTCCCCCTCTCCCGACCCCTTCCTTCCCCTGGACTCCTTCCCCCCTGCACCCCTCCGGACTCCTTCCCTCCCCCTGGACTTATCCCCCTTTACATATACCTCCCCAGATTCCATCTTCTCCCCTGACACCCCCTCCTCCCGCTGTAGTCCTCCACTCCCTCCCAACCTCACACCCCAGGCACCTTAGTTCCCCCCCCACCCACCAATGCACCTTCCTCTCCCAGTCAATCCTAGATCTTCCTCTCCCAAACACAGCTGGACCTTCCTCTCCATCCCCTCGACCATCATCCATTCTGAGCAGACCCTCAGCGGTGACTTTCCACCTTCCATGAGCTGCTTCCCGGCAGAGCCATGTCCATGAGAATCCACCCAGCAGGCCATGGACGTTCCTCCAGGGTCCCGTTGTTGTTGGGCTCCAGCATCTTCTGCTCCTCGGAGTCCACGATGTGAACAAGGCCCTGACAATAAGTCCTGACTTCTGCGTGTCACTGTGAAGTCTGTTCTGCACATCGTGTTTTCCCACTGACGTGGGCGGATGATCCAGTTGATTCGGGCAGGATGGGTTTATAAGATTATGCAGATGTATTACAGAACAGCGAGAAACACAGCCCACCATCAATGGGCAGAGCACACAATCGCAAACTGGTGTCACGGCGTCGTGAAACCATTGTCCACTCGTGCCAGCAAACACACCCGAAGCCAGAGGACAGGGAAAATCCCACCCTCTGTCTCTGTCTCTTTGCCCTTTTGCTAACTTCTCTTTCTAGAACTCATTTTCAAGCTTTCGCGTTTCCATTTCTTTTTCGAGATGAAGTTTTCACATTCCTTTTCCCATTTCATGCTTTCTCATCTGCAATTGGATCTTAGCTAATTCAACCTGCCTTTTACCTGAATTAACCTTTACTTCTTCCAATTCCAAACGCTGTACTATAGCATCAAATACCTTTGCTTTTTAACCCTCTGCTTCTATCTCTAACTTCAAATCTCCTGCTAATTCTATTAGCCACAATTAACCAAAGTAAGGTTATTACTCAGGGATAAATCTTCCCTCGCCAGACTTTTCTTTGGACTGAAACAACCATCCTGCTACAAAAACAGAATTACCTGGAAAAACTCAGCAGGTCTGGCAGCATCGGCGGTGAAGAAATCAGTTAACGTTTCGAGCCTTCATGGCCCTTCGGCAGAACTGAAGCATAGTTAGAAGAAGGGAGAAATATAAATTGGTTTAAGGTGGGTGGGGGGGGGAGGGGGAGAGACACATTGAGGGTGTGGTGATTGTGGAGATGAGCAGATAATCAAAAGATGTCACAGACAAAAGGGTCAAAGAGGTGTCGAAGGTGGTGACATTTGTCTGAGAAAAGTGCTAATTAAGAATGGAAGGCAGGATACTCAAGGTACAGCTCTAGTGGGGGTGAGGTGGAAAGGCTAACAAGGTTTTAGTTTAGATTTAAAAATAATGGAAATAGGTGGGGAAAGAAGAATCTATATAAATTATTGAAAAAAAAGGGGGGGGGAAAGAAACGGGATGGGGATGGGGGGAGGGGGAGTTTAAGATCTAAAGTTGTTGAATTCAATATTCAGCCCGGAAGGCTGTAAAGTGCCTAGTCGGAAGATGAGGTGCTGTTCCTCCAGTTTGCGTTGGGCTTCACTGGAACAATGCAGCAAGCCAAGGACAGACATGTGGGCAAGAGAACAGGGTGGAGTGTTAAAATGGCAAGCGACAGGGAGGTTTGGGTCTTTCTTGCGGACAGACTGTAGGTGTTCCGCAAAACGGTCGCCCAGTTTGCGTTTGGTCTCTCCAATGTAGAGGAGACCGCATTGGGAGCAACGAATGCAGTAGACTAAGTTAGGGGAAATGCAAGTGAAATGCTGCTTCACTTGAAAGGAGTGTTTGGGCCCTTGGACGGTGAGGAGAGAGGAAGTGAAGGGGCAGGTGTTGCATCTTCTGCGTGGGCATGGGGAGGTGCCATAAGTGGGGGTTGAGGAGTAGGGGGTGATGGAGGAGTGGACCAGGGTGTCCCGGAGGGAACGATCCCTACGGAATGCCGTCAGGGGGGGTGAAGGGAAGATGTGTTTGGTGGTGGCATCATGCTGGAGTTGGCGGAAATGGCGGAGGATGATCCTTTGAATGCGGAGGCTGGTGGGGTGATAAGTGAGGACAAGGGGGACCCTATCATGTTTCTGGGAAGGAGGAGAAGGCATGAGGGAGGATGCGCGGGATATGGGTCGGACACGGTTGAGGGCCCTGTCAACGACTGTGGATGGAAAACCTCGGTTAAGGAAGAAGGAGGACATGTCAGAGGAGCTGTTTTTGAAGGTAGCGTCATCAGAACAGATGCGACGGAGGCGAAGGAACTGAGAGAATGGGATGGAGTCTTTACAAGAAGCGGGGTGTGAGGAGCTGTAGTCGAGGTAGCTGTGGGAGTCGGTAGGCTTGTAATGGATATTGGTGGACAGTCTATCATCAGAAATTGAGACAGAGAGGTCAAGGAAGGGAAGAGAAGTGTCAGAGATGGACCATGTGAAGATGATGGAGGGGTGGAGATTGGAAGCAAAATTAATAAATTTTTCCAGGTCCCGACGAGAGCATGAAGCAGCACCGAAGTAATCATCGATGTACCGGAGAAAGAGTTGTGGGCGGGGGCCGGAGTAGGACTGGAACAAGGAATGTTCCACATACCCCATAAAGAGACAGGCATAGCTGGGGGCCACCATCCTGCTGTTCATTTCACCATGTGATCCTCCACCCTAAACCTGAGCCAATAGCCCAGTGCACCATCACAATCTTGTGAATTTGTGATCCTGCTGGAGTCTCCACTTGTTACAATCCCTGATGAGACCCCCAAATGTTATGATCTGTGTAGAAACCATTAACTTTTCGATTTTTTAGAGAATCCAAAAACCCATGCATTTACTGAAGAAAAGAATGAAGCCACAATGTTCACAGTATAAATCAAAAGAAAAATATTGCACAAAAATCAAAGAACATGAATACTAAACTTAAATAGTTACAGTAAAGATAGTAAGAGCATAATGAACTCAGTTACTTATAATCTAAACCAAAATCTTTAAATCACATTGCCTTCAACAGCCGTTAGATTTTCACCTTCAATAAACTTAAGTCAGATATGTATCAGAACTTGGAAGTTTAACCACTTGCTCTGAGCACTGCTTCGAAAATTCCTAAACATGTTGAGATTTCTTGGGCCATCCGCTTACTTGTGGAAAAGTTTTCCCTTCAAATCACCTCCAAGTGTCCGGACATTTCCAGTTTAGTCACCTCTGAAATATTAACCAGGTTAGTCAGACATGACCAAACCTTTATAAATTGATAATAAACAGAAAATACTAGAAAAACTCAACAGGTCTGACAGCATCTGTGGAGAGAGAAACACAGTTAATGTTTCGAGTCCGTGTGACTCTCTTTCAGAGCTAAAGAGAAGTAGAAATGTGATGGAATTTATATTGTTTAAGGGGGTGGAACAGGTGAAGCTGGATGGAAGGTCAGTGATAGGTGGGGGCTAAGCAGAGGTTGACAAAGATGTCATGGACAAAAAGACAAAGGGAGTGTTAATGGTAGTGGTAAGGGCTAGAGAAGGTGCTGATAGTGTCATAGAGGTAAGAAAGCAGAATGCGTGAATAGCAGAACAAGGGTAACCACTCTGTGAAAGAACAACATAGAAAAAGTAACAGATGGCCATTTTGGGGGTGGGTGGGGGGAGGGTGAAGTGGTTCAGCAAAAAGGGATAAAAAGTGGATCAAAAATGAATAAACGAATAAAAATGAAAATAAATGGATACAAAAATAAAAATAAATTCAAAAAAAGAGGGATTGGTATAGCTGAAGTGGGCAGTGGGATCAGTTTGATGAGGGTTGCAGTTTGTTGAAGTTTGCTGTGGGATCAGTTTGTTTAATTGCAGTGGGATTAATTTGATGAAGTTTGGAGTTTGATGAAGTTTGCAGTGGGACTAGTTTGATGAAGTTTGCAGATTGATGAAGCTTGCAGATTGATGAAGTTTGCAGTAGGATTATTATGATGAAGTTTGCGATGGGATCAGTTTGATGAAGTTTGCAATCGGACCTAATGGATGACGTTTGCAGTAGGAAAAGTTTGATGAGGTTTGCAGTTTGATGAGGTTTGCAGTTTGGTGAAGTTTGCAGTTTGATGAAGTTTGCAGTTTGATGAAGTTTGCAGTTTGATGAAGTTTGTAGAGGGATTAGTTTGATGAAGTTTGCAGTTTGATGAAGTTTGCAGTTTGGTGAAGTTTGCAGTTTGGTGAAGTTTGCAGTTTGATGAAGTTTGCAGTTTGATGAAGTTTGCAGTTTGATGAAGTTTGCAGTTTGATGAAGTTTGCAGTTTGATGAAGTTAGCAGAGGGATTAGTTTGATGAAGTTTGCAGTTTGATGAAGTTTGCAGAGGGATTAGTTTGATGAAGTTTGCAGTTTGATGAAGTTTGCGGTTTGATGAAGTTTGCAGTTTGATGAAGTTTGCTGTGGGATCAGTTTGATGAGGTTTGCAGTTTGATGAAGTTTGCAGAGGGATTAGTTTGATGAAGTTTGCAGTTTGATGAAGTTTGCAGTTTGATGAAGTTTGCTGTGGGATCAGTTTGATGAGGTTTGCAGTTTGATGAAGTTTACCGTTTGATGAACTTTGCAGTGGGATTAGTTTGATGAAGTTTACAGTTTGATGAAGTTTGCAGTGGGATTGGTTTGATGAAGTTTGTATTTTGATGAAAATTGCAGTGGGATTAGTTTGATGAAGTTTTACAGTTTGATGACGTTTGCAGAAAGATGAGCTTGATGAAGTTTGCAGAGGGATCAGTTTGTTCACGTTGCAGTGGGGTTAGTTTGATGACGTCTGAAGTGGGATCAGTTTGATGACATTTGCGGTGGGATTAGTTTGATGAAGTTTGCTGTTTGATGAAGTTTGCAGTGGGATCAGTTTGTTTAAATTGCAGTGGGATTAGTCTGATGAAGTTTGAAGTGGGATCAGTTTGATAACGTTTGCATTGGGATTAGTTTGATGAAGTGGGCGATGGGATCAGTTTGATGAGGTTTGCAGTGGGATCAGTTTGATGAAGATTGCAGTTTGATGAAGATTACGGAGGGATCAGTTTGATGAAGTTTCCAGTCGGATCTGGTGGATGATGTTTGCAGTGGGAACAGTTTGATGAGGTTTGCAATTTGATGAAATTTGCAGTAGGATCAGTATGTTGAAGTTTGCAGTTTGATGAAGTTTGCAGTTTGATGAAGATTGCAGTTTGATGATGTTTGCAGTTTGATGAAGTTTGCAGTTTGATGAAGTTTGCAGAGGGATCAGTTTGATGAAGTTTGCAGTTTGATGAAGTTTGCAGTAGGATTAGTTTGATGAAGTTTGCAGTTTGATGAAGTTTGCAGTGGGTTCAGTTTGATGAAGTTTGCAGTTTGATTGGGTCTGCATTGGAATTAGTTTGATCAAGTTTGCAGTTTGTTGAAGTTTGCAGAGGGATTAGTTTGATGAAGTTTACAGATTGATGAAGTTTGCAGTGGGTTCAGTTTGATGAAGTTTGCAGTTTGATGAAGTTTGCAGAGGGATCAGTTTGATGAAGTTTGCAGTTTGATGAACTTTGCAGTGGGATTAGTTTGATGAAGTTTGCAGTTTGATGAGGTTTGCAGTTTGATGAAGTTTGCAGTTTGATGAACTTTGCAGTGGGATTAGTTTGATGAAGTTTGCAGTTTGATGAGGTTTGCAGTTTGATAAGGTTTGCAGTTTGATGAAGTTTGCAGTTTGATGAACTTTGCAGTGGGATTAGTTTGATGAAGTTTGCAGTTTGATGAAGTTTGCAGTTTGATTAGTTTGATGAAGTTTACAGTTTGATGAAGTTTGCAGAGGGATCAGTTTGATGAAGTTTGCAGTTTGATGAAGTTTGCAGTTGGATTAAGTTTGCAGTTTGATGAAGTTTGCAGTTTGATGAAGTTTGCACAGGGATTAGTTTGATGAAGTTTGCAGTTTGATGAAGTTTGCAGTTTGATGAACTTTGCAGTGGGATTAGTTTGATGAAGTTTGCAGTTTGATGACGTTTGCAGTTTGATGAGGTTTGCAGTTTGATGAAGTTTGCAGTTTGATGAACTTTGCAGTGGGATTAGTTTGATGAAGTTTGCAGTTTGATGAGGTTTGCAGTTTGATAAGGTTTGCAGTTTGATGAAGTTTGCAGTTTGATGAACTTTGCAGTGGGATTAGTTTGATGAAGTTTGCAGTTTGATGAAGTTTGCAGAGGGATCAGTTTGATGAAGTTTGCAGTTTGATGAAGTTTGCACAGGGATTAGTTTGAAGAAGTTTGCAGTTTGATGAAGTTTGCACAGGGATTAGTTTGATGAAGTTTGCAGTTTGATGAAGTTTGCAGTTTGATGAAGTTTGCACAGGGATTAGTTTGATGAAGTTTGTAGTTTGATGAAGTTTGCACAGGGATTAGTTTGATGAAGTTTGCACTTTGATGAAGTTTGCACAGGGATTAGTTTGATGAAGTTGGCACTTTGATGAAGTTTGCACTTTGATGAAGTTTGCAGTTTGATGAAGTTTGCAGTTTGATGAACTTTGCAGTGGGATTAGTTTGATGAAGTTTGCAGTTTGATTAGTTTGATGAAGTTTACAGTTTGATGAAGTTTGCAGAGGGATCAGTTTGATGAAGTTTGCAGTTTGATGAAGTTTGCACAGTGATTAGTTTGATGAAGTTTGCAGTTTGATGAAGTTTGCAGTTTGATGAAGTTTGCACAGGGATTAGTTTGATGAAGTTTGCAGTTTGATGAAGTTTGCACAGGGATTAGTTTGATGAAGTTTGCAGTTTGATGAAGTTTGCACAGGGATTAGTTTGATGAAGTTTGCAGTTTGATGAAGTTTGCAGAGGGATCAGTTTGATGAAGTTTGCAGTTTGATGAAGTTTGCACAGGGATTAGTTTGATGAAGTTTGCAGTTTGATGAAGTTTGCACAGGGATTTGTTTGATGAAGTTTGCAGTTTGATGAAGTTTGCAGTTTGATGAAGTTTACAGTTTGATGAAGTTTGCACTTTGATGAAGTTTGCAGTTTGATGAAGTTTGCACAGTGATTAGTTTGATGAAGTTTGCACTTTGATGAAGTTAGCACAGGGATTAGTTTGATGAAGTTTGCAGTTTGATGAGGTTTGCAGTTTGATAAGGTTTGCAGTTTGATGAAGATTGCAGTTTGATGAACTTTGCAGTGGGATTAGTTTGATGAAGTTTGCAGTTTGATTAGTTTGATGAAGTTTACAGTTTGATGAAGTTTGCAGAGGGATCAGTTTGATGAAGTTTGCAGTTTGATGAAGTTTGCACAGTGATTAGTTTGATGAAGTTTGCAGTTTGATGAAGTTTGCAGTTTGATGAAGTTTGCACAGGGATTAGTTTGATGAAGTTTGCAGTTTGATGAAGTTTGCACAGGGATTAGTTTGATGAAGTTTGCAGTTTGATGAAGTTTGCACAGGGATTAGTTTGATGAAGTTTGCAGTTTGATGAAGTTTGCAGAGGGATCAGTTTGATGAAGTTTGCAGTTTGATGAAGTTTGCACAGGGATTAGTTTGATGAAGTTTGCAGTTTGATGAAGTTTGCACAGGGATTTGTTTGATGAAGTTTGCAGTTTGATGAAGTTTGCAGTTTGATGAAGTTTACAGTTTGATGAAGTTTGCACTTTGATGAAGTTTGCAGTTTGATGAAGTTTGCACAGTGATTAGTTTGATGAAGTTTGCACTTTGATGAAGTTAGCACAGGGATTAGTTTGATGAAGTTTGCAGTTTGATGAGGTTTGCAGTTTGATAAGGTTTGCAGTTTGATGAAGATTGCAGTTTGATGAACTTTGCAGTGGGATTAGTTTGATGAAGTTTGCAGTTTGATTAGTTTGATGAAGTTTACAGTTTGATGAAGTTTGCAGAGGGATCAGTTTGATGAAGTTTGCAGTTTGATGAAGTTTGCAGTTTGATGAAGTTTGCAGTTTGATGAAGTTTGCAGTTTGATGAAGTTTGCACAGGGATTAGTTTGATGAAGTTTGCAGTTTGATGAAGTTTGCAGTTTGATGGAGTTTGCAGTTTGATGAAGTTTGCAGAGGGATCAGTTTGATGAAGTTTGCACTTTGATGAAGTTTGCAGTTTGATGAAGTTTGCACAGGGATTAGTTTGATGAAGTTTGCAGTTTGATGAAGTTTGCAGTTTGATGAAGTTTGCAGTTTGATGAAGTTTGCAGTTTGGTGAAGTTTACAGTTTGATGAAGTTTGCAGAGGGATCAGTTTGATGAAGTTTGCAGTTTGATGAAGTTTGCACAGGGATTAGTTTGATGAAGTTTGCAGTTTGATGAAGTTTGCAGTTTGATGAAGTTTGCACAGGGATTAGTTTGATGAAGTTTGCAGTTTGATGAAGTTTGCAGAGGGATCAGTTTGATGAAGTTTGCAGTTTGATGAAGTTTGCACAGGGATTAGTTTGATGAAGTTTGCAGTTTGATGAAGTTTGCACAGGGATTTGTTTGATGAAGTTTGCAGTTTGATGAAGTTTGCAGTTTGATGAAGTTTACAGTTTGATGAAGTTTGCACTTTGATGAAGTTTGCAGTTTGATGAAGTTTGCACAGTGATTAGTTTGATGAAGTTTGCACTTTGATGAAGTTAGCACAGGGATTAGTTTGATGAAGTTTACAGTTTGATGAGGTTTGCAGTTTGATAAGGTTTGCAGTTTGATGAAGTTTGCAGTTTGATGAACTTTGCAGTGGGATTAGTTTGATGAAGTTTGCAGTTTGATGAAGTTTGCAGTTTGATTAGTTTGATGAAGTTTACAGTTTGATGAAGTTTGCAGAGGGATCAGTTTGATGAAGTTTGCAGTTTGATGAAGTTTGCAGTTTGATTAAGTTTGCAGTTTGATGAAGTTTGCAGTTTGATGAAGTTTGCACAGGGATTAGTTTGACGAAGTTTGCAGTTTGATGAAGTTTGCAGTTTGATGAAGTTTGCAGTTTGATGGAGTTTGCAGTTTGATGAAGTTTGCAGAGGGATCAGTTTGATGAAGTTTGCACTATGATGAAGTTTGCAGTTTGGTGAAGTTTACAGTTTGATGATGTTTGCAGATGGATCAGTTTGATGAAGTTTGCACTTTGATGAAGTTTGCAGTTTGATGAAGTTTGCAGTTTGATGAAGTTTGCAGTTTGATGAAGTTTGCAGAGGGATCAATTTGATGAAGTTTGCAGTTTGATGAAGTTTGCACAGGGATTAGTTTGATGAAGTTTGCAGTTTGATGAAGTTGGCAGTTTGATGGGGTTTGCAGTTTGATGAATTTTGCAGTGGGATTGGTTTGATGAAGTTTGCAGTTTGATGAAGTTTGCAGTTTGATGAAGTTTGCACTTTGATGAAGTTTGCATTTTGATGAAGTTTGCACAGGGATTAGTTTGATGAAGTTTGCAGATTGATGAAGTTTGCACAGGGATTAGTTTGATGAAGTTTGCAGATTGATGAAGTTTGCAGAGGGATTAGTTTGATGAAGTTTGCAGTTTGATGAAATTTGCAGTTTGATGAAATTTGCAGTGGGATTGTTTTGATGAAGTTTGCAGTTTGATGAAGTTTGCAGTTTGATGAAGTTTACAGTTTGATGAAGTTTGCAGTTTGATGAAGTTTGCAGTTTGATGAAGTTTGCAGTTTGATGAAGTTTGCACAGGGATTAGTTTGATGAAGTTTGCACTTTGATGAAGTTTGCACAGCGATTAGTTTGATGAAGTTTGCAGTTTGATGAAGTTTGCAGAGGGATCAGTTTGTTCACGTTGCAGTGGGGTTAGTTTGATGACGTCTGAAGTGGGATCAGTTTGATGACATTTGCGGTGGGATTAGTTTGATGAAGTTTGCTGTTTGATGAAGTTTGCAGTGGGATCAGTTTGTTTAAATTGCAGTGGGATTAGTCTGATGAAGTTTGAAGTGGGATCAGTTTGATAACGTTTGCATTGGGATTAGTTTGATGAAGTGGGCGATGGGATCAGTTTGATGAGGTTTGCAGTGGGATCAGTTTGATGAAGATTGCAGTTTGATGAAGATTACGGAGGGATCAGTTTGATGAAGTTTCCAGTCGGATCTGGTGGATGATGTTTGCAGTGGGAACAGTTTGATGAGGTTTGCAATTTGATGAAATTTGCAGTAGGATCAGTATGTTGAAGTTTGCAGTTTGATGAAGTTTGCAGTTTGATGAAGATTGCAGTTTGATGATGTTTGCAGTTTGATGAAGTTTGCAGTTTGATGAAGTTTGCAGAGGGATCAGTTTGATGAAGTTTGCAGTTTGATGAAGTTTGCAGTAGGATTAGTTTGATGAAGTTTGCAGTTTGATGAAGTTTGCAGTGGGTTCAGTTTGATGAAGTTTGCAGTTTGATTGGGTCTGCATTGGAATTAGTTTGATCAAGTTTGCAGTTTGTTGAAGTTTGCAGAGGGATTAGTTTGATGAAGTTTACAGATTGATGAAGTTTGCAGTGGGTTCAGTTTGATGAAGTTTGCAGTTTGATGAAGTTTGCAGAGGGATCAGTTTGATGAAGTTTGCAGTTTGATGAACTTTGCAGTGGGATTAGTTTGATGAAGTTTGCAGTTTGATGAGGTTTGCAGTTTGATGAAGTTTGCAGTTTGATGAACTTTGCAGTGGGATTAGTTTGATGAAGTTTGCAGTTTGATGAGGTTTGCAGTTTGATAAGGTTTGCAGTTTGATGAAGTTTGCAGTTTGATGAACTTTGCAGTGGGATTAGTTTGATGAAGTTTGCAGTTTGATGAAGTTTGCAGTTTGATTAGTTTGATGAAGTTTACAGTTTGATGAAGTTTGCAGAGGGATCAGTTTGATGAAGTTTGCAGTTTGATGAAGTTTGCAGTTTGATGAAGTTTGCAGTTTGATTAAGTTTGCAGTTTGATGAAGTTTGCAGTTTGATGAAGTTTGCACAGGGATTAGTTTGATGAAGTTTGCAGTTTGATGAAGTTTGCAGTTTGATGAACTTTGCAGTGGGATTAGTTTGATGAAGTTTGCAGTTTGATGACGTTTGCAGTTTGATGAGGTTTGCAGTTTGATGAAGTTTGCAGTTTGATGAACTTTGCAGTGGGATTAGTTTGATGAAGTTTGCAGTTTGATGAGGTTTGCAGTTTGATAAGGTTTGCAGTTTGATGAAGTTTGCAGTTTGATGAACTTTGCAGTGGGATTAGTTTGATGAAGTTTGCAGTTTGATGAAGTTTGCAGTTTGATTAGTTTGATGAAGTTTACAGTTTGATGAAGTTTGCAGAGGGATCAGTTTGATGAAGTTTGCAGTTTGATGAAGTTTGCAGTTTGATTAAGTTTGCAGTTTGATGAAGTTTGCAGTTTGATGAAGTTTGCACAGGGATTAGTTTGATGAAGTTTGCAGTTTGATGAACTTTGCAGTTTGATGAACTTTGCAGTGGGATTAGTTTGATGATGTTTGCAGTTTGATGAGGTTTGCAGTTTGATGAACTTTGCAGTGGGATTAGTTTGATGAAGTTTGCAGTTTGATGAGGTTTGCAGTTTGATGAAGTTTGCAGTTTGATTAAGTTTGCAGTTTGATGAAGTTTGCAGTTTGATGAAGTTTGCACAGGGATTAGTTTGATGAAGTTTGCAGTTTGATGAAGTTTGCAGTTTGATGAACTTTGCAGTGGGATTAGTTTGATGAAGTTTGCAGTTTGATGAAGTTTGCAGTTTGATTAGTTTGATGAAGTTTACAGTTTGATGAAGTTTGCAGAGGGATCAGTTTGATGAAGTTTGCAGTTTGATGAAGTTTGCAGTTTGATGAAGTTTGCAGTTTGATGAAGTTTGCACAGGGATTAGTTTGATGAAGTTTGCAGTTTGATGAAGTTTGCAGTTTGATGGAGTTTGCAGTTTGATGAAGTTTGCAGTTTGATGAAGTTTGCAGAGGGATTAGTTTGATGAAGTTTGCAGTTTGATGAAGTTTGCAGTTTGATTAAGTTTGCAGTTTGATGAAGTTTGCAGTTTGATGAAGTTTGCACAGGGATTAGTTTGATGAAGTTTGCAGTTTGATGAAGTTTGCAGTTTGATGAAGTTTGCAGTTTGATGGAGTTTGCAGTTTGATGAAGTTTGCAGTTTGATGAAGTTTGCAGTTTGATGAAGTTTGCAGAGGGATCAGTTTGATGAAGTTTGCAGTTTGATTGGGTCTGCATTGGAATTAGTTTGATCAAGTTTGCAGTTTGTTGAAGTTTGCAGAGGGATTAGTTTGATGAAGTTTGCAGATTGATGAAGTTTGCAGTGGGTTCAGTTTGATGAAGTTTGCAGTTTGATGAAGTTTGCAGTGGGCTCAGTTTGATGAAGTTTGCAGTTTGATGAAGTTTGCAGTGGGATCAGTTTGATGAAGTTTGCAGTTTGATGAAGTTTGCTCTGGGATCAGTTTGATGAAGTTTGCAGTTTGTTGAAGTTTGCTCTGGGATCAGTTTGATGAAGTTCAGAGTCGGATGAAATTTACAGTGGGACAAGTATGATGAAGTTTGCAGTGGGATTAGTTTCATGAAGTGGGCGATGGGATCAGTTTGATGAGGTTTGCAGTGGTATCAGTTTGATGATGATTGCAGTTTGATGAAGATTACAGAGGGATCAGTTTGATGAGGTTTGCAGTGGTATCAGTTTGATGATGATTGCAGTTTGATGAAGATTACAGAGGGATCAGTTTGATGAAGTTTGCAGTCGGACCTGGTGGATGATGTTTGCAGTAGGATTAGTTTGATGAAATTTGCAGTTTGATGAAGTTTGCAGTGGGTTCAGTTTGATGAAATTTGCAGTTTGACTGGGTCTGCATTGGAATTAGTTTGATCAAGTTGGCAGTTTGTTGAAGTTTACAGAGGGATTAGTTTGATGAAGTTTGCAGATTGATGAAGTTTGCAGTGGGTTCAGTTTGATGAAGTTGGCAGTTTGATGAGGTTTACAGTTTGATGAACTTTGCAGTGGGATTAGTTTGATGAACTTTGCAGTTTGATGAAGTTTGCAGAGGGATCAGTTTGATGAAGTTTGCAGTTTGATGAAGTTTGCAGTTTGATGAACTTTGCAGTGGGATTAGTTTGATGAAGTTTGCAGTTTGATGAGGTTTGCAGTTTGATGAGGTTTGCAGTTTGATGAGGTTTGCAGTTTGATGAAGTTTGCAGTTTGATGAACTTTGCAGTGGGATTAGTTTGATGAAGTTTGCAGTTTGATGAGGTTTGCAGTTTGATAAGGTTTGCAGTTTGATGAAGTTTGCAGTTTGATGAACTTTGCAGTGGGATTAGTTTGATGAAGTTTGAAGTTTGATGAAGTTTGCAGTTTGATTAGTTTGATGAAGTTTACAGTTTGATGAAGTTTGCAGAGGGACCAGTTTGATGAAGTTTGCAGTTTGATGAGGTTTGCAGTTTGATTAAGTTTGCAGTTTGATGAAGTTTGCAGTTTGATGAAGTTTGCACAGGGATTACTTTGATGAAGTTTGCAGTTTGATGAAGTGTGCAGTTTGATGAAGTTTGCAGTTTGATGAAGTTTGCAGTTTCATGGAGTTTGCAGTTTGATGAAGTTTGCAGAGGGATCAGTTTGATGAAGTTTGCACTATGATGAAGTTTGCAGTTTGATGAAGTTTGCAGAGGGATCAGTTTGATGAAGTTTGCACTTTGATGAAGTTTGCACTTTGATGAAGTTTGCACTTTGATGAAGTTTGCAGTTTGGTGAAGTTTGCAGTTTGATGAAGTTTGCAGAGGGATCAGTTTGATGAAGTTTGCAGTTTGATGAAGTTTGCAGTTTGATGAAGTTTGCAGTTTGATGAAGTTTGCAGTTTGATGAAGTTTGCAGAGGGATCAATTTGATGAAGTTTGCAGTTTGATGAAGTTTGCACAGGGATTAGTTTGATGAAGTTTGCAGTTTGATGAAGTTTGCACAGGGATTAGTTTGATGAAGTTTGCAGTTTGATGAAGTTTGCAGTTTGATGAAGTTTGCAGTTTGATGAAGTTTGCAGTTTGATGAAGTTTGCAGTTTGATGAAGTTTGCAGTTTGATTAAGTTTGCAGTTTGATGAAGTTTGCAGTTTGATGAAGTTTGCACAGGGATTAGTTTGATGAAGTTTGCAGTTTGATGAAGTTTGCAGTTTGATGAAGTTTGCAGTTTGATGGAGTTTGCAGTTTGATGAAGTTTGCAGTTTGATGAAGTTTGCAGTTTGATGAAGTTTGCAGAGGGATCAGTTTGATGAAGTTTGCAGTTTGATTGGGTCTGCATTGGAATTAGTTTGATCAAGTTTGCAGTTTGTTGAAGTTTGCAGAGGGATTAGTTTGATGAAGTTTGCAGATTGATGAAGTTTGCAGTGGGTTCAGTTTGATGAAGTTTGCAGATTGATGAAGTTTGCAGTGGGTTCAGTTTGATGAAGTTTGCAGTTTGATGAAGTTTGCAGTGGGATCAGTTTGATGAAGTTTGCAGATTGATGAAGTTTGCAGAGGGATTAGTTTGATGAAGTTTGCAGTTTGATGAAATTTGCAGTTTGATGAAATTTGCAGTGGGATTGTTTTGATGAAGTTTGCAGTTTGATGAAGTTTGCAGTTTGATGAAGTTTACAGTTTGATGAAGTTTGCAGTTTGATGAAGTTTGCAGTTTGATGAAGTTTGCAGTTTGATGAAGTTTGCACAGGGATTAGTTTGATGAAGTTTGCACTTTGATGAAGTTTGCACAGCGATTAGTTTGATGAAGTTTGCAGTTTGATGAAGTTTGCAGAGGGATCAGTTTGTTCACGTTGCAGTGGGGTTAGTTTGATGACGTCTGAAGTGGGATCAGTTTGATGACATTTGCGGTGGGATTAGTTTGATGAAGTTTGCTGTTTGATGAAGTTTGCAGTGGGATCAGTTTGTTTAAATTGCAGTGGGATTAGTCTGATGAAGTTTGAAGTGGGATCAGTTTGATAACGTTTGCATTGGGATTAGTTTGATGAAGTGGGCGATGGGATCAGTTTGATGAGGTTTGCAGTGGGATCAGTTTGATGAAGATTGCAGTTTGATGAAGATTACGGAGGGATCAGTTTGATGAAGTTTCCAGTCGGATCTGGTGGATGATGTTTGCAGTGGGAACAGTTTGATGAGGTTTGCAATTTGATGAAATTTGCAGTAGGATCAGTATGTTGAAGTTTGCAGTTTGATGAAGTTTGCAGTTTGATGAAGATTGCAGTTTGATGATGTTTGCAGTTTGATGAAGTTTGCAGTTTGATGAAGTTTGCAGAGGGATCAGTTTGATGAAGTTTGCAGTTTGATGAAGTTTGCAGTAGGATTAGTTTGATGAAGTTTGCAGTTTGATGAAGTTTGCAGTGGGTTCAGTTTGATGAAGTTTGCAGTTTGATTGGGTCTGCATTGGAATTAGTTTGATCAAGTTTGCAGTTTGTTGAAGTTTGCAGAGGGATTAGTTTGATGAAGTTTACAGATTGATGAAGTTTGCAGTGGGTTCAGTTTGATGAAGTTTGCAGTTTGATGAAGTTTGCAGAGGGATCAGTTTGATGAAGTTTGCAGTTTGATGAACTTTGCAGTGGGATTAGTTTGATGAAGTTTGCAGTTTGATGAGGTTTGCAGTTTGATGAAGTTTGCAGTTTGATGAACTTTGCAGTGGGATTAGTTTGATGAAGTTTGCAGTTTGATGAGGTTTGCAGTTTGATAAGGTTTGCAGTTTGATGAAGTTTGCAGTTTGATGAACTTTGCAGTGGGATTAGTTTGATGAAGTTTGCAGTTTGATGAAGTTTGCAGTTTGATTAGTTTGATGAAGTTTACAGTTTGATGAAGTTTGCAGAGGGATCAGTTTGATGAAGTTTGCAGTTTGATGAAGTTTGCAGTTTGATGAAGTTTGCAGTTTGATTAAGTTTGCAGTTTGATGAAGTTTGCAGTTTGATGAAGTTTGCACAGGGATTAGTTTGATGAAGTTTGCAGTTTGATGAAGTTTGCAGTTTGATGAACTTTGCAGTGGGATTAGTTTGATGAAGTTTGCAGTTTGATGACGTTTGCAGTTTGATGACGTTTGCAGTTTGATGAAGTTTGCAGTTTGATGAACTTTGCAGTGGGATTAGTTTGATGAAGTTTGCAGTTTGATGAGGTTTGCAGTTTGATAAGGTTTGCAGTTTGATGAAGTTTGCAGTTTGATGAACTTTGCAGTGGGATTAGTTTGATGAAGGTTGCAGTTTGATGAAGTTTGCAGTTTGATTAGTTTGATGAAGTTTACAGTTTGATGAAGTTTGCAGAGGGATCAGTTTGATGAAGTTTGCAGTTTGATGAAGTTTGCAGTTTGATTAAGTTTGCAGTTTGATGAAGTTTGCAGTTTGATGAAGTTTGCACAGGGATTAATTTGATGAAGTTTGCAGTTTGATGAACTTTGCAGTTTGATGAACTTTGCAGTGGGATTAGTTTGATGATGTTTGCAGTTTGATGAGGTTTGCAGTTTGATGAACTTTGCAGTGGGATTAGTTTGATGAAGTTTGCAGTTTGATGAGGTTTGCAGTTTGATGAAGTTTGCAGTTTGATTAAGTTTGCAGTTTGATGAAGTTTGCAGTTTGATGAAGTTTGCACAGGGATTAGTTTGATGAAGTTTGCAGTTTGATGAAGTTTGCAGTTTGATGAACTTTGCAGTGGGATTAGTTTGATGAAGTTTGCAGTTTGATGAAGTTTGCAGTTTGATTAGTTTGATGAAGTTTACAGTTTGATGAAGTTTGCAGAGGGATCAGTTTGATGAAGTTTGCAGTTTGATGAAGTTTGCAGTTTGATGAAGTTTGCAGTTTGATGAAGTTTGCACAGGGATTAGTTTGATGAAGTTTGCAGTTTGATGAAGTTTGCAGTTTGATGGAGTTTGCAGTTTGATGAAGTTTGCAGTTTGATGATGTTTGCAGAGGGATTAGTTTGATGAAGTTTGCAGTTTGATGAAGTTTGCAGTTTGATTAAGTTTGCAGTTTGATGAAGTTTGCAGTTTGATGAAGTTTGCACAGGGATTAGTTTGATGAAGTTTGCAGTTTGATGAAGTTTGCAGTTTGATGAAGTTTGCAGTTTGATGGAGTTTGCAGTTTGATGAAGTTTGCAGTTTGATGAAGTTTGCAGTTTGATGAAGTTTGCAGAGGGATCAGTTTGATGAAGTTTGCAGTTTGATTGGGTCTGCATTGGAATTAGTTTGATCAAGTTTGCAGTTTGTTGAAGTTTGCAGAGGGATTAGTTTGATGAAGTTTGCAGATTGATGAAGTTTGCAGTGGGTTCAGTTTGATGAAGTTTGCAGTTTGATGAAGTTTGCAGTGGGATCAGTTTGATGAAGTTTGCAGTTTGATGAAGTTTGCAGTGGGATCAGTTTGATGAAGTTTGCAGTTTGATGAAGTTTGCTCTGGGATCAGTTTGATGAAGTTTGCAGTTTGTTGAAGTTTGCTCTGGGATCAGTTTGATGAAGTTCAGAGTCGGATGAAATTTACAGTGGGACAAGTATGATGAAGTTTGCAGTGGGATTAGTTTCATGAAGTGGGCGATGGGATCAGTTTGATGAGGTTTGCAGTGGTATCAGTTTGATGATGATTGCAGTTTGATGAAGATTACAGAGGGATCAGTTTGATGAGGTTTGCAGTGGTATCAGTTTGATGATGATTGCAGTTTGATGAAGATTACAGAGGGATCAGTTTGATGAAGTTTGCAGTCGGACCTGGTGGATGATGTTTGCAGTAGGATTAGTTTGATGAAATTTGCAGTTTGATGAAGTTTGCAGTGGGTTCAGTTTGATGAAATTTGCAGTTTGACTGGGTCTGCATTGGAATTAGTTTGATCAAGTTGGCAGTTTGTTGAAGTTTACAGAGGGATTAGTTTGATGAAGTTTGCAGATTGATGAAGTTTGCAGTGGGTTCAGTTTGATGAAGTTGGCAGTTTGATGAGGTTTACAGTTTGATGAACTTTGCAGTGGGATTAGTTTGATGAACTTTGCAGTTTGATGAAGTTTGCAGAGGGATCAGTTTGATGAAGTTTGCAGTTTGATGAAGTTTGCAGTTTGATGAACTTTGCAGTGGGATTAGTTTGATGAAGTTTGCAGTTTGATGAGGTTTGCAGTTTGATGAGGTTTGCAGTTTGATGAAGTTTGCAGTTTGATGAACTTTGCAGTGGGATTAGTTTGATGAAGTTTGCAGTTTGATGAGGTTTGCAGTTTGATAAGGTTTGCAGTTTGATGAAGTTTGCAGTTTGATGAACTTTGCAGTGGGATTAGTTTGATGAAGTTTGAAGTTTGATGAAGTTTGCAGTTTGATTAGTTTGATGAAGTTTACAGTTTGATGAAGTTTGCAGAGGGACCAGTTTGATGAAGTTTGCAGTTTGATGAGGTTTGCAGTTTGATTAAGTTTGCAGTTTGATGAAGTTTGCAGTTTGATGAAGTTTGCACAGGGATTACTTTGATGAAGTTTGCAGTTTGATGAAGTGTGCAGTTTGATGAAGTTTGCAGTTTGATGAAGTTTGCAGTTTCATGGAGTTTGCAGTTTGATGAAGTTTGCAGAGGGATCAGTTTGATGAAGTTTGCACTATGATGAAGTTTGCAGTTTGATGAAGTTTGCAGAGGGATCAGTTTGATGAAGTTTGCACTTTGATGAAGTTTGCACTTTGATGAAGTTTGCACTTTGATGAAGTTTGCAGTTTGGTGAAGTTTGCAGTTTGATGAAGTTTGCAGAGGGATCAGTTTGATGAAGTTTGCAGTTTGATGAAGTTTGCAGTTTGATGAAGTTTGCAGTTTGATGAAGTTTGCAGTTTGATGAAGTTTGCAGTTTGATGAAGTTTGCAGAGGGATCAATTTGATGAAGTTTGCAGTTTGATGAAGTTTGCACAGGGATTAGTTTGATGAAGTTTGCAGTTTGATGAAGTTTGCACAGGGATTAGTTTGATGAAGTTTGCAGTTTGATGAAGTTTGCAGTTTGATGAAGTTTGCAGTTTGATGAAGTTTGCAGTTTGATGAAGTTTGCAGTTTGATTAAGTTTGCAGTTTGATGAAGTTTGCAGTTTGATGAAGTTTGCACAGGGATTAGTTTGATGAAGTTTGCAGTTTGATGAAGTTTGCAGTTTGATGAAGTTTGCAGTTTGATGGAGTTTGCAGTTTGATGAAGTTTGCAGTTTGATGAAGTTTGCAGTTTGATGAAGTTTGCAGAGGGATCAGTTTGATGAAGTTTGCAGTTTGATTGGGTCTGCATTGGAATTAGTTTGATCAAGTTTGCAGTTTGTTGAAGTTTGCAGAGGGATTAGTTTGATGAAGTTTGCAGATTGATGAAGTTTGCAGTGGGTTCAGTTTGATGAAGTTTGCAGTTTGATGAAGTTTGCAGTGGGATCAGTTTGATGAAGTTTGCAGTTTGATGAAGTTTGCAGTGGGATCAGTTTGATGAAGTTTGCAGTTTGATGAAGTTTGCTCTGGGATCAGTTTGATGAAGTTTGCAGTTTGATGAAGTTTGCTCTGGGATCAGTTTGATGAAGTTCAGAGTCGGATGAAATTTACAGTGGGACAAGTATGATGAAGTTTACAGTGGGATTAGTTTCATGAAGTGGGCGATGGGATCAGTTTGATGAGGTTTGCAGTGGTATCAGTTTGATGATGATTGCAGTTTGATGAAGATTACAGAGGGATCAGTTTGATGAGGTTTGCAGTGGTATCAGTTTGATGATGATTGCAGTTTGATGAAGATTACAGAGGGATCAGTTTGATGAAGTTTGCAGTCGGACCTGGTGGATGATGTTTGCAGTAGGATTAGTTTGATGAAATTTGCAGTTTGATGAAGTTTGCAGTGGGTTCAGTTTGATGAAATTTGCAGTTTGACTGGGTCTGCATTGGAATTAGTTTGATCAAGTTGGCAGTTTGTTGAAGTTTACAGAGGGATTAGTTTGATGAAGTTTGCAGATTGATGAAGTTTGCAGTGGGTTCAGTTTGATGAAGTTGGCAGTTTGATGAGGTTTACAGTTTGATGAACTTTGCAGTGGGATTAGTTTGATGAACTTTGCAGTTTGATGAAGTTTGCAGAGGGATCAGTTTGATGAAGTTTGCAGTTTGATGAAGTTTGCAGTTTGATGAACTTTGCAGTGGGATTAGTTTGATGAAGTTTGCAGTTTGATGAGGTTTGCAGTTTGATGAGGTTTGCAGTTTGATGAAGTTTGCAGTTTGATGAACTTTGCAGTGGGATTAGTTTGATGAAGTTTGCAGTTTGATGAGGTTTGCAGTTTGATAAGGTTTGCAGTTTGATGAAGTTTGCAGTTTGATGAACTTTGCAGTGGGATTAGTTTGATGAAGTTTGAAGTTTGATGAAGTTTGCAGTTTGATTAGTTTGATGAAGTTTACAGTTTGATGAAGTTTGCAGAGGGACCAGTTTGATGAAGTTTGCAGTTTGATGAGGTTTGCAGTTTGATTAAGTTTGCAGTTTGATGAAGTTTGCAGTTTGATGAAGTTTGCACAGGGATTAGTTTGATGAAGTTTGCAGTTTGATGAAGTTTGCAGTTTGATGAAGTTTGCAGTTTGATGAAGTGTGCAGTTTGATGAAGTTTGCAGTTTGATGAAGTTTGCAGTTTCATGGAGTTTGCAGTTTGATGAAGTTTGCAGAGGGATCAGTTTGATGAAGTTTGCACTATGATGAAGTTTGCAGTTTGATGAAGTTTGCAGAGGGATCAGTTTGATGCAGTTTGCACTTTGATGAAGTTTGCACTTTGATGAAGTTTGCACTTTGATGAAGTTTGCAGTTTGGTGAAGTTTGCAGTTTGATGAAGTTTGCAGAGGGATCAGTTTGATGAAGTTTGCAGTTTGATGAAGTTTGCAGTTTGATGAAGTTTGCAGTTTGATGAAGTTTGCAGTTTGATGAAGTTTGCAGAGGGATCAATTTGATGAAGTTTGCAGTTTGATGAAGTTTGCACAGGGATTAGTTTGATGAAGTTTGCAGTTTGATGAAGTTTGCACAGGGATTAGTTTGATGAAGTTTGCAGTTTGATGAAGTTTGCAGTTTGATGAAGTTTGCAGAGGGATCAGTTTGATGAAGTTTGCAGTTTGATGAAGTTTGCACAGGGATTAGTTTGAAGAAGTTTGCAGTTTGATGAAGTTTGCACAGGGATTAGTTTGATGAAGTTTGCAGTTTGATGAAGTTTGCAGTTTGATGAAGTTTGCACAGGGATTAGTTTGATGAAGTTTATAGTTTGATGAAGTTTGCACAGGGATTAGTTTGATGAAGTTTGCACTTTGATGAAGTTTGCACAGGGATTAGTTTGATGAAGTTGGCACTTTGATGAAGTTGGCACTTTGATGAAGTTTGCACTTTGATGAAGTTTGCACTTTGATGAAGTTTGCAGTTTGATGAAGTTAGCACAGTGATTAGTTTGATGAAGTTTGCACAGGGATTAGTTTGATGAAGTTTGCACTTTGATGAAGTTTACAGTTTGATGAAGTTTGCAGGGGGATTAGTTTGATGAAGTTTGCAGTTTGATGAACTTTGCAGTGGGATTAGTTTGATGAAGTTTGCAGTTTGATGAGGTTTGCAGTTTGATAAGGCTTGCAGTTTGATGAAGTTTGCAGTTTGATGAACTTTGCAGTGGGATTAGTTTGATGAAGTTTGAAGTTTGATGAAGTTTGCAGTTTGATTAGTTTGATGAAGTTTACAGTTTGATGAAGTTTGCAGAGGGACCAGTTTGATGAAGTTTGCAGTTTGATGAGGTTTGCAGTTTAATTAAGTTTGCAGTTTGATGAAGTTTGCACAGGGATTAGTTTGATGAAGTTTGCAGTTTGATGAAGTGTGCAGTTTGATGAAGTTTGCAGTTTGATGAAGTTTGCAGTTTTATGGAGTTTGCAGTTTGATGAAGTTTGCAGAGGGATCAGTTTGATGAAGTTTGCACTATGATGAAGTTTGCAGTTTGATGAAGTTTGCAGAGGGATCAGTTTGATGAAGTTTGCACTTTGATGAAGTTTGCACTTTGATGAAGTTTGCACTTTGATGAAGTTTGCAGTTTGGTGAAGTTTGCAGTTTGATGAAGTTTGCAGAGGGATCAGTTTGATGAAGTTTGCAGTTTGATGAAGTTTGCAGTTTGATGAAGTTTGCAGTTTGATGAAGTTTGCAGTTTGATGAAGTTTGCAGTTTGATGAAGTTTGCAGAGGGATCAATTTGATGAAGTTTGCAGTTTGATGAAGTTTGCACAGGGATTAGTTTGATGAAGTTTGCAGTTTGATGAAGTTTGCACAGGGATTAGTTTGATGAAGTTTGCAGTTTGATGAAGTTTGCAGTTTGATGAAGTTTGCAGAGGGATCAGTTTGATGAAGTTTGCAGTTTGATGAAGTTTGCACAGGGATTAGTTTGAAGAAGTTTGCAGTTTGATGAAGTTTGCACAGGGATTAGTTTGATGAAGTTTGCAGTTTGATGAAGTTTGCAGTTTGATGAAGTTTGCACAGGGATTAGTTTGATGAAGTTTGTAGTTTGATGAAGTTTGCACAGGGATTAGTTTGATGAAGTTTGCACTTTGATGAAGTTTGCACAGGGATTAGTTTGATGAAGTTGGCACTTTGATGAAGTTTGCACTTTGATGAAGTTTGCAGTTTGATGAAGTTTGCAGTTTGATGAAGTTAGCACAGTGATTAGTTTGATGAAGTTTGCACAGGGATTAGTTTGATGAAGTTTGCACTTTGATGAAGTTTACAGTTTGATGAAGTTTGCAGGGGGATTAGTTTGATGAAGTTTGCAGTTTGATGAAGTTTGCAGTTTGATGAAGTTTGGAGAGGGATCAGTTTGATGAAGTTTGCACTTTGATGAAGTATGCAGTTTGATGAAGTTTGCAGTTTGATGAAGTTTGCAGAGGGATCAGTTTGATGAAGTTTGCACTTTGATGAAGTTTGCACTTTGATGAAGTTTGCAGAGGGATCAGTTTGATGAAGTTTGCACTTTGATGAAGTTTGCAGTTTGATGAAGTTTGCAGAGGGATCAGTTTGATGAAGTTTGCACTTTGATGAAGTTTGCACTTTGATGAAGTTTGCAGTTTGGTGAAGTTTGCAGTTTGATGAAGTTTGCAGAGGGATCAGTTTGATGAAGTTTGCACTTTGATGAAGTTTGCAATTTGATGAGGTTTGCAGTTTGATGTAGTTTGCAGTTTGATGAAGTTTGCAGAGGGATCAGTTTGATGAAGTTTGCAGTTTGATGAACTTTGCACAGGGATTAGTTTGATGAAGTTTGCAGTTTGATGAAGTTTGCACAGGGATTAGTTTGATGAAGTTTGCAGTTTGATGAAGTTTGCAGTTTGATGAAGTTTGCAGTTTGATGAAGTTTGCACAGGGATTAGTTTGATGAAGTTTGCAGTTTGATGAAGTTTGCACAGGGATTAGTTTGATGAAGTTTGCAGTTTGATGAAGTTTGCACAGGGATTAGTTTGATGAAGTTTGCACTTTGATGAAGTTTGCACAGGGATTAGTTTGATGACGTTTGCAGTTTGATGAAGTTTGCACAGGGATTTGTTTGATGAAGTTTGCAGTTTGATGAAGTTTGCAGTTTGATGAAGTTTACAGTTTGATGAAGTTTGCACTTTGATGAAGTTTGCAGTTTGATGAAGTTTGCACAGTGATTAGTTTGATGAAGTTTGCACTTTGATGAAGTTAGCACAGGGATTAGTTTGATGAGGTTTGCCGTTTGATGAGGTTTGCAGTTTGATAAGGTTTGCAGTTTGATGAAGTTTGCACAGGGATTAGTTTGATGAAGTTTGCAGTTTGATGAAGTTTGCAGTTTGATGAAGTTTGTAGTTTGATTAGTTTGATGAAGTTTACAGTTTGATGAAGTTTGCAGAGGGATCAGTTTGATGAAGTTTGCAGTTTGATGAAGTTTGCAGTTTGATTAAGTTTGCAGTTTGATGAAGTTTGCAGTTTGATGAAGTTTGCACAGGGATTAGTTTGACGAAGTTTGCAGTTTGATGAAGTTTGCAGTTTGATGAAGTTTGCAGTTTGATGGAGTTTGCAGTTTGATGGAGTTTGCAGTTTGATGAAGTTTGCAGAGGGATCAGTTTGATGAAGTTTGCACTGTGATGAAGTTTGCAGTTTGATGCAGTTTGCAGAGGGATCAGTTTGATGAAGTTTGCACTTTGATGAAGTTTGCACTTTGATGAAGTTTGCACTTTGATGAAGTTTGCAGTTTGGTGAAGTTTGCAGTTTGATGAAGTTTGCAGAGGGATCAGTTTGATGAAGTTTGCACTTTGATGAAGTTTGCAGTTTGATGAAGTTTGCAGTTTGATGAAGTTTGCAGTTTGATGAAGTTTGCACAGGGATTAGTTTGATGAAGTTTGGAGTTTGATGAAGTTTGCACAGGGATTAGTTTGATGAAGTTTGCAGTTTGATGAAGTTTGCACAGGGATTAGTTTGATGAAGTTTGCTGTTTGATGAAGTTTGCAGTTTGATGAAGTTTGCAGTTTGATGAAGTTTGCAGTTTGATGAAGTTTGCAGTTTGATGAAGTTTGCAGTTTGATTAAGTTTGCAGTTTGATGAAGTTTGCAGTTTGATGAAGTTTGCACAGGGATTAGTTTGATGAAGTTTGCAGTTTGATGAAGTTTGCAGTTTGATGAAGTTTGCAGTTTGATGGAGTTTGCAGTTTGATGAAGTTTGCAGTTTGATGAAGTTTGCAGTTTGATGAAGTTTGCAGTTTGATGAAGTTTGCAGAGGGATCAGTTTGATGAAGTTTGCAGTTTGATTGGGTCTGCATTGGAATTAGTTTGATCAAGTTTGCAGTTTGTTGAAGTTTGCAGAGGGATTAGTTTGATGAAGTTTGCAGATTGATGAAGTTTGCAGTGGGTTCAGTTTGATGAAGTTTGCAGTTTGATGAAGTTTGCAGTGGGATCAGTTTGATGAAGTTTGCAGTTTGATGAAGTTTGCAGTGGGATCAGTTTGATGAAGTTTGCAGTTTGATGAAGTTTGCTCTGGGATCAGTTTGATGAAGTTTGCAGTTTGATGAAGTTTGCTCTGGGATCAGTTTGATGAAGTTCAGAGTCGGATGAAATTTACAGTGGGACAAGTATGATGAAGTTTACAGTGGGATTAGTTTCATGAAGTGGGCGATGGGATCAGTTTGATGAGGTTTGCAGTGGTATCAGTTTGATGATGATTGCAGTTTGATGAAGATTACAGAGGGATCAGTTTGATGAGGTTTGCAGTGGTATCAGTTTGATGATGATTGCAGTTTGATGAAGATTACAGAGGGATCAGTTTGATGAAGTTTGCAGTCGGACCTGGTGGATGATGTTTGCAGTAGGATTAGTTTGATGAAATTTGCAGTTTGATGAAGTTTGCAGTGGGTTCAGTTTGATGAAATTTGCAGTTTGACTGGGTCTGCATTGGAATTAGTTTGATCAAGTTGGCAGTTTGTTGAAGTTTACAGAGGGATTAGTTTGATGAAGTTTGCAGATTGATGAAGTTTGCAGTGGGTTCAGTTTGATGAAGTTGGCAGTTTGATGAGGTTTACAGTTTGATGAACTTTGCAGTGGGATTAGTTTGATGAACTTTGCAGTTTGATGAAGTTTGCAGAGGGATCAGTTTGATGAAGTTTGCAGTTTGATGAAGTTTGCAGTTTGATGAACTTTGCAGTGGGATTAGTTTGATGAAGTTTGCAGTTTGATGAGGTTTGCAGTTTGATGAGGTTTGCAGTTTGATGAAGTTTGCAGTTTGATGAACTTTGCAGTGGGATTAGTTTGATGAAATTTGCAGTTTGATGAGGTTTGCAGTTTGATAAGGTTTGCAGTTTGATGAAGTTTGCAGTTTGATGAACTTTGCAGTGGGATTAGTTTGATGAAGTTTGAAGTTTGATGAAGTTTGCAGTTTGATTAGTTTGATGAAGTTTACAGTTTGATGAAGTTTGCAGAGGGACCAGTTTGATGAAGTTTGCAGTTTGATGAGGTTTGCAGTTTGATTAAGTTTGCAGTTTGATGAAGTTTGCAGTTTGATGAAGTTTGCACAGGGATTAGTTTGATGAAGTTTGCAGTTTGATGAAGTTTGCAGTTTGATGAAGTTTGCAGTTTGATGAAGTGTGCAGTTTGATGAAGTTTGCAGTTTGATGAAGTTTGCAGTTTCATGGAGTTTGCAGTTTGATGAAGTTTGCAGAGGGATCAGTTTGATGAAGTTTGCACTATGATGAAGTTTGCAGTTTGATGAAGTTTGCAGAGGGATCAGTTTGATGCAGTTTGCACTTTGATGAAGTTTGCACTTTGATGAAGTTTGCACTTTGATGAAGTTTGCAGTTTGGTGAAGTTTGCAGTTTGATGAAGTTTGCAGAGGGATCAGTTTGATGAAGTTTGCAGTTTGATGAAGTTTGCAGTTTGATGAAGTTTGCAGTTTGATGAAGTTTGCAGTTTGATGAAGTTTGCAGAGGGATCAATTTGATGAAGTTTGCAGTTTGATGAAGTTTGCACAGGGATTAGTTTGATGAAGTTTGCAGTTTGATGAAGTTTGCACAGGGATTAGTTTGATGAAGTTTGCAGTTTGATGAAGTTTGCAGTTTGATGAAGTTTGCAGAGGGATCAGTTTGATGAAGTTTGCAGTTTGATGAAGTTTGCACAGGGATTAGTTTGAAGAAGTTTGCAGTTTGATGAAGTTTGCACAGGGATTAGTTTGATGAAGTTTGCAGTTTGATGAAGTTTGCAGTTTGATGAAGTTTGCACAGGGATTAGTTTGATGAAGTTTATAGTTTGATGAAGTTTGCACAGGGATTAGTTTGATGAAGTTTGCACTTTGATGAAGTTTGCACAGGGATTAGTTTGATGAAGTTGGCACTTTGATGAAGTTGGCACTTTGATGAAGTTTGCACTTTGGTGAAGTTTGCACTTTGATGAAGTTTGCAGTTTGATGAAGTTAGCACAGTGATTAGTTTGATGAAGTTTGCACAGGGATTAGTTTGATGAAGTTTGCACTTTGATGAAGTTTACAGTTTGATGAAGTTTGCAGGGGGATTAGTTTGATGAAGTTTGCAGTTTGATGAACTTTGCAGTGGGATTAGTTTGATGAAGTTTGCAGTTTGATGAGGTTTGCAGTTTGATAAGGCTTGCAGTTTGATGAAGTTTGCAGTTTGATGAACTTTGCAGTGGGATTAGTTTGATGAAGTTTGAAGTTTGATGAAGTTTGCAGTTTGATTAGTTTGATGAAGTTTACAGTTTGATGAAGTTTGCAGAGGGACCAGTTTGATGAAGTTTGCAGTTTGATGAGGTTTGCAGTTTAATTAAGTTTGCAGTTTGATGAAGTTTGCACAGGGATTAGTTTGATGAAGTTTGCAGTTTGATGAAGTGTGCAGTTTGATGAAGTTTGCAGTTTGATGAAGTTTGCAGTTTCATGGAGTTTGCAGTTTGATGAAGTTTGCAGAGGGATCAGTTTGATGAAGTTTGCACTATGATGAAGTTTGCAGTTTGATGAAGTTTGCAGAGGGATCAGTTTGATGAAGTTTGCACTTTGATGAAGTTTGCACTTTGATGAAGTTTGCACTTTGATGAAGTTTGCAGTTTGGTGAAGTTTGCAGTTTGATGAAGTTTGCAGAGGGATCAGTTTGATGAAGTTTGCAGTTTGATGAAGTTTGCAGTTTGATGAAGTTTGCAGTTTGATGAAGTTTGCAGTTTGATGAAGTTTGCAGTTTGATGAAGTTTGCAGAGGGATCAATTTGATGAAGTTTGCAGTTTGATGAAGTTTGCACAGGGATTAGTTTGATGAAGTTTGCAGTTTGATGAAGTTTGCACAGGGATTAGTTTGATGAAGTTTGCAGTTTGATGAAGTTTGCAGTTTGATGAAGTTTGCAGAGGGATCAGTTTGATGAAGTTTGCAGTTTGATGAAGTTTGCACAGGGATTAGTTTGAAGAAGTTTGCAGTTTGATGAAGTTTGCACAGGGATTAGTTTGATGAAGTTTGCAGTTTGATGAAGTTTGCAGTTTGATGAAGTTTGCACAGGGATTAGTTTGATGAAGTTTGTAGTTTGATGAAGTTTGCACAGGGATTAGTTTGATGAAGTTTGCACTTTGATGAAGTTTGCACAGGGATTAGTTTGATGAAGTTGGCACTTTGATGAAGTTTGCACTTTGATGAAGTTTGCACTTTGATGAAGTTTGCAGTTTGATGAAGTTTGCAGTTTGATGAAGTTAGCACAGTGATTAGTTTGATGAAGTTTGCACAGGGATTAGTTTGATGAAGTTTGCACTTTGATGAAGTTTACAGTTTGATGAAGTTTGCAGGGGGATTAGTTTGATGAAGTTTGCAGTTTGATGAAGTTTGCAGTTTGATGAAGTTTGGAGAGGGATCAGTTTGATGAAGTTTGCACTTTGATGAAGTATGCAGTTTGATGAAGTTTGCAGTTTGATGAAGTTTGCAGAGGGATCAGTTTGATGAAGTTTGCACTTTGATGAAGTTTGCACTTTGATGAAGTTTGCAGAGGGATCAGTTTGATGAAGTTTGCACTTTGATGAAGTTTGCAGTTTGATGAAGTTTGCAGAGGGATCAGTTTGATGAAGTTTGCACTTTGATGAAGTTTGCACTTTGATGAAGTTTGCAGTTTGGTGAAGTTTGCAGTTTGATGAAGTTTGCAGAGGGATCAGTTTGATGAAGTTTGCACTTTGATGAAGTTTGCAATTTGATGAGGTTTGCAGTTTGATGTAGTTTGCAGTTTGATGAAGTTTGCAGAGGGATCAGTTTGATGAAGTTTGCAGTTTGATGAACTTTGCACAGGGATTAGTTTGATGAAGTTTGCAGTTTGATGAAGTTTGCACAGGGATTAGTTTGATGAAGTTTGCAGTTTGATGAAGTTTGCAGTTTGATGAAGTTTGCAGTTTGATGAAGTTTGCACAGGGATTAGTTTGATGAAGTTTGCAGTTTGATGAAGTTTGCACAGGGATTAGTTTGATGAAGTTTGCAGTTTGATGAAGTTTGCACAGGGATTAGTTTGATGAAGTTTGCACTTTGATGAAGTTTGCACAGGGATTAGTTTGATGACGTTTGCAGTTTGATGAAGTTTGCACAGGGATTTGTTTGATGAAGTTTGCAGTTTGATGAAGTTTGCAGTTTGATGAAGTTTACAGTTTGATGAAGTTTGCACTTTGATGAAGTTTGCAGTTTGATGAAGTTTGCACAGTGATTAGTTTGATGAAGTTTGCACTTTGATGAAGTTAGCACAGGGATTAGTTTGATGAGGTTTGCCGTTTGATGAGGTTTGCAGTTTGATAAGGTTTGCAGTTTGATGAAGTTTGCACAGGGATTAGTTTGATGAAGTTTGCAGTTTGATGAAGTTTGCAGTTTGATGAAGTTTGTAGTTTGATTAGTTTGATGAAGTTTACAGTTTGATGAAGTTTGCAGAGGGATCAGTTTGATGAAGTTTGCAGTTTGATGAAGTTTGCAGTTTGATTAAGTTTGCAGTTTGATGAAGTTTGCAGTTTGATGAAGTTTGCACAGGGATTAGTTTGACGAAGTTTGCAGTTTGATGAAGTTTGCAGTTTGATGAAGTTTGCAGTTTGATGGAGTTTGCAGTTTGATGGAGTTTGCAGTTTGATGAAGTTTGCAGAGGGATCAGTTTGATGAAGTTTGCACTGTGATGAAGTTTGCAGTTTGATGCAGTTTGCAGAGGGATCAGTTTGATGAAGTTTGCACTTTGATGAAGTTTGCACTTTGATGAAGTTTGCACTTTGATGAAGTTTGCAGTTTGGTGAAGTTTGCAGTTTGATGAAGTTTGCAGAGGGATCACTTTGATGAAGTTTGCACTTTGATGAAGTTTGCAGTTTGATGAAGTTTGCAGTTTGATGAAGTTTGCAGTTTGATGAAGTTTGCACAGGGATTATTTTGATGAAGTTTGGAGTTTGATGAAGTTTGCACAGGGATTAGTTTGATGAAGTTTGCAGTTTGATGAAGTTTGCAGTTTGATGAAGTTTGCAGAGGGATCAGTTTGATGAAGTTTGCACTATGATGAAGTTTGCAGTTTGATGAAGTTTGCAGAGGGATCAGTTTGATGAAGTTTGCACTTTGATGAAGTTTGCACTTTGATGAAGTTTGCACTTTGATGAAGTTTGCAGTTTGGTGAAGTTTGCAGTTTGATGAAGTTTGCAGAGGGATCAGTTTGATGAAGTTTGCAGTTTGATGAAGTTTGCAGTTTGATGAAGTTTGCAGTTTGATGAAGTTTGCAGTTTGATGAAGTTTGCAGTTTGATGAAGTTTGCAGAGGGATCAATTTGATGAAGTTTGCAGTTTGATGAAGTTTGCACAGGGATTAGTTTGATGAAGTTTGCAGTTTGATGAAGTTTGCACAGGGATTAGTTTGATGATGTTTGCAGTTTGATGAAGTTTGCAGTTTGATGAAGTTTGCAGAGGGATCAGTTTGATGAAGTTTGCAGTTTGATGAAGTTTGCACAGGGATTAGTTTGAAGAAGTTTGCAGTTTGATGAAGTTTGCACAGGGATTAGTTTGATGAAGTTTGCAGTTTGATGAAGTTTGCAGTTTGATGAAGTTTGCACAGGGATTAGTTTGATGAAGTTTGTAGTTTGATGAAGTTTGCACAGGGATTAGTTTGATGAAGTTTGCACTTTGATGAAGTTTGCACAGGGATTAGTTTGATGAAGTTGGCACTTTGATGAAGTTTGCACTTTGATGAAGTTTGCAGTTTGATGAAGTTTGCAGTTTGATGAAGTTAGCACAGTGATTAGTTTGATGAAGTTTGCACAGGGATTAGTTTGATGAAGTTTGCACTTTGATGAAGTTTACAGTTTGATGAAGTTTGCAGGGGGATTAGTTTGATGAAGTTTGCAGTTTGATGAAGTTTGCAGTTTGATGAAGTTTGGAGAGGGATCAGTTTGATGAAGTTTGCACTTTGATGAAGTATGCAGTTTGATGAAGTTTGCAGTTTGATGAAGTTTGCAGAGGGATCAGTTTGATGAAGTTTGCACTTTGATGAAGTTTGCACTTTGATGAAGTTTGCAGAGGGATCAGTTTGATGAAGTTTGCACTTTGATGAAGTTTGCAGTTTGATGAAGTTTGCAGAGGGATCAGTTTGATGAAGTTTGCACTTTGATGAAGTTTGCACTTTGATGAAGTTTGCAGTTTGGTGAAGTTTGCAGTTTGATGAAGTTTGCAGAGGGATCAGTTTGATGAAGTTTGCACTTTGATGAAGTTTGCAATTTGATGAGGTTTGCAGTTTGATGTAGTTTGCAGTTTGATGAAGTTTGCAGAGGGATCAGTTTGATGAAGTTTGCAGTTTGATGAACTTTGCACAGGGATTAGTTTGATGAAGTTTGCAGTTTGATGAAGTTTGCACAGGGATTAGTTTGATGAAGTTTGCAGTTTGATGAAGTTTGCAGTTTGATGAAGTTTGCAGTTTGATGAAGTTTGCACAGGGATTAGTTTGATGAAGTTTGCAGTTTGATGAAGTTTGCACAGGGATTAGTTTGATGAAGTTTGCAGTTTGATGAAGTTTGCAGTTTGATGAAGTTTGCAGTTTGATGAAGTTTGCACAGTGATTAGTTTGATGAAGTTTGCACTTTGATGAAGTTAGCACAGGGATTAGTTTGATGAGGTTTGCCGTTTGATGAGGTTTGCAGTTTGATAAGGTTTGCAGTTTGATGAAGTTTGCACAGGGATTAGTTTGATGAAGTTTGCAGTTTGATGAAGTTTGCAGTTTGATGAAGTTTGTAGTTTGATTAGTTTGATGAAGTTTACAGTTTGATGAAGTTTGCAGAGGGATCAGTTTGATGAAGTTTGCAGTTTGATGAAGTTTGCAGTTTGATTAAGTTTGCAGTTTGATGAAGTTTGCAGTTTGATGAAGTTTGCACAGGGATTAGTTTGACGAAGTTTGCAGTTTGATGAAGTTTGCAGTTTGATGAAGTTTGCAGTTTGATGGAGTTTGCAGTTTGATGGAGTTTGCAGTTTGATGAAGTTTGCAGAGGGATCAGTTTGATGAAGTTTGCACTGTGATGAAGTTTGCAGTTTGATGCAGTTTGCAGAGGGATCAGTTTGATGAAGTTTGCACTTTGATGAAGTTTGCACTTTGATGAAGTTTGCACTTTGATGAAGTTTGCAGTTTGGTGAAGTTTGCAGTTTGATGAAGTTTGCAGAGGGATCAGTTTGATGAAGTTTGCACTTTGATGAAGTTTGCAGTTTGATGAAGTTTGCAGTTTGATGAAGTTTGCAGTTTGATGAAGTTTGCACAGGGATTAGTTTGATGAAGTTTGGAGTTTGATGAAGTTTGCACAGGGATTAGTTTGATGAAGTTTGCAGTTTGATGAAGTTTGCAGTTTGATGAAGTTTGCACTTTGATGAAGTTTGCACTTTGATGAAGTTTGCACTTTGATGAAGTTTGCAGTTTGATGAAGTTTGCAGCTTGATGAAGTTAGCACAGTGATTAGTTTGATGAAGTTTGCACAGGGATTAGTTTGATGAAGTTTGCACTTTGATGAAGTTTACAGTTTGATGAAGTTTGCAGGGGGATTAGTTTGATGAAGTTTGCAGTTTGATGAAGTTTGCAGTTTGATGAAGTTTGGAGAGGGATCAGTTTGATGAAGTTTGCACTTTGATGAAGTATGCAGTTTGATGAAGTTTGCAGTTTGATGAAGTTTGCAGAGGGATCAGTTTGATGAAGTTTGCACTTTGATGAAGTTTGCACTTTGATGAAGTTTGCAGAGGGATCAGTTTGATGAAGTTTGCACTTTGATGAAGTTTGCAGTTTGATGAAGTTTGCAGAGGGATCAGTTTGATGAAGTTTGCACTTTGCTGAAGTTTGCACTTTGATGAAGTTTGCAGTTTGATGAAGTTTGCAGTTTGATGAAGTTTGCACAGGGATCAGTTTGATGAAGTTTGCAGTTTGATGAAGTTTGCACAGGGATTAGTTTGATGAAGTTTGCAGTTTGATGAAGTTTGCACAGTGATTAGTTTGATGAAGTTTGCAGTTTGATGAAGTTTGCAGTTTGATGAAGTTTGCACAGGGATTAGTTTGATGAAGTTTGCAGTTTGATGAAGTTTGCACAGGGATTAGTTTGATGAAGTTTGCAGTTTGATGAAGTTTGCACAGGGATTAGTTTGATGAAGTTTGCAGTTTGATGAAGTTTGCAGAGGGATCAGTTTGATGAAGTTTGCAGTTTGATGAAGTTTGCACAGGGATTAGTTTGATGAAGTTTGCAGTTTGATGAAGTTTGCACAGGGATTTGTTTGATGAAGTTTGCAGTTTGATGAAGTTTGCAGTTTGATGAAGTTTACAGTTTGATGAAGTTTGCACTTTGATGAAGTTTGCAGTTTGATGAAGTTTGCACAGGGATTAGTTTGATGAAGTTTGCAGTTTGATGAAGTTTGCACAGGGATTAGTTTGATGAAGTTTGCAGTTTGATGAAGTTTGCACAGGGATTAGTTTGATGAAGTTTGCAGTTTGATGAAGTTTGCAGAGGGATCAGTTTGATGAAGTTTGCAGTTTGATGAAGTTTGCACAGGGATTAGTTTGATGAAGTTTGCAGTTTGATGAAGTTTGCACAGTGATTAGTTTGATGAAGTTTGCAGTTTGATGAAGTTTGCAGTTTGATGAAGTTTACAGTTTGATGAAGTTTGCACTTTGATGAAGTTTGCAGTTTGATGAAGTTTGCACAGTGATAAGTTTGATGAAGTTTGCACTTTGATGAAATTAGCACAGGGATTAGTTTGATGAAGTTTGCAGTTTGATGAGGTTTGCAGTTTGATAAAGTTTGCAGTTTGATGAAGATTGCAGTTTGATGAACTTTGCAGTGGGATTAGTTTGATGAAGTTTGCAGTTTGATTAGCTTGATGAAGTTTACAGTTTGATGAAGTTTGCAGAGGGATCAGTTTGATGAAGTTTGCAGTTTGATGAAGTTTGCACAGTGATTAGTTTGATGAAGTTTGCAGTTTGATGAAGTTTGCAGTTTGATGAAGTTTGCACAGGGATTAGTTTGATGAAGTTTGCAGTTTGATGAAGTTTGCACAGGGATTAGTTTGATGAAGTTTGCAGTTTGATGAAGTTTGCACAGGGATTAGTTTGATGAAGTTTGCAGTTTGATGAAGTTTGCAGAGGGATCAGTTTGATGAAGTTTGCAGTTTGATGAAGTTTGCACAGGGATTAGTTTGATGAAGTTTGCAGTTTGATGAAGTTTGCACAGGGATTTGTTTGATGAAGTTTGCAGTTTGATGAAGTTTACAGTTTGATGAAGTTTGCACTTTGATGAAGTTTGCAGTTTGATGAAGTTTGCACAGTGATTAGTTTGATGAAGTTTGCACTTTGATGAAGTTAGCACAGGGATTAGTTTGATGAAGTTTGCAGTTTGATGAGGTTTGCAGTTTGATAAGGTTTGCAGTTTGATGAAGATTGCAGTTTGATGAACTTTGCAGTGGGATTAGTTTGATGAAGTTTGCAGTTTGATTAGTTTGATGAAGTTTACAGTTTGATGAAGTTTGCAGTTTGATGAAGTTTGTAGTTTGATTAGTTTGATGAAGTTTACAGTTTGATGAAGTTTGCAGAGGGATCAGTTTGATGAAGTTTGCAGTTTGATGAAGTTTGCAGTTTGATTAAGTTTGCAGTTTGATGAAGTTTGCAGTTTGATGAAGTTTGCACAGGGATTAGTTTGACGAAGTTTGCAGTTTGATGAAGTTTGCAGTTTGATGAAGTTTGCAGTTTGATGGAGTTTGCAGTTTGATGGAGTTTGCAGTTTGATGAAGTTTGCAGAGGGATCAGTTTGATGAAGTTTGCACTGTGATGAAGTTTGCAGTTTGATGCAGTTTGCAGAGGGATCAGTTTGATGAAGTTTGCACTTTGATGAAGTTTGCACTTTGATGAAGTTTGCACTTTGATGAAGTTTGCAGTTTGGTGAAGTTTGCAGTTTGATGAAGTTTGCAGAGGGATCAGTTTGATGAAGTTTGCACTTTGATGAAGTTTGCAGTTTGATGAAGTTTGCAGTTTGATGAAGTTTGCAGTTTGATGAAGTTTGCACAGGGATTAGTTTGATGAAGTTTGGAGTTTGATGAAGTTTGCACAGGGATTAGTTTGATGAAGTTTGCAGTTTGATGAAGTTTGCAGTTTGATGAAGTTTGCACTTTGATGAAGTTTGCACTTTGATGAAGTTTGCACTTTGATGAAGTTTGCAGTTTGATGAAGTTTGCAGCTTGATGAAGTTAGCACAGTGATTAGTTTGATGAAGTTTGCACAGGGATTAGTTTGATGAAGTTTGCACTTTGATGAAGTTTACAGTTTGATGAAGTTTGCAGGGGGATTAGTTTGATGAAGTTTGCAGTTTGATGAAGTTTGCAGTTTGATGAAGTTTGGAGAGGGATCAGTTTGATGAAGTTTGCACTTTGATGAAGTATGCAGTTTGATGAAGTTTGCAGTTTGATGAAGTTTGCAGAGGGATCAGTTTGATGAAGTTTGCACTTTGATGAAGTTTGCACTTTGATGAAGTTTGCAGAGGGATCAGTTTGATGAAGTTTGCACTTTGATGAAGTTTGCAGTTTGATGAAGTTTGCAGAGGGATCAGTTTGATGAAGTTTGCACTTTGCTGAAGTTTGCACTTTGATGAAGTTTGCAGTTTGATGAAGTTTGCAGTTTGATGAAGTTTGCACAGGGATCAGTTTGATGAAGTTTGCAGTTTGATGAAGTTTGCACAGGGATTAGTTTGATGAAGTTTGCAGTTTGATGAAGTTTGCACAGTGATTAGTTTGATGAAGTTTGCAGTTTGATGAAGTTTGCAGTTTGATGAAGTTTGCACAGGGATTAGTTTGATGAAGTTTGCAGTTTGATGAAGTTTGCACAGGGATTAGTTTGATGAAGTTTGCAGTTTGATGAAGTTTGCACAGGGATTAGTTTGATGAAGTTTGCAGTTTGATGAAGTTTGCAGAGGGATCAGTTTGATGAAGTTTGCAGTTTGATGAAGTTTGCACAGGGATTAGTTTGATGAAGTTTGCAGTTTGATGAAGTTTGCACAGGGATTTGTTTGATGAAGTTTGCAGTTTGATGAAGTTTGCAGTTTGATGAAGTTTACAGTTTGATGAAGTTTGCACTTTGATGAAGTTTGCAGTTTGATGAAGTTTGCACAGGGATTAGTTTGATGAAGTTTGCAGTTTGATGAAGTTTGCACAGGGATTAGTTTGATGAAGTTTGCAGTTTGATGAAGTTTGCACAGGGATTAGTTTGATGAAGTTTGCAGTTTGATGAAGTTTGCAGAGGGATCAGTTTGATGAAGTTTGCAGTTTGATGAAGTTTGCACAGGGATTAGTTTGATGAAGTTTGCAGTTTGATGAAGTTTGCACAGTGATTAGTTTGATGAAGTTTGCAGTTTGATGAAGTTTGCAGTTTGATGAAGTTTACAGTTTGATGAAGTTTGCACTTTGATGAAGTTTGCAGTTTGATGAAGTTTGCACAGTGATAAGTTTGATGAAGTTTGCACTTTGATGAAATTAGCACAGGGATTAGTTTGATGAAGTTTGCAGTTTGATGAGGTTTGCAGTTTGATAAAGTTTGCAGTTTGATGAAGATTGCAGTTTGATGAACTTTGCAGTGGGATTAGTTTGATGAAGTTTGCAGTTTGATTAGCTTGATGAAGTTTACAGTTTGATGAAGTTTGCAGAGGGATCAGTTTGATGAAGTTTGCAGTTTGATGAAGTTTGCACAGTGATTAGTTTGATGAAGTTTGCAGTTTGATGAAGTTTGCAGTTTGATGAAGTTTGCACAGGGATTAGTTTGATGAAGTTTGCAGTTTGATGAAGTTTGCACAGGGATTAGTTTGATGAAGTTTGCAGTTTGATGAAGTTTGCACAGGGATTAGTTTGATGAAGTTTGCAGTTTGATGAAGTTTGCAGAGGGATCAGTTTGATGAAGTTTGCAGTTTGATGAAGTTTGCACAGGGATTAGTTTGATGAAGTTTGCAGTTTGATGAAGTTTGCACAGGGATTTGTTTGATGAAGTTTGCAGTTTGATGAAGTTTACAGTTTGATGAAGTTTGCACTTTGATGAAGTTTGCAGTTTGATGAAGTTTGCACAGTGATTAGTTTGATGAAGTTTGCACTTTGATGAAGTTAGCACAGGGATTAGTTTGATGAAGTTTGCAGTTTGATGAGGTTTGCAGTTTGATAAGGTTTGCAGTTTGATGAAGATTGCAGTTTGATGAACTTTGCAGTGGGATTAGTTTGATGAAGTTTGCAGTTTGATTAGTTTGATGAAGTTTACAGTTTGATGAAGTTTGCAGAGGGATCAGTTTGATGAAGTTTGCAGTTTGATGAAGTTTGCAGTTTGATGAAGTTTGCAGTTTGATGAAGTTTGCAGTTTGATGAAGTTTGCACAGGGATTAGTTTGATGAAGTTTGCAGTTTGATGAAGTTTGCAGTTTGATGAAGTTTGCAGTTTGATGAAGTTTGCAGTTTGATGGAGTTTGCAGTTTGATGAAGTTTGCAGAGGGATCAGTTTGATGAAGTTTGCACTATGATGAAGTTTGCAGTTTGATGAAGTTTGCACAGGGATTAGTTTGATGAAGTTTGCAGTTTGATGAAGTTTGCAGTTTGATGAAGTTTGCAGTTTGATGAAGTTTGCAGTTTGATGAAGTTTGCAGTTTGATGAAGTTTGCAGTTTGGTGAAGTTTGCAGTTTGGTGAAGTTTACAGTTTGATGAAGTTTGCACAGGGATTAGTTTGATGAAGTTTGCAGTTTGATGAAGTTTGCAGTTTGATGAAGTTTGCACAGGGATTAGTTTGATGAAGTTTGCAGTTTGATGAAGTTTGCAGAGGGATCAGTTTGATGAAGTTTGCAGTTTGATGAAGTTTGCACAGGGATTAGTTTGATGAAGTTTGCAGTTTGATGAAGTTTGCAGTTTGATGAAGTTTGCACAGGGATTAGTTTGATGAAGTTTGCAGTTTGATGAAGTTTGCAGAGGGATCAGTTTGATGAAGTTTGCAGTTTGATGAAGTTTGCACAGGGATTAGTTTGATGAAGTTTGCAGTTTGATGAAGTTTGCACAGGGATTTGTTTGATGAAGTTTGCAGTTTGATGAAGTTTGCAGTTTGATGAAGTTTACAGTTTGATGAAATTTGCACTTTGATGAAGTTTGCAGTTTGATGAAGTTTGCACAGTGATTAGTTTGATGAAGTTTGCACTTTGATGAAGTTAGCACAGGGATTAGTTTGATGAAGTTTGCAGTTTGATGAGGTTTGCAGTTTGATAAGGTTTGCAGTTTGATGAAGTTTGCAGTTTGATGAACTTTGCAGTGGGATTAGTTTGATGAAGTTTGCAGTTTGATGAAGTTTGCAGTTTGATTAGTTTGATGAAGTTTACAGTTTGATGAAGTTTGCAGAGGGATCAGTTTGATGAAGTTTGCAGTTTGATGAAGTTTGCAGTTTGATTAAGTTTGCAGTTTGATGAAGTTTGCAGTTTGATGAAGTTTGCACAGGGATTAGTTTGACGAAGTTTGCAGTTTGATGAAGTTTGCAGTTTGATGAAGTTTGCAGTTTGATGGAGTTTGCAGTTTGATGAAGTTTGCAGAGGGATCAGTTTGATGAAGTTTGCACTATGATGAAGTTTGCAGTTTGGTGAAGTTTACAGTTTGATGATGTTTGCAGATGGATCAGTTTGATGAAGTTTGCACTTTGATGAAGTTTGCAGTTTGATGAAGTTTGCAGTTTGATGAAGTTTGCAGTTTGATGAAGTTTGCAGTTTGATGAAGTTTGCAGAGGGATCAATTTGATGAAGTTTGCAGTTTGATGAAGTTTGCACAGGGATTAGTTTGATGAAGTTTGAAGTTTGATGAAGTTGGCAGTTTGATGGGGTTTGCAGTTTCATGAATTTTGCAGTGGGATTGGTTTGATGAAGTTTGCAGTTTGATGAAGTTTGCAGTTTGATGAAGTTTGCACTTTGATGAAGTTTGCATTTTGATGAAGTTTGCACAGGGATTAGTTTGATGAAGTTTGCAGATTGATGAAGTTTGCACAGGGATTAGTTTGATGAAGTTTGCAGATTGATGAAGTTTGCAGAGGGATCAGTTTGATGAAGTTTGCAGTTTGATGAAGTTTGCAGTTTGATGAAATTTGCAGTTTGATGAAATTTGCAGTGGGATTGTTTTGATGAAGTTTGCAGTTTGATGAAGTTTGCAGTTTGATGAAGTTTACAGTTTGACGAAGTTTGCAGTTTGATGAAGTTTGCAGTTTGATGAAGTTTGCACAGGGATTAGTTTGATGAAGTTTGCACTTTGATGAAGTTTGCACAGCGATTAGTTTGATGAAGTTTGCAGTTTGATGAAGTTTGCAGAGGGATCAGTTTGATGAAGTTTGCAGTTTGATGAAGTTTGCAGTTTGATGAAGTTTGCAGTTTGATGAAATTTGCAGTTTGATTAAATTTGCAGTGGGATTGTTTTGATGAAGTTTGCAGTTTGATGAAGTTTGCAGTTTGATGAAGTTTGCAGTTTGATGAAGTTTGCAGTTTGATGAAGTTTTCGGTTTGATGAAGTTTGCAGTTTGATGAAGTTTGCACAGGGATTAGTTTGATGAAGTTTGCACTTTGATGACGTTTGCACAGGGATTAGTTTGATGAAGTTTGCAGTTTGATGAAGTTTGCAGTTTGATGAAATTTGCAGTTTGATGAAATTTGCAGTTTGATGAAATTTGCAGTTGGATTGTTTTGATGAAGTTTGAAGTTTGATGAAGTTTGAAGTTTGATAAAGTTTGATGAAGTTTGTAGTTTGATGAAGTTTGAAGTTTGAAGTTTGATGAAGTTTGCACAGGGATCAGTATGATGAAATTTGCAGTCTGATGTCGCTTGCAGAGGGATTGTTTTGAAGTTTATGTTTTGATGAAGTTTGCAGTGCGATTATTTTGACGAAGTTTGCAGTTTGATGAATTTTGCAGTGGGTTCAATTTGATGAAGTTTGCAGTTTTATTAAATCTGCAATGGGATTAGTTTGATCAAGTTTGCAGTTTGATGAAGTTGGCAGTTTGATGGGGTTTGCAGTTTGATGAATTTTGCAGTGGGATTGTTTTGATGAAGTTTGAAGTTTGATAAAGTTTGATGAACTTTGCATTTTGATGAAGTTTGCAGAGGGATCAGTTTGATGAAGTTTGCAGTTTGATGAAGTTTGTACAGGGATTAGTTTGATGAAGTTTGCAGTTTGATGAAGTTTGCACAGGGATTTGTTTGATGAAGTTTGCAGTTTGATGAAGTTTGCAGTTTGATGAAGTTTGCAGTTTGATGAAGTTTACAGTTTGATGAAGTTTGCACTTTGATGAAGTTTGCAGTTTGATGAAGTTTGCAGTTTGATGAAATTTGCAGTTTGATGAAATTTGCAGTGGGATTTTTTTGATGAAGTTTGCAGTTTGATGAAGTTTGCAGTTTGATGAAGTTTGCAGTTTGATGAAGTTTACAGTTTGATGAAGTTTGCAGTTTGATGAAGTTTGCACAGGGATTAGTTTGATGAAGTTTGCACTTTGACGAAGTTTGCACAGGGATTAGTTTGATGAAGTTTGCAGTTTGATGAAGTTTGCAGAGGGATCAGTTTGATGAAGTTTGCAGTTTGATGAAGTTTACAGTTTGATGAAATTTGCAGTTTGATGAAGTTTGCAGAGGGATTAGTTTGATGAAGTTTGCAGTTTGATGAAGTTTGCAGTTTGATGAAGTTTGCAGTTTGATGAAGTTTGCAGTTTGATGAAGTTTGCAGTTTGATGAAGTTTGCAGTTTGATGAAGTTTGCAGTTTGATGAAGTTTGCACAGGGATTAGTTTGATGAAGTTTGCAGTTTGATGAAGTTTGCACAGGGATTAGTTTGATGAAGTTTGCAGTTTGATGAAGTTTGCAGTTTGATGAAATTTGAAGTTTGATAAAGTTTGATGAACTTTGCATTTTGATGAAGTTTGCACAGGGATCAGTATGATGAAATTTGCAGTCTGATGTCGTTTGCAGAGGGATTGTTTTGAAGTTTATGTTTTGATGAAGTTTGCAGTGAGATTATTTTGACGAAGTTTGCAGTTTGATGAATTTTGCAGTGGGTTCAATTTGATGAAGTTTGCAGTTTTATTAAATCTGCAATGGGATTAGTTTGATCAAGTTTGCAGTTTGATGAAGTTGGCAGTTTGATGGGGTTTGCAGTTTGATGAATTTTGCAGTGGGATTGGTTTGATGAAGTTTGCAGTTTGATGAAGTTTGCAGTTTGATGAAGTTTGCAGTTTGATGAAGTTTGCACTTTGATGAAGTTTGCATTTTGATGAAGTTTGCACAGGGATTAGTTTGATGAAGTTTGCAGATTGATGAAGTTTGCACAGGGATTAGTTTGATGAAGTTTGCAGATTGATGAAGTTTGCAGTGGGTTCAGTTTGATGAAGTTTGCAGTTTGATGAAGTTTGCAGAGGGATTAGTTTGATGAAGTTGGCCATTTGATGACGTTTGCAGTTTGATGAACTATGCAGTGGGATTAGTTTGATAAAGTTTGCAGTTTGATGAGGTTTGCAGTTTGATGAGGTTTGCAGTTTGATGAAGTTTGCAGTTTGATGAGGTTTGCAGTTTGATGAAGTTTGCAGTGGGATTAGTTTGATGAAGTTTACAGTTTGATGAAGTTTGCAGAGGGATCAGTTTGATGAAGTTTGCAGTTTGATGAAGTTTGCAGTTTGATGAAGTTTGCAGTGGGTTCAATTTGATGAAGTTTGCAGTTTTATTAAATCTGCATTGGGATTAGTTTGATGAAGTTTGCAGTTTGATGAAGTTTGCAGCGGGAGTACTTTGATGAAGTTGGCAGTTTGATGAGGTTTGCAGTTTAATGAACTTTGCAGTGGGATTAGTTTGATGAATTTTGCAGTTTGATTAGTTTGATGAAGTTTACAGTTTGATGAAGTTTGCACAGGGATCAGTTTGATGAAGTTTGCAGTTTGATGAAGGTTGCAGTTTGATGAAGTTTGCACTTTGATGAAGTTTGCACACGGATTAGTTTGATGAAGTTTGCAGTTTGATGAAGGTTGCAGTTTGGTGAAGTTTGCAGTTTGATGAAGGTTGCAGTTTGATGAAGTTTGCAGTTTGATGAAGTTTGCAGTTTGATGAAGTTTGCACAGGGATCAGTTTGATGAAGTTTGCAGTTTGATGAAGGTTGCAGTTTGATGAAGTTTGCACTTTGATGAAGTTTGCACAGGGATTAGTTTGATGAAGTTTGCAGTTTGATGATGGTTGCAGTTTGGTGAAGTTTGCAGTTTGATGAAGGTTGCAGTTTGATGAAGTTTGCAGTTTGATGAAGTTTGCAGTTTGATGAAGTTTGCAGTTTGGTGAAGTTTGCAGTTTGGTGAAGTTTGCAGTTCGGTGAAGTTTGCAGTTTGGTGAAGTTTGCAGTTTGGTGAAGTTTGCAGTTTGATGAAGTTTGTAGTTTGATGACGTTTGCAGTTTGGTGAAGTTTGCAGTTTGGTGAAGTTTGCAGTTTGATGAAGTTTGCAGTTTGATGAAATTTGCAGTGGGATTGTTTGATGAAGTTTGAAGTTTGATGAAGTTTGAAGTTTGATGAAGTTTGCAGTGGGATCAGTATGATGAAATTTGCAGACTGATGTCGTTTGCAGAGGGATTGTTTTGAAGTTTGCAGTGGGATTATTTTGACGAAGTTTGCAGTTTGATGAAGTTTGCAGTGGGTTCAATTTGATGAAGTTTGCAGTTTTATTAAATCTGCATTGGGATTAGTTTGATCAAGTTTGCAGTTTGATGAAGTTTGCAGCGGGAGTACTTTGATGAAGTTGGCAGTGGGATTAGTTTGGTGATTGCAGTGGGATTAGAACAAAGAACAAAGAACAAAGAAAAGTACAGCACAGGAACAGGCCCTTCGGCCCTCCAAGCCTGCGCCGATCATATTGCCCGTCAACTAAAACATTTTGCACTTCCGGGGTCCATATCCCTCTATTCCCCTCCTATTCATGTATTTTTCAAGCTCCCTCTTAAGCACCACTATCGTACCTGCTTCCACCACCTCCTCTGGCAGCGAATTCCAGACACTCACTACCCTCTGCGTAAGAAACTTGCCCCGCACATCTCCTCTAAAGTTTTCTCCGCTCACCTTAAATCTATGTCCCCTAGTAATTGACTCTTCCACCCTGGGAAAAAGCTTCTGACTATCTACTCTGTCCATACCACTCATAATTTTGTAAACTTCTATCAAGTCGCCCCTCAATCTCCGTCGCTCTAGTGAGAACAATCCGAGTTTCTCCAACCTCTCCTCATAGCTAATAACCTCCAGACCAGGCAGCATTCTGGTAAACTTCCTCTGCACCCTCTCCAATGCCTCCATATCCTTCTGGTAATGTGCTGACCAGAATTGCACGCAATATTCCAAGTGTGGCCTAACCAAGCTTCTATACAGCTGCAGCATGACTTCCCTGCTTTTATGCTCAATACCCCTGACGATGAAGGCAAGCATGCCATATGCCTTCCTGACTACCTTATCCACCTGCGTTGCCACTTTCAGTGACCTGTGGACCTGTACACCCAGATCCCTCTGCCCGTCGATGCAATTAAGGGTTCTGCCATTTACTGTGTAATTGCTGCCTGTATTAGACCTTCCAAAATGTTTGATGAAGTTTGCAGTGGGTTCAGTTTGATCAAGTTAGCAGTTTGATGAAGTTTGCAGTTTGATGAAGGTTGCAGTTTGATGAAGTTAGCAGTTTGATGAAGTTTGCAGTTTGATGAAGTTTGCAGTTTGATGAAGTTTGCAGTTTGATGAAGTTTGCAGTTTGATGAAGGTTGCAGTTTGATGAGGTTTGCAGTTTGATGAAGTTTGCAGTTTGCTGAAGGTTGCAGTTTGATAAGGTTTGCAGTTTGATGAAGTTTGCAGGGGGATTAGTTTGATGAAGTTTGCTGTTTGATTAACTTTGCAGTGGGATTGGTTTGATGAAGTTTGCGGTTTGATTAAGTTTACAGTTTGATGAAATCTGCATTGGGATTAGTTTGATCAAGTTTGCAGTTTCAGGAAGTTTGCAGAGGGATTAGATTGATTATTTCTGCAGTGGGATTATTTTGATGAATTTTGCAGTGGGATTATTTTCATGAATTTCGTGGTTTGGTTAAATTTGCAGTGGGATTCTTTTGATGAAGGTTGCAGTTTGATGAATTTTGCAGTGGGATTAGTTTGATGAACTTTGCAGTTCGATAAAGTTTGCAGTTGGATTGTTTGATGAAGTGGGCAGTGGGATTATTTTGATGAAGCTTGCAGTATTATCAGTTTGATGAAGTACAGGTGGATGATGTTTGCAGGGGGATTTGCTTGATGAAGTTTGCAGTTTGATGAAGTTTGCAGAGGGATTAGTTTGATGAAGTTTGAAGTTTGATGAAATTTGCACTTTCATGAAGTTTGCAGTGGGATTGGTTTGAAGACGTTTGCAGTTTGATGAATTTTGCAGTTTGATGAAGTTTGCAATGGAATCAATTTGATGAAGTTTGCAGTTTGACTAAGTTTGCAGAGGGATTAGTTTGATGAAGTTTGCAGTTTGATTAAATTTGCATAGGGATTAGTTTGATGAAGTTTACAGTTTGATGAAGTTTACAGTCTGATAAAGTTTACAGATTGATGAAGTTTGCAGTTTGATGAAGTTTGCAGGGAGATGTGTTTGATGATGCTGGCAGTGGGATCAGTTTGATTAAGGCTGCAGTGGGATTATTTTGATGAATTTTACAGTGGGATTATTTTCATGAATTTCGTAGTTTGATGAAGATTGCATTGGGATTAGTTTGAGGAAGTTTGCAGTTTGATGAAGTTTGCAGTGGGATTAAGTGTGCAGAGGGAGTAGTTTGATGAAGTGTCCAGTTTGATTAACTTTGCATAGAGATTAGTTTGATGAAGTTTGCAATGGGAGCAGTTTGATGAAGTTCGCAGCTCGATGAAGTTTTGCAGTGGGATTGTTGATGAAGTGGGCAGTGGGATTATTTTGATGAAGCTTGCAGATTGATGATGTTTGCAGTGTGATTAGTTTGATCAAGTTTGCAGTTTGATCAAGTTTGCAGGGGGATTAGTTTGATGAAGTTTGCAGGTTGATGATGTTTGCAGTTTGATGAAGTTTGCAGTTTGATGATGTTTGCAGAGGGATTAGTTTGATGAGGTTTGCAGTTTGATGAAGTTTACAGTTTGATTAGTTTGATGAGGTTTGCAGTTTGATGATGTTTGCAGTTTGATTAGTCTGATGAATTTTGCAGTTTGATGAAGTTTGTAGAGGGATGTGTCTGGATGAAGTTTTCTCCTGTTTGAACTCCATCTCCCAGCAGTCCCCGGGCCTCAGCCGGTTTCCATGGCAGCGCGGCCTAGTCAGGCGGCAAATCCCCGGGAGTGAGAGCGGAGAGAGCCCGGGATTGGGATCCCCCCCTGTGTGAGAGTCCGGGCTCTGAGGCAGGCGGCCGGCCGGAGGATGAGCTGTTTCCGGCAGCGAGAGGCGGCGGAATGATCCACAGATACAGCCGGAGGCCGCTCCCCAACACCCCGGAGATGTGAGTGCGGGGCGGGGCCGGCCGGGAATACCGGGGCCGGGAAATCCGGGCCTCAGGCCGGGAATACCGGGGCCGGGAATACCGGGCCTGAGGCCGGGATCACCGGGAATACCGGGGCCGGGAAATCCGGGCCTCAGGCCGGGAATACCGGGGCCGGGAATACCGGGCCTGAGGCCGGGATCACCGGGAATACCGGGGCCGGGAAATCCGGGACTCAGGCCGGGAATACCGGAGCCGGGAATACCGGGCCTGAGGCTGGGATCACCGGGAATACCGGGGCCGGGAATACCGGGCCTCAGGCCGGGAGGTTTTCTCATTTCGGGCGGTGTTGGGGAGCCGGGTCCTGGGCTCCGGGTTCCCTCCGGAGAGCGAGGAGAGGCCGCTCAGCCCCTCTAACCGCTGCTGTGTCCCTGCAGCACCGCCTCCTGCGCTGGGCGGGGCGGGGTGGGGGGACAGATTCTGGCTTTGCCGGTGATGCCCAGTCTCCATGAACAAATGGAAATGAGCCGCCTGGTCCGGGATCTCATTGAGGAGTTTCCCCATTCTCTCTCCACAGTGTGTGTCCCATCTCCAAGCTGCACTGCGTCAGCTCCCCAACCCCTTCCCAACCCCTTCCCAACCCAGGGTCTTCCCTGGGGCAGCCCACCCATGGGGACACCACCACCTGCAAGTTCCCCACCAAACCCCACAGCCTCCTGACCTGGGACCATATCACCCGCTCCTTCACCTGTGGGATCATAGGAACCAGGAGGAAGCCATCTCGCTCCTCCTGCTATTTTTTATCTGATCAAAGCATTTTGAAGTTTGCCTTCTCGTTTTCTCAAATATTTTTGAAAAGCATCAGAAATTACTAGAAAAAACATTTAGACGATACATCTGACCTTGATCAGTATAGAATCGAAATGGTGAACTGCACATGTTCAGAGATTTCAAAGTCTGTTACAAGTCTAAGTGAAAATGTTCAATCTGAGCCCAGGCGGCAGGACACGTTTAAGTAAAAAGTTTATGAAAGCATTAAAAGGCGTTAGGAGCTGGACTGAGCCCTTCGTCCCTCTCGTTAAGATAATGTCTGATTTTCTACCACAACTTCACCTTCCTGCTGCGATCCAGGAGCGTGGAGAGCTGCGATCCAGGAGTGAGAGTCGTGGGTAGCTGTGATCCAGGCCTGGTTGGTACCTCATTGACCACCTTGCCCATTCTCTCTCCACCATGGATGTACAGTGTGTGTACCATCTACAAGGTGCACTGCATCAACTTGCCAACTCTCATCCACTAACGTGGACAGCTACAATGCAGGCATACAGGCTGTGGCATATCAAGAGCTGCTGAGTATTGATCCCACTTGTAATGGTGCTTCAGGCCAATTCCAATTTCCAGAAACTGCTACAATATTCTTTTTATTTTCCTCAGTTTATAACAGCACCTTGCAAGTTTTTCTAAATGTGTAAGCTGGAAGATTTCACAAAATGATTATCAAATGATGATTTTTTTTTGCATCAGAGACAGCTAAATTGGGGAAAATTAAGCATTAGTTCTTCATGTTTTTACTGCAAATTTTTAGAGTAGTTGTTACCAGATTTATTTTGAATCGCAGGTTGATTAAAAACTGAAGCACAGACCAATGGACTAATCACACCTACCTCAATGGTGAATTTTCAACTGAAGAGATCTGCTCTGGTCCCCTTTCCCTGTATCGTTCTATATTCTCCATTTTCAAATATGTATAAATGTCCCTGTAAATGAACTTATTGTCATGAAGAGATATTAATGTGTATGATGTTATTGGAAAGTTTTTTAAAATTTGACTTGTAGTAGGGTCTGTGTGTGTGTGTGTGTGTGTGTGTTAATTGGATTAAAGCCAGCTAGCGTGGGGCTTTTATGTATAGCAGTTTTGAGATGTTAAATGGTAAGGTAAAGGGTGCATTTGCATTTTTTGTTGAATAAACCATTCAAAGATTGGGGGTGAAATCTTGCACCTAGCTAGGAGACTCCAAGCAATATTTTTATATTACTAATAAACTTGGTACTATGAAAGGGGTTTTATCGTTAGAAGAGGTGGAATTCAAAGAGCTTGGTGATACAGTGAGAATTTGCACTCAAAGGGAAAGCTAGGTATATACAGAAGAGTTTTGTGTGGGAGTCAGATGCATGGAAGATCTAAGCCTGTAAACCTACAACTGTCTGTGAAGGAACAAATTGAAAGGAACCTCATTTTGAATTCATAAGATAAAATGTGCTTTGCCTGGTGTCTGTTTAAGTCTGTGGGTTATTGTTGCCTTGGGGAAGATTACCTGGGAGTGATTAATTTGGGGATTTGTTTAATAGTTATTATGGTAGTAATTTGTAGAAGTGTATGTATTTAATTTCTTATTAACATTAATAAATGTTTAGTTTAATTTACATAAGAACCTCTGGAGGCTTGGTGGTTTGATTTCTGAATTCCGAGTTGCATCTCAAACATACCAATTGAAAATATAGGTTATGACAGTTGTTTAAAGTTTCCCTTTCGGATTTTACCAACTGCTGTGTCATAAAACTTAGTCTCAGTGACAATAGCTGCTTACGCTGAAGCAATGCATGTTCTAATAACTATATTTTAGGCATAATCCTGTCTGTTCTCCCTTTTCATTGATCTAATGAATGGTGAAAACAATCTCTCCGCATTTACTCTCTCAATCTTTCATCATTTCAAAAATTATTGTCTGGTCCCACTTTAACACGCGCTGTCATTCAGCTGCAGAGGGTAGGGGAAACATTAATTATGTTCCACAACCCAATCAAAAATGTATTTCATTTTTTTCTGGACAGAAACTTAGTTACAAATTATTTCAGTGGAGATGAGCATCTACTTCAAACTTTCACCCCAGCATCAACATCACCTCAGACTCACCTCGACAATGTACATGTGAGAGTTATCTACTGCACACTTTGTTACAAATGCAGAACCCTTTTCAAAAAGAGATAGAATGCCAGCCTATACTGGAGCCTGAAATCTATAAACGTAAATTTATGTGATGTGTCCTCATCAGCTACAACTGCTGTGTTTGTGAATTTAGAGCAATGACGCTAAAGGGACAGACCAAGCTGCAACTACTTTTGCCTTAGATCCAAGACTAGATGTAAGCATTTGCCTGGGAGACCCACCCATCTATCTCTATTTCTATTTTTTATCCATATCTATATGCAGTATAATCAGCATAATTAGTTGTCTGTTTGCAAAGGGAAAAAAAATCAACCAAGTTGTTTTAAAAGTTGCTTTGTATTTCCACAGACAAGACCTGTTGCGATGCAGCGTTGAGAATCACCCACTGCCAGACAAACTAGAAACATTTTCAACTCCCTCTCCCATCACCAGCGTCGAGGACGTGGACTCCACCTGTAGTGGGTATGAGTGTTACTTGTTCCAGCTGTATTGTACTGTTGTGGTGTTTTATTAAAAAGTCCTGGAACAATGTGCCTGCAGAAACTGAAAAGTCAGCCTCGTGCTATGCCTAATGGGGCCAAATGGCACCATTTGTGTCGCAATCAGTCTGACCAGGGTGACTGAGACTGGATTTGTAGTCTGTATAGATGAAGCTTATCTCAGGAAGGGTGCAGTCAGCAACCCCAGCATCCTTATGCAAGAGAGAGGAGAGATCAAGCAGGATCCTGACCGTTGTTCTGTACAGTGAGCAAAGTTTGTATGGAAGTCTGGTGAGGATGACAGTGAGTTGGTGGAGTCTTTAGATACTGTTGTCTCACACATATAGGATGGTGACAATTGAGCTGCCAATGGGAGATGCGCAAATATTGGTTCTGGCCAATAATCATCCCTTAAGCAACATCACTGCTGACTATGGGAACTTGTTGCAAAGGTGACTGCCACATTTCCAACATTACAACAGTGACCACACTTCAACAGTAATTCATTGTCAATAAGCTGCTCGGGGATGTCCTGAGATTGTGCAAGATACTTTAAGAACAAAGAAAAGTACAGCACAGGAACAGGCCCTTCGGCCCTCCAAGCCTGCGCCGATCATATTGCCTGTCAAACTAAAACATTTTGCACTTCCGGGGTTATCCTGTCATAGATAGACAAAAAGCACTAGTATTGTCCTTTAAACAAAAAGAAGTTCTTTTGTTTAAAATAAGTTCATATTGGTGGGGGTGGGGGGGGGAGCGAATGAGGAATTGCATAATCCTGATTTCTCCACTCCTGCCCTTTCTCCCTTTTTAGAGCATTTCCCCCTCTGCTCGTTCCATTTCTTGTACGTCTGAATCAAAGTAGTGAGCTTGATCCAGTTTCCACGTGATGTCCATACATGCAGCTCTGGCAAGTGCTACTTGATTGTCAGGAAGAGAAATAGTGGCTACTGTTTCCTTCCATGGTCCAGAAAGGTCATATCCCAAGTCTTGCTGTGACTAGCCCTGACAGTGTGTGGAATCTATCACCTTGTGATTTGCACAGCTAGGCAAACGCAACGGGCACAGGGAAAACAGCCTCGTATTGTGAGCGTTTTCAAGGTATTAGTACTTTGCTTGTGTTAAAGATTTCTTTTAATCATGTGTCTGTATGTATGGATGTGCAGAAGGACAGCTCGGTCCCAACATGAGCCAGTGCCATCAGGCAGGGCGGAGAATTTCTGACAGGATAATATTGTGTCAGGTGCAGGTTGAAAATCAGGGAGTTTGTTTTCCCTGGCTGGTATGATTGTAGCTCGAGAAGAATGCCTGGAGAAGCACTAGTATTGATAAAATAAGGAAACAAGAAAGCTAAAAATATTTGTATTATCTTGACTTCTCTCTGAACAGCATTTCAATTTAATATGCTGAATGTATCCCTCAAATAGTTGCTTTCTTCTAGTCAGGATATGAGAAATTTAGGTTTTGATGCACAATGGATGTTCTATTCTGTGCATGCAGCATTTTCCCATGTTGTAGATTTGTATTTATATCTATCTGATGATGTTGCAGTGATTCCGAGATTTCTGAAGACACTAGCAGCCAACCTTTGCTGGATGATTTTGGACACCCTTGGTCTGCTGTAAACAGCTATGCAGGAACCAGAATCTCCACTGCCTGCAGTTCCACCTTCTCCTGGGGTGACAATGTGAGTAGTGCTTTTCCACTGCATGTTGATTGAGTAAATTCTCTGAATTGAGCAGCCCTGTGCCCTGGAGACAGGAAGGATTTGCATGGTGCTGCTGTGCTCAGTGATTTTACCGACTGGCTAACAGAGGACCGCAGATTTTAAATCCTGTTTCATTTTCAGTGCAGAAAGTGATGATGCACTTTCTTCCTATGTATTGCATGTCCTAGGAGTTTGAGAAAGCAACCTCACAGCAGGTTCAACAAATGTTCTGTGAGATTGATGAGCTTCTGTTTGAAGAGAAGAAATGTTCTCGTGTACAGAGGCTGGAGAAGGAGTGTCAGGAATGGAAATGCAGCTTCCCCCATTTCCGGTAAGGAAAGGAATACATTACTATGACTCTTAATGTCCCTGACAAGGTCTTTCTGTTCTCCTGTAACAGTAAAGTTATGGATAATAAATATAATTTCTCCCCTGTTCCATACTCCATTTTTTCCATCTTGTTTCCTGAGGCATTGCTTTTTCTTGGAATAGGGTTTCATGACTGGCACAGAATGTTGAAGCACACACACAGATCATTCTGACCTCTGCTTGTGTTTATACTTCACGTGAGCCTTCTCTAACCCCTCTTCATTTTCTTAACGGCAAACTGCTTAAGATCAATATGAACCATAAGAAGGATGTTGATGCTGAAATAAATGTGTTATCAGCTAAAGTGCAACACTATTTTACAAACGTACAAATTAGAAGCAGGAGTAAACCATTTGGCCCTTTGAGTCTGCTCTGCCATTTGATAAGATCATGGTTGATCTGATTTTGGAGAATTATAGACCAATTAGCTTAACATCTATTGGCGGGATATTTGTAAAGTCTATAGTAATAGGGTGTCTGAACACATTGGAAATTTTCAGTTGATCAGAGAGAACCAGTATGGATTTGTAAAAGGTAGGTCAGTTTTGAACAGGTACAGAAAATAATCAAAAAGACTCATGGAATGCCAGCCTTTCTATCTAGAGGAGTAGAATACAAAGGGGTAGAAGTCATGCCTCAACTATGCAAAATCCTAAGCAGACCACATCAAACATGAACAAAATAGGTGAACCTCAGAAGTCAGGTGAGAGTGACTGCCCTTGACTTCATGGCCGCATTTGATCGAGTGTGGCATCAAGGAGCCCTAGCAAAACTGGAGTCAATGGGAATCAGGGGGAAAACTCTTCGCTGGTTGGAGTCATATCTAGCACAAAGGAAGATGGTTGTGGTTGTTGGAGGTCAGTCATCTCAGCTCCAAGACATCATTGCAGGGGTTTCTCAGGGTAGTGTCCTGGGCCCGACCATCTTCAGCTGCTTCATCAAAGACCTTCCTTCCATCATAAGGTTAGAGGTAGGGATGTTTGCTGATGATTGCACAATGTTCAGCACCATTCGAGACTCCTCAGATGCTGAAACAGTCCATGTCCAAATGCAGCAAGACCTGGACAATATCTAGGCTTGGGCTGACAAGTGGAAAGCTACATTCGTGCCACACAAGTGCCAGGCAATGACCATCTCCAACAAGAGAGAATCTAACCATCACCCCTTGACATTCAATGGCATTACCATCACTGAATCCCCCGCTATCAACATCCTGGGGGGTTACCATTGACCAGAACTGAACTAGACTAGCCATATAAATGCTGTGGCTGCAAAAGCAGGTCAAAGGCTAGGAATCCTGCAGCGAGTAACTCACCTCCTGACTCCCCAAAGCCTGTCCACAATCTACAAGGCGCCAGTCAGGAGTGTGATGGAATACTCTCCACTTGCCTGGATGAGTGCAGCTCCAACAACACTCAAGAAGCTCAACACCATCCAGGACAAAGCAGCCTGGTTGAGTGGCACCCCATCCACAAACATTCACTCCCTCCACCACCGATGCACATTGGCAGCAGTGTGTACCATCTACAAGATGCACTCCAGAAACTCACCAAAGTTCCTTAGGCAGCACCTTTCAAACTCACAACCACTACCATCTAGAAGGACAAGGGTGACAGGTACATAGGAATACCACCACCTGGGAGTTCCCCTCCAAGCCATTAACCCTCTGACTTGGAAATATATCGCCGTTCCTTCACTGTTGCTGGGTCAAAATCCTGGAACTCCCTCCCTAACGGCACTGTGGGTGTACCTACACCACATAGACTGCAGCGGTTCAAGAAGGCAGCTCACCACTACCTTCTCAAGGGCAATTAGGATGGGCAATAAATGCTGGCCAAGACAGCGAAGCCCACATCCCTTGAATGAATTAAAAAAAACATCAGCAGTTTTGGGCACCACACCTTAGAAAGGAAATATTGACCTTGAAGGGAGTGCAGTGAAGATTTATTAAAACAATATCCAGACTGCAAAAGTTAAATTACAGGGAGCGAGTATACAAACTAAGCAAACTCCCTGGAATTTAAAATGTCAAGGTGTGACTTGATTGAAGTTTTCATGATATTAAGGGGAGCAGTCCTGCTGGTTGGGGAGTTTAGGACGAGGGATCATAGTCTAAAAATTAGAGCCAGACCTTTCATGAAATTACAAAACACTGATACACAGAAAAAGTCGCAGAAGTTTGGAACTCTTCTCCGAATAACAATTGATGCTGGTATACGGAGGTAGGGCGCAAATCAGCAATGATCTCATTGAATGGTGGAACAGGTTTGAGGGGCTAAATGTCCTGTTTGTGTTCCTGTGTTCTTACAATCTTACTGATGGTCAGCATGCAGATGAGAAATAGGACAGGATCAGGAATAGATCCTTGGGGACGCCAGACGTGATGGTACAAGAGAGTCAAGTGAAGGTTTGCAGATGATCCTCAGATTCAATAAAGGGCAACAATTTCCAATGGCAGAAGGCTTTGGTAACCAGAGGACACAGATTTAGAGTAATTGTCAAAAGAACCAAACCACATGGAAAACATTATGCAGAGTGTTGCTATGATTTGGAATGCACTGCCAGTAAGGTTAGTGGAAACAGATTCAGTTGTAACTTTCATAAGGACATTAGATAAATATTTGAAGAAGGAAACTGTGCAAGGCTGTGGGAAAGAGCAGGGCCAGTAGGATTATTTTGACACCTCTTTCAAAGAACCAGTATTGACATGATGGGTTGAATGTTCTCCATCTAAGCTGTGAGATCCTATTATTTTAGGGAAGGCTAGAGGGATGGGATGCTAAGCATAGATACAGAAGAGAGAAAAGCGGAATTCAAAATGGAAGGTAGAAAGTTAGCAAGAGAGTTTGGAAGCAAAGGTTGGAAAGTATACAAAAAAAGAGTCTGGTTGCGCTTAATGGTATATACCTAAATGCAGGAGTATAGTGAATAAGGCAGATGAGCTGAGGGCACAGATTGACGTATTACTGAAACATCGCTTAGATAAGGCAGGAATAGGAACATAGAAACTAGGAGCAGGAGTAGGCCATTTGGCCCTTCGAGCCTGCTCCACCATTCATTATGATCATGGCTGATCATCCAACTCAATAGCCTGCTCCCGCTTTCTCCCCATATCCTTTGATCCCTTTCGCCCCAAGAGCTATATCTAACTCCTTCTTGAAAACATACAATGTTTTGGTCTCAACTACTTTCTGTGGTAACGAATTCCATAGGCTCACCACTCTCTGAGTGAAGAAATTTCTCCTCATCTCAGTCCTAAATGGTCTACCCTATATCCTCAGACTGTGACCCCTGGTTCTGGACTCCCCCACCATTGGCAACATCCTTCCTGCATCTACCCATCTACTATCTAATTGCAGCTTAGTGTTCCTGGTTACAACGTTTTCAGACGGGATTGGGAGGGGAATTGAAAAAAAGAAATTGGGTGATAATATATTGACCAAAGAAACAATATCAACCATGGGATGGATTAAAATATTGTTGGAGCAATCAACAAATGAGGCAATATGGGGTGAACTAAAAATCAAAAAAGGGGCAATCACATTGCTGGCAGTATACTATAGACCACCAAACAATCCAAGGGAGACAGAAGAGCAAATTTGTAGGCAAATTTCTGACATGCAAAAGCAATAGGGAGGTAATAATGTGGGATTTCGAATTATCCTAACATTAAATGGGATACGGTCAGTGTTAAGTGTACAGAGGGCACGTAATTCTTAAGTTGCATTCAGGATGTGGAAAGGCCAACAAGACAGTGCAATTCTGGATTTAATTTAGTTAATGAAATAATGCAGTTTAGGTAATCAGTAGGAAAGCGCTTTTGTGGTAGTATTGCTGGAAAAAGAGACGTGCTGTCGAAGATTTTTGCCTTGCATTTATCAGGACAGACGCAAGAATACTAAATCTCAAAGGGATTAACAATTTATACTGCATGAGAAAATGCCAAAATAGGGCACATCAAAGCTATCCTGTATGATATTAGCTACCTCGATCAGTCATTGCTCGCTGTACATCATGCAGACTCATGAATGGGTCTAAGGCTGCCACTTTAGGTCCTGAGAAGGGCCCAGTCTACCTCAGGTTACCCTGGAAGGATAAGGTGTCTCAAAAATTTTAGCAACAGGTGAAGTAGCTGTTTGACACTGCTACTATGCAGTAGGAATATGACTGGTATTCTCCACTAGCAAGATGCTGCCATCAAGTCAAGAAGACATCCTGCCTACCACACAAATGAATCATGTGGTATATTAATTTTAGTGTCGGTATGATGCCAGGTATGTAGGCCGCACGTCCCACCAACTGGTGGATCGTATCAAATAGCACGTCTCTTCTGCTGTCCGCAACAGGCAAAGTACTGACCATACTCAACTAGCCCGTGCTTACAAAACTCAGAGCATAGCACCAGCATTAAATGTGATCCTGCGATTGGATAACACTTACTAAACAATCCTGATTGTGCTAAGAATTGAACTAACAACTAATTTAAGATTATCATTCGGACTCGCACTGTGGCTCACTCTCGTGTGCTAGAAGCTACATATCTTCGCACAAAGGGCTCTGTCCTTTGCAAACAAAAAGAACATTTCCCTGCATTGTGCCTTTTTCAACTAAACAGGAGCCTGGGGGCACAGCCCCTGGTTCATTCCCCATGGCAATGCCTTGACCATTCAGAGTCATCCTGTCTGGTTTGAAAAAAGCTTAGCAGTTAACTGTTCCCTGGTGCGTTCTCCATGGCAACCCCTCTACCAATCAGAGTCTATTTGCCAACCAATCAGCACCCTCTTCATGCTGTATGAATTGTTGTTACCTTTGATATTTGGTATTCTTGTAAATCAGTCCTGATGAGTGCAAGACGAAAAGCTTTTTTCAGCAATGCTCAAGTTATGTGCTACCAAGGGACTATTTTGTGGTAGTGATTATAATTCAGTTAGGTTTAGCATAGTTATGGAAAGGGACAAGGATAAAATAGGAACACAGGTCCTAAATTGAAGAAGCCAATATTACTCGGCTGAGAAGCGGTTTAGCATAAGTAGACGAGAAACAGCTATTTGAATATAAATTGGTGTGAGAGTAATGGGAGGCATTCGAGAAGGTGATTCATGTGGTTCAGGGTAAAGGTGCTCCCACAAAGGAAAAGGGTGAGAAGCCAAACCTAGAGCCTCATGGATGACCAGGTACATAGAGGATAAGCAAAAAAAAGGAAGCTATGTTAAACACTAAGAGCTTAATGCTGCAGAAAGTGTAGAAGGGAGATGGTGGTATAGTGGTATTGTCACTGGACTAGTATTCCAGAGACCCAGGGTAATGCTCTAGGAACCTGGGTTCGAATCCCACCATGGCAGATGGTGAAATTTGAATTCAGTAAAAAAAAACCTGGAGTTAAAAGTCTGATGCTGACCATGAAACCGTTGCCGATAGTTGTAAAAACCCATCTGGTTCACTAATGTCCTAATGTGGTTGACTCTTAAAATCAATTAGGGATGAGCAATAATGCTGCCCTGTCCAGCGACGCCGAACTTAAAAAGGAAATATATTTTTTAAAAATTAAAAGAAAAGACATTGGCAAGTAAAATCAATGAAAATTAAAGGTGTTTTATGAGTGCAGAAAGATCAAACCAAGTGGCCTATTAGAGACCAAAAAGGTAACCTCTGGGTGGAAACCGAGGATGTGGGAAAGGTTCTTAATGATTACTTCACAATGTTGTCTTCACAGAAGTGGGGTGGTGATGACTTTATCAGTGTGAAAAACTGGAAATGAGTGGGTAAGAAAGTGCCAGATCGAGTACAATGTGGGAAATATGAGGTGGGAGAAATAGCAAAATGAAATATTTTTAAAATGTGTTGGTGTTCAGAGAGATTTGAATGTCCTTGTACATGAATCACAGAAAGTAAACTTACAGGTACAGTAAGCAGTTGGTATGTTGCCCTTTTATTGTAAGGGACTTGGAGTTACAAGAGTAAGGAAGTCTTACTGGAATTGCACAGGGCTATGTTGAATCCACATCTGGAGTACTGTGTACAGCTTTGATGCTGATAGATTATTTCTCCTTGCTGGAGAGTCTCGAGCAGTGTTGTCCAATACGATTTCAATGCTCACCAAACTTGTGGTGATCAGGTCACCATTTTCACCACATAATATAAATATATACAATATTAATAAAACAAATGCATAGTCTTTTGAAAGTAGTTTAAACCATCAGCAATAGACCAGCACAGTGGAATACGATAACTTATTTAGCCAGAAAAAAAGCATCAGTGTGGATCCATTGACAGAATAAACATAGCATAATCGTCACACACTGGATTTATTATTGCGCATTTAACGTTAACTGCAACACTTTGTAATCTTTTTCTTTCACATTGAAATTGGGAATAAACTTTTCACAGACTGAGTCTCAACTCCGCCTACAAATTTACATCCTGTATCTGTGACCAATACTTTGACTTCATGAAAGATACTGCAGAAAAAGTGGCTTCACAGAACCAAGGTGAGCGGAACACCAGAAATAGCTTTACAATGCCTGGGTGGAGAACCATTAACTTAGTTTCCTTCAAAAGCCGATTTCACAGCATCAAGACAGATACATCTTTCAGCTGATGATTGACCTGGCTTTGAAGTGAAAGCAAACCTGCTTCAAAACCGCGTCTCTTCAGGGAGAGCACACTGACAAGTGCTTGAGATAGTTGAGAATTATAGATGTCAAAGATCTTACATGAACTGAAAGAAACTTGTAACATCACAGAAGTAACATCACAGAAGCGCTTGTCAAACTTGCTGAGTGATTCTCCAACAATTTCACATAGCGCTGCAGGTTAAAATCATCATCTTCCATATACTGATGGAAATTTGGAAGTTCATATAATCCTGACTCTTCATGTACGCAACAAAAAATATCAGTTTTGACTGCAACCCTCACGCCTTCTGTGCCTAATCGCAATTCAACTTTCCCTTCCCCTGAAGTTTCAGGCTTATGTCATTCAAGTGGGTGGTGATGTCAGTCAGAAAACACAAGTCACATTACCACGCATCATCCTCAATCACAAAGTCAGTTGCCAACTTTCCTTTCTCAGCAAGAAAAGTTTTGGATTGGAGTGAATAAGGCATCAAATCATTGCAAGACTTCCCACAGCTCAACCACTGTACACTCACAAAATGAATGATTTCTGTGAAATCTGATTTCTGTGGAACTTCGTCCAAAAACTCCATATGCTGTCGCTGGTTCAGAGCGCTACCGCAAATAAAATTGACATTTTTGACAACCATGTTCATCAAATCTTTCAGCATGCCTTCCCCTGCCATTTGAGCACAGAGATTTTCTTGGTGCAAGATGCAGTGAAATGAGCCCAAATCATTACCATCAAGGCTGTTCGCCTTCAGATGCTGCTTAAGCAAACTGACAAATCCAGATTTGCGTCCAATCATCATAGCTGCACCACCATCATGATTGAAGCTAACTCCTTCGAATGCAATTCAAACTTTTTCATGACACGGTGAAAGCATCAAGAATGTCGGCACCACAAGTGCAGGTTTTCAGCCCATTACTTCCCAGCATTTCTTCTTGACCGTCCAAAACTTCAGGTGCAAACTGAATCCTGAAAACAAACTGCAAAGTCTCATGACTCATCCAATGCACGCAGTCAGGCTTCAGGATTTTGTGTCAAACTTTGCAATAGACGAGTAACTAACTGTCTGGTGACTCCAGCAGATTTCAATCTTTTTTTACATGATGTCCCTTTTTTTTTTGTTTTTGGCTTATAATTTTCGAGAACAGTTTCCATTTCTTTCACCAATTCTCCATCTGAAACGGTTGGTTTTTTTCAAGCAAGAATCCAGGCCGCTTTGCAGCTGATCAAAGTCAGCAGCTTAGATGACAAAAGAAGTTGTTTTGAATTCTGCTGCTGCTGTTTCAAATTCGACTTCAGATGAGTGATTTTGTCGACTTGAGTTTTGTCGCCAAGAGGAAATTTCCTGTCAATCTCGTTGTGCACATTTTGGAAATGGTTTTTTGAACTCTCTGCCTTATTTTTGTTGAATGTTTTATTACACAACAAATAAAATGGATTCTCGTTCCTTTTCATGGTAAATTCCATTCCCATCCATGGTGAAATTTATGCTTGACTTTCTTTCAGTCTCTCTGTTTCTTTGTTGCAGTTTCCACTGAAGTGCAGGCTTTTTTATCATCAGTCTCAGATTCGCATTTCCATGCTCTGATAAATTTATCCATGTTCGAAATGTGGGGAAAAATATTTTTGTATATCAGAGCATCCACTTGCCACCTGTCTGTGGCTGATTCGCCACATGTGGCTAGTAGAGAGCATTTTGGACAACACTGGTCTAGAACTAGCGGGCAAAGTCTGAAGATTCAGGTCTGGCAACTTCAGACAGAAATGAGGAGAAATTTCACCCTGTTAAGAATCTACCCAGAGGACTGTGGTTGCTCCATCGTTGAGAATCAAGTATTATGGGAATCGGGCAGAAAAGATGATGGATGAGCTTGAAGATTAGCTGCAGTCTTACTAAATGGCAGAACTGGCTCAAGGAACTGTATGGCCTACTCCTGCTCCTATTTCTTATGTTTTTATTATTTGCCAGGAGCATACTTATGTGTATAATAGTGCAGCGTATGGACTAACCTTTGAACATCTCTGACCCAAAGAGTCTGGGAGATGAGGATGGGGGTATGGTGGGTAGGGGCGGGGGGAGGGGGCGGGCAGAGTTTGTCCTAAGGTACAAAGGACCAGAGATTTGCAATTTATATATAAACAATAGGCTACATTATACCGTGCTGAGTATTGTTTGCTATAATTTAGAAAAATGGTTTTTAAAAATACTAGCTATGCAATTTACATTTGGGTTCTCACAGGAGTATTGCAGAATTCCCATCTGAAATATTATCTCTAACTTAGTAAAGGATTAGCTAAAGGTGCATCACCATTTCTCTTGCTTTTCACTTGCTTTTCATTTTTAATATTTAATAGCTGCATGACTGTTTTGTTTGTCTTCATCTGGGCTTACATGTAAGTTAAATTAATTAACTACAAGTAGCATCATATCACTGCCCTGCTGAACAAATGGGAATCTCCAGACTGCTCTGAGTTCCCTGACCACCCGGCCACTTCCTGTCTGGACTTCAGCTGCCCCTTTGGGCTATTGTTTGTAGTTTTTAAAAATTTGTTCATTCATGGAATGTGGGCGTCGCTGGCTAGGCCAGCATTTACTGCCTATTCCTAACTGCCCTTTAAAAAGGTGGTGGTGAGCTGCCTTCTTGAACCATTGCATTCCCTGTGGTGTAGGTACACCCACCGTGCTGTTAGAAAGGGAGTTCCAGGATATTGACCCAGCCATGGTGGAAGAACGGTGATAGATTTCCAAGTCAGGATAGTGAGTGACTTGGAGGGGAACATCCAGGTGATGATGTTCCCATGTGTCTGCTGCCCTTGTCCTTCTAGATGTTGGCAGTTGTGGGTTTAGAAGATGCTGTGGTAGTGATTGAAGTTTGCCATTGGGCTGGTTGGTTAGTGTTTGCAACTTGTTCTCTAAGTTTAAAAAATGTGGGTCTGAGACTTCAGGCAGTTGAAATGCTGGTAAATAAACCTTGAAATAAAAATTGAAAATGCTGGAAATAATCAGCTGGCCTGATAACATCTGTGGAGAGAGAAACAGAATTAAATTTTAAGGATGATGATCTTTATGGCAACTCCTCTTCTCTCTCCATAGATGCTTTTGAGCCTTGCTTGATGCTATTTTCCCATAGACTATATAAATAATGTGTCAGGCTTGTTCAGAATTCAAACAAAACATACCTTGTCTGTTGCATTTTTTTCTCACCCTGGTCATTTCCACCCTCTACCCTCCACTGGTATGGCCCTCATCTCCACTTCCTTAAGTCCAAAGGATGCAGACTTGGAAGTACGTGATGAACAACTGGTTTAGCCATTCATCGTCAGATAAGACTGGACCATAAAATGCTATCAGGTCCTGCCCTCCTCTGCCAAAACTGCTTACTATTCCAGGATCATCCTGGGATGCAAAGTGAACTCCTGGCTTCTTGACTGAAAATGGTCTTTTTAAACCCTTCTTGCCTAACTGCTTTCCCTCTAACCTCCAACAAAAACAATTGTGAGGAGTTCAGGGACTTCTTTGTCAGTGAAATTGAGATCAATCTTTAGCTGCTTTGGCTGTTTCTCTCCCTCCCAGTAGTCCAACGGACTAATCTTCCTCTGAGCCCAACCCGCCCCCCACCCCTGCCCCACCTACTCACTTTCCCAACCCCTCCCTTGCTGTAAACTCATATCTTTCTCTAGTTTCTATGGTGGTAGAGGCAGAAACCCTCATTGCAGTTAAAATGTATTTGGATATACTTGTGAAGTACTGCAACAAGGGCAGCAGACAGATGGGGACACCACCTCTGGGAAGTTCCCCTCCAAGCCACTCACCATCCTGACTTTGAAATATATTGCCATCCTTCACTGTCACTGTGTCAAAATCCTGGTTCTGTGGGTGTACCTACACCACATGGACTGCAGTGATTTATGAAGGCAGTTCACCACCCCCTTCTCAAGGGCAATTAGAGATGGGCAATAAATACTGGCCCAGCCAGCGATGCCTACATTCCATGAATGAATTTTTAAAAAACTCTGTTATGGACCAAGAACTGGAAAGTGGGTTTAGGCTGGATAGCTCTTCTTTGGCCAGCACAGGCATAGGGAGCTAAATGGCCTCCTCTTGTGCTGTAAATTTCTCTGATTCTCTATGTTTCTATGAGTTGTCCCCTGTTTGCTCTAATGCCCTCTCTGAACTCACAAGATTGCCTTTCTGTTCTCTTGACTCTTTTCCCATTAAATTACTGACCACCAAACTCATCAATACCGAAGCATGATATTGTGGATGCTGGAGATCAGAACTAAAAACAGAAAATGCTGGAAATACTCAGCAGGTCAGACAGCATCTGTGGAGAGAGATTTTTTTCTCTCCACAGATGCTGCCTAATCTGCTGAGTATTTCCATCAGTCTGTTTCTTTATACTAAACCTACCTTCCTAGCCCCCCATTGTTTGCTGATATTGTTCACAGTCCTCTCTCCTTAGGTTCAAACCCCTTCCCTTCAAATCTTCCATCATTGCCCGTCTCCTCGAAAACCAATCCTGGACACCCCTGTCTCTCCAAATGACCATACCATCTCCAAATCTCCTTTCCTCTCCGAAGTCCTTGAACTTGTTGCCACCTTCCAAATCTGTGCCCGTCTTTTCTAGAACTCCATGTTTGAAACGCTCCAAACCCTCCACAGTACTAAAGCGACTCTGTTATCAAAGTCACAAATGCTATCCTATGTGACTGTGACCATGGTAACTATCCTTTTTCATTCTCTCGACCTGTCTGAAGCCTTTAACACAGTTAGCTGCACAATCCTTCTCCAAGGATTCACCTCGAGCTGGGTAGGTTTATCCTCCCCTGGTTCCATTCTTGTCTATCTAATCGTAGCTGCAATGGATTTTCTTCTTGCTCCTTCATCATTCCATCTGGTGGCCCGAGGATCTATGCTTGGCCCCTCCTATTTCTCATCTATGTGCTACCCCTTGGCAACATCCTCTGAAAATACATCAGGACCCAGAGGTATGCTGATGACTCCCAGCACGACCTCACTAAGTCTCAATCCCTCCACTGTCTCTAAATTATCATACTACTAATCCAACATCCAATACTGGATGAGCAGAAATTTCCTCCAACTAAATGTTGGAAAACTAAAGCCATTGTGTTTGGCCCCCATCGCAATCACTGTTCTCTAAGCCACTGATTTGATCCCTGTTCCTGGAAAGTCTTTAAGGCTGAACCAGCCTTTTTGTGACCATGGTGTTGTAACTGACCCTGAGATGAGCTTCCAAGACATTACTAAGACCACCTACTTTCACCTCCATAATATTGTCAATCTCTGCCTTTGCCTTAGCTTATCTGCTGTTGAAACTCTCATCCATACCTTTTGTTATCTCTGGACTTGACTATTCCAATGCACTGTTTGATGGTCGACCATCTTCTACCCTCCGTAAACTTAACCCTATCCTAAACCCTGCTGGACCCATCCTAACACAAGCCAAGTTCCAGTCAACTATCATCCCTGTGCTCATTGACTTAGATTGGCTCCCATTCTCTATTATAGCGCCTCTATTTTATAACAACAACAACATTTATATAACTCTTTTAATATAATCAATGCCCCAAGGTGCTTCTCAGGAACATTATAATTCTCACCCTCATTTTCAAACCCTTCCAGGTCCTCCCCCCGCCCCCACCATTCCCTTCCCGCTCTCCTTCACTGCAACCTCCTCTGGCCTTCGTTTCCTTAGGCCACACATGGCCGTGCGGCAACACACCGGTCCAGATAGAACTTAAAGCATAGGGGACAAAAAGCCACAGGCAAGATGTGGTCCTTTTAAGATGCGTGCATGCACAGCTATCCTAAAGGGACCACACACTGCAACAACCAGGCCACGCACACTGAAGGAAAATTAATTGGAACATTGCCAGTCCTATAACCCGCTGAGATATCTGCGCTTCTCCAATTTTGACCTCTTGCAGATACCTTATTTTAATCCCTCCGCCATTGGTGGCCATGGCCTCGGAGACCAGGGTTCTAAGGCTGAATTCCCTCCGTAAACGTCTCTGCCTCTGGACCCCTCTTTCCTCCTTTAAGACACTCCTTAAAATCTATTTCTTTGTCCAAGCGTTTGATCGTCTGCCCTACTATCTCCTTACGTGGCTAGAGGTCAGATTGTTTTTGAAAGTGCCCTGAATTGCCTTGGGATATTTTACTATGTTGAAGGTGCCATATCAATGCAAGTTATTGTTTCAGTTGCTGTTGGAAAACCTTTACAATCTTTGTGAGTGGTGGATAAGATGATGTCGATAGGAACATGGGAATAGCTGGACAAAAACAGACCAAGATTATCTCATTTGTCTTGCACCAAGGATCAAGGATGTCACAGAACGGCTGCAGGACATTCTTTTGGGGTGGGTGGTGTGAACAGCCAGAAGTCATGGTCCACATTGGGACCAATGACATAGGGAGGAAAAGGGAAGATGGCCTGAAAGCAGTCTTTAGGGAGTTAGGAAAGGATTTAAAAAGCAGGACCTCGAGAGCAGTAATCTCAGGGTCACTCCCAGTGCCATGTGCTAATGAACATAAGAATAGGAAGATGATCAGTTCAATATGTGGCTGGAGAAATGGAGTAGGAGGGAGGGCTCTAGATTTCTGAGGCATTGGGATCAGTTCTGCGGCAGGTGGGACATGTACAAGAAGGACAAGTTGCACTTTAACAGGACTGGGACTAGTGTCCTTGCAGGGAGGATTGCTAGTGCTGTCAGGGAGGGTTTAAACTAGATTGGCAGGGGGATGGGAATCTGAAGGGAAATTCGGAGTGCAGAGGAGAAAAACTGGCATTGAGAAGTAGTGAAGTAACAACTAATATCAAGGATATATCAGAGAGTTGCATCAAGGTAGATAGAATACTTGGAGTGTTTGATAGAATTAGAGTAGGCAACAGTAAGTCATTAGATGGGGTCAGAATAAGCTGGAAAGTAAAAAAGCCTAAATCAGGGCTAATGTGAATGTATGTGAATGCACAGAGTGTGATTAATAAGATTGGTGAACTGCAGGCACAGGTTGACAAGTGGAATTATGATATTATTGCTATAACAGAGACCTGGCTCAAAGAAGGGCAGGACTGGGTGTTAAATATTCCTGGGTATAAGGTGTTTAGGAGAGACAGGAAAGGAAGAAAAAGTTGGTGGGGAGAGGAGGCAATATTGGTTAAAGATGGCATTACAGTACTGGAGAGAGAGGATGTTCCAGAGGGGTCAAGGACAGAATCTCTCTGGCTAGAGATAAGGACTGGGAAAGGTGCAATAACATTGATTGGTGTAGTATATAGGCCACCAACCAATGGAAGGGATGTGGAGAAACAAATTTGCAAAGAGATTATGGAGAGGTGCAAGAATTATAGAGTAATCATAATGGGGGACTTCAATTATCCAAATATAGACTGCGATAGGAATAGTACAAAAGGACAAGAGGGGCGAGAGTACCTGAAATGTGTTCAAGATAATTTTCTGCAGCAGTATGTTTCCAGTCCAACGAGAGGACAGGCACTGTTGGACCTGGTTCTAGGGAATGAGTTGGCCCAGGTGGATCAAATATCAGTGGGAGAGCCTCGAGGGGACAGTGACCATTGTATCATAAGGTTTAGGTTAATCATGGAAAGGACAGAGAACAATCCAGACCAGGGATAATTAATTGAGGGAAAGCCAACTTCAGTGGGATGAGAATGCGTCCGAGTCGAGTGAACTGGAATCAAATGTTGGCAGAAAAGACGGTGACTGAACAATGGGCCACCTTCAAAGAAAAAGTATTGTAGACAATGTCAAGGTATATACCCTTGAAGGGGAAAGGGAGGGCAAATAAATCCAGAGCGCCCTGAATGATGAGAGAGATAGAGGTAAAGATGAAAAGGAAGAAGTGCGCACATGACAAATGTCAGGTAGAAAATACAATGGAGAATCAGGCTGAATATAGAAGGATCAGAGGGGAAGTGAAGCAAGGAGAGAGCAGGAGTTCGAATCCTGCCACTGCACATGGTTGAATTTGAATTTAGTGTACAAAATTATCAGGGGAATATATAGAGTGGCCAGGATAAAATTGTTTCCCTTGGTGGAGAATTCTAGAACCAGGGGACATAGATTCAAGATAAATGGCAGAAGGTGTAGGGGGGACATGAGGAAGAACTTTTTTACGCAGAGGGTAGTGGGTGTCTGGAATTCGCTGCCCAAGTTGGTGGTAGAGACAGAAACTCTAAACTCTTTTAAAAAGTACCTGGATCTGCACCTTAAGCACTGTAAACTGCAGGGCTATGGGCCGGGTGCAGGAGGGTGGGATTAGAAAGGGCACCTGGGTGTCCTCGGGCTGGCATGGACAAGATGGGTCAAATGGCCTCCTTCTGTGCTGTAACTTTTCTATAGTTCTATGGAAAAGAGGCTGGCAGGGAACATAAAAGGGAATCCCAAGGTCGTCTTTGACATGTAAATAATAAAAGGGTGGTAAAAGAAAGAGTAGGGCTGATTAGGGACAAAAAGGGGACTCGCATGTGGAGGCTAGAGAGATAGTGGGGGTATTGAACGAGTACTTTGCATCTGTCTTTACAAAGGAAGAGCTTGTTACCCAGGCCGAAGTGAGAGAGGAGGTAACTGGTACACTAGAAAAACTTACAGTTGAGAGGAAGGAGGTGTTGGAAAAGCTATCTTTACTTAAAATAGATAAGGCACCAGGACCAGATGAGATGCATCCAAGGGTACTGAGGGAAGTGAGAGTGGCAATTACAGAGGCACTAGTGATAATCTTCCGTTCTTCTTTAGACACGGGCGGTGCCAGAGGACTGCAAAATTGTGAATGTTACACCTTTGTTCAAAAAAGGGGTGCAAGGCTAAAGCTGGCAACTATAGGCCAATCAGTTTGGCCTGAGTGGTAGTGAAACTTCTGGAAACCATATTAGGGATAAAATCAATAATCACTTAGACAAGTGCAGGATAATTAAGAAAAGCCAGCATGGATTCATCAAAGGAAAATCATGTTTAACTAATTTGCTGAAGTTTTTTGAGGAGGTAACAGAGAAGGTTGATGTGGTGTATATGGATTTTCAATAGGCATTTGATACAGTGCCACACAACAGACTTGTGAACAAATTCTAGGCCATGGAATAAAAGGGAAAGTAGACAGTTGGATAAGAAATTGGCTGAGTAACAGAAAACAGAGAGTAGTGATGAATGGTTGTTTTTCAGATCGGAGGAAGGCTTGTAGTGGAGTTCCTCAGGGGTCAGTGTTGGGACCTTTGCTTTTCCTGATATAAATTAATGACCTAGACTGTGGTGTGCAGGGCATGATTTCAAAATTTGCAGATGAAACAAAGATTGGAAATGTTGCCAACTGTGATGGGGATAATCTTGAACTTCAAAAAGACATAGACAGGTTGGTGGAGTGGGCAGACAAGTGGCTGATGAAGTTCAATGCAGAGAAGTGTGAGGTGATTCGTTTTGGCTGGAAAGGTATGGTAAGACAGTATAAAATAAAGGGAGAGCCTCTAAAGGAGGTGCAGGAACAGAGGGGCCTCAGAGTATACGTACATAGGTCATTGAAGATGGCAGGGCGTTGAGAGAGCAGTTAATAAAGCATATAGTTTCTTAGGCTTTATTAATAGGGGCATTGACTACACGGGTAAGGAGGTCATGATGAACTTGTATAAGACACTAGTTAGGCCTCATCTGGAGTACTGCATCCAGTTCTAGGCACCATACTTGAGGAAGCATGTGAAGGCATTGTAGAGAGTACAGAGATTCACAAGAATGATTCCCAGTATGAAGAACTGTAGCTATGAGGATAAATTGGAGAGGTTGGGACTGTTTTCATTGGAGAAAAGAAGGCTGAGTGGAGACTTGATAAAGGTATTCAAGATCCTGACGGGTATGGACAGGGTAAATAGTGAGAAACTGTTCCCATTCAAGAGAACATCAAGAACTAGAGGTCACAGATTCAAAATAATTGGCAAAAGGAGTAAATGTGATGTGAGGAAAAACTTTTTCACCCAGAGGGTGGTTGGAGCCTGGAACAAACTTCCTGAAAGGGTGGGAGAGGCAGGTTCGATCGAGGTATTGAAAAGGGAATTGGAATGCTACCTGAAAAGAGAGAATGTGCAGGGTTACGGGATAAGGCAGGGGAGTGGGACTAAGTGGAATGCTCAGAGAGCCAGTGCAGACTCGATGGGCTAAATGGCCACATTCTGCACTGTAAAGATCCTGCGATACTGTTCTCCTGGCAGTTGCATTCATATGATACAATGATAACAGAATTGTTGACTAATCATTCTAATCAATTTCTATCAGTTAGTCTACAGAACACCCAGAGGTGGCATGAGGAAAATCCCCAGTGATGGAGAGCTTTGGCAACCATAGGCCCAAAGTTACTCATTCCTCCACATCTGCATCTATATTTACCACATACCATGTCTCAAATTACTCATATTCTGTGTCCCTAAATGTCCTTTCCTGAAATAAATCAAATTTGCATTTGAGTCAATCAATACTAACTGGTTCTGCTTTTCAGGACAAGATGAAATGGTTTATTATGGTTAATATTATATAGCCCCTCTAATGCAAAAAGCAGCAAAACGAATAAGATAAAAACAAAAAACTGCGGATGCTGGAAATCCAAAACAAAAACAGAAATACCTGGAAAAACTCAGCAGGTCTGGCAGCATCGGCGGAGAAGAACAAAGTTGACGTTTCGAAACATCAACTTTGTTCTTCTCCGCCGATGCTGCCAGACCTGCTGAGTTTTTCCAGGTATTTCTGTTTTTGTGTAAAACAAATAAGATCTTGAGGGGACTTGTGGATGCTGAGAGGATGTTTCCCCTTATGGGAGAGACTGGAATTTGTGGCCACAGTTTAAGAGTGAGAGGGTCTCCCTTTTAAAATGGAAATGAGAATTTTATTCTCTCAGAGGGTTATTAGTCTGTGGAATTCTCTTCCCCAGAGGACAATGGAGGCAGAGTCATTGAGTATGTTTAAGGCTGAGTTAGATTCTTGATTGACAAGGGAGAGAAAGGTTATAGGGAAATTATCAGGAAAGTAGAGTTAAGGCCACAATCAGATCAGCCATAATCTTATCAAATGGCAGAGCAGGCTCTTGGGGCTGAATGGCCTAATCTTGCTCCTAATTCGTATGTTCATATAACCTCTCATTTGAGGTAATCTTGCATTTATATGCCAGCTAATTAATTGGGACCCTTACTACTAGCAGTATTTATTTTAATTTTTCTCTGCAGAATTCTGGGGAAACAAATAGTGGCTCCTGTTGATGAAGCCTATTGTTGGTATCCTGGCCCAGAGCGTGTTACTCCATTGCCAACTTCCAGCTCAGACCCTGAGGCAGATATGAATGAGTAAGTATCAGCCGGGAATAATATAACAGAATCTAACTACTTACATTAAATGTTTTTACACTGTCAGTTTTTAAAGCCACATTACTTGATATATTCAGGCTGAAGTCCACCTATTGGGGTTGTCACTGTGCTATCATCCTTTCATTTTGGAAATCCTGATCACACCTACACTTTTCCCATGTTATTTCTATCCCCTTGTCCAGCCTTGTGATGCATGTTGGCTGAAAGTGCATGTTGCTGCCAGTTTTGTTTTTGACCTAGATACTCAGATATACAAGAGTAATCCAGGATGAAACAAGAGGCCAGCAAAGTTTGGAGTTGGGAGTTTGACTTGAATTGGAGTTCAACACTGAAGTGTAGTTGGCTTGAAGCTGTGTTTATTTACTTTCGTCTCTGTGTCTATTTGGTCTGGCAGAACACTGCAAGTCAGTATTGTGAGAAACTTCCATGACTTGGGGAGATCTTGGAAAGTGTTTATGTTGCAGGTCACCACGAGTATTTTTTTTTATTCGTTCATGGGAAGTGGGTGTCGCTGGCTGGGCCAGCATTTATTGTCCTAATTGCCTTTTTTCAGAGGGCATTTGAGAGTCAACCACATTGCTGTGGGTCTGAAGTCACATGTAGGCCAGACGGCAGATTCCCTTCTCTAACGGGCATTAGTGAACCAAATGGGTTTTTACGACAATCGACAATGGTCAATTTCAATTCCAGATTTTTATTGAATTCAAATTCCACCATTTGTCGTGGCAGGATTGGAACCCAGGTCCCCAGAGCATTACCCTCAGTCTCTGGATTACCAGTCCAGTGACAATACCACTATGCCTCCACCTCCCCATAAGTATGAGAAGTATATCCAGGTAGAAGTTAAGGAACTGAACTTGGGGAGCAGTTGAATGTATTCCACACTGAGTGTTTTTGAAGTATACACTTTGATGGAGGTGGACAACCCATAGTGAGGGAGGAATTGTGAGAGCAGACAGTAGTTTGTAACACAAACTCTTAAATACTACTAATTTCAATAAGGGCAATGTCGGGGGATAAACACTACATAGTATAAATGAGATTGGAATATATTCTGAGATATAATTACAGGACTGCACAAACAAGTCACTCCATCGGGTAAAAAGTGAAGTTGAGAAGGAAGAACAAAATTTCTCAAAATCTTTGAAAACAGGAATTCTACCCAAGACTGGAAGTTGTGTAAATTTCAAGATTTAATAACAGAGGGTGAAATTAGTGAATACTTGAGAAAACATGGGAGAGAGTTGGCACAGTGGCTAATGGGGGAGAGAGTTGGCACATGGGGCTAATGGGGGAGAGTTGGCACAGGGGCTAATGGGGGAGAGAGTTGGTACAGGGGCTAATGGGGGAGAGTCAGCACAGGGACTAATGGGAGAGAGTTGGCACAATGTCTAATGGTGGAGAGTCAGCACAGAGGCTAATGGGGGAGAGAGTTGGCACAGGGGCTAATGGGGGAGAGTTGGCACAGGGGCTAATGGGGGAGAGTCAGCACAGGGACTAATGGGAGAGAGTTGGCACAGGGGCTAATGGTGGAGAGTTGGCACAGTGGCTAATGGTGGAGAGTCAGCACAGGGACTAATGGGAGAGAGTTGGCACAATGTCTAATGGTGGAGAGTCAGCACAGAGGCTAATGGGGGAGAGTCAGCACAGAGGCTAATGGGGGAGAGTCAGCACGGAGGCTAATGGGGGAGAGAGTTGGCACAGGGGCTAATGGGGGAGAGTTGGCACAGTGGCTAATGGTGGAGAGTCAGCACAGGGACTAATGGGAGAGAGTTGGCACAGGGGCTAATGGGGGAGAGTTGGCACAGTGGCTAATGGTGGAGAGTCAGCACAGTGGCTAATGGTGGAGAGTCAGCACAGTGGCTAATGGGGGAGAGTCAGCACAGTGGCTAATGTTGGAGAATCAGCACAGTGGCTAATGGGGGAGAGTCAGCACAGGGGCTAATGGGGGAGAGTCAGCACAGGGACTAATGGGGGAGAGTCAGCACAGAGGCTAATGGGGGAGAGTCAGCACAGGGACTAATGGGGGAGAGTCAGCACAGGGGCTAATGGGGGAGAGTCAGCACAGTGGCTAATGGGGGAGAGTCAGCACAGGGACTAATGGGGGAGAGTCAGCACAGGGACTAATGGGGGAGAGTCAGCACAGGGGCTAATGGGGGAGAGTCAGCACAGGGGTTGCAGTTCTGGGCAGTGCAATATAGCAAGTATATGAAACCCACAGAAAGATGCCAATACTGGAAAATTATAGTTATAGAGAAAGTCTTGAGAAATTGGGTATTTCTTACAGGAACAGTGAAGGTTAAGAAGGATCTAGCAGAGGGTAAATGGTGAAAGATTGTATCGACTGGTGGTAATATGGCGGAGACTGATGATTATCATGAGAAAAATGTCATGCTTTACCACAAATGGCTATTGAGGCAATGATTATGGAAATGAAACTGGGTAAGTACTTAAACAAAGTGGGAAAATGGCAGGATAATTGAATTAGAGTAGCCTGCTCAGTCACATGAGTGTTGGCAGAATGACTTGCCTTGACCAAAAAGCTCAAATGTGCAACTTAATGTATGTAATGAATTAGCTGATTGAGGGTTTTCTGTTCCCAAATGAATCCTTGTAACTAGCACAAGAGCACAGGAGAGTTGTGGACATTACTGTGGAGATATCCCAGCCAAGCTCGATCTTATCTTCACCAGCAGCCACATGTCCAGGGAAGGTCACTGGATCATTATGAGGAGCAAGAGCCTTGGTTTATTTTCCTGCTTCCCCAGCCTTGGGTAGCTCAGGCTAATTGCAACAACTAAAGGGCCACACTGTTTACAATCAGCTAACTCGGCACAAGCTAAGGATCAACCCTGAAAGCTTCCCAGTATCTCAGTTGCACACTGTCTTTGCCAACTGATTGTTGGGGAGCAGAACAAGCGATATTTCACTCATTACACACTCTGCTCAATTTTAACTACTTTTGTTTTTGAACAGCATGGAATTATCTTTTCTTTCTTTTAGACTCTGTGTTCTTGGCAAAAAAGTGACCATTTCGGGGCTTCCTCAGTGCAAAGAAGGAGACTTTATGCAGAAGATTGCCACCTTTCCTGGGGAAGAAGATGAAGAGGCAGAGAATGGTGTGATTGTCGCAGAAGGTGTTGTTGAAGAATATCTGGCATTTGATCACAGAGACCTGTTAGTATCCAGGAAACTTTGTTACTATTTAATAACCAATGTCATGATTTTTTGAATTGGCACGAACAAAACGTTTTCTGTTCAATGCCTTCTGCTAAAGCTTAGTCGCTGTCCAGAGCACTGGTCATCAACAACACTTCTGATGACAGTTGGTGCTCGCTCTTCCATCTCTTCAACAGCAACCTCAACTTGCATTTATTTACCGCATTTAATGTAGTTTAACATCCCAAGGTGCTTCACAAGAGTGTAATCAGACAAAAACATTCACAAGGCCACAAAAAGAGACATTAGGAGAACTGACCAAACATCTGAACAAAGAGGTAGGTTTTAAGTATCTTAAAGGAGGAGAAAGGTTTAGAGAGGGATTTCTAGAGTTTAAAGGCCTAGGTGGCTGAAGGCACTGCTGCTGATCATAAGCTGAAGGAAGTGGGAGATGCACTGCATGCTAGACTTGCAGAAACACAAAGCTAAGACCATAAGGCGTAGGAGCAGAAGTAGGCCATTCGGCCCATCGAGTCTGCTCCACCATTCAATGAGATCATGGCTGATCTGATAATCCTCAACTCCACTTTCCTGCCTTTTCCCCATAACCCTTGATTCCCTTATTGATTAAAAATCTGTCTATCTCCACCTTGAATATACTTAACGACCCAGCCTGTACAGCCCTCTGCGGTAAAGAATTCCACAGATTATCCTCTGAGAGAAGAAATTCCTCCTCATCTTTGTTTTTAGTGGGCATCCCCCTACTCTCAGATTATGCCCTGTGGTCCTAGACTCTTCCACAAGGGGAAACAACCTCTCAGCATCTACCCTGTCAAGCGCCCTAAGAATCTTATGTTTCAATAAGGTCGCCTCTCATTCTTCTAAACTCCAATGAGTACAGGCCCAACCTACTCAACCTCTCCTCATAAGAAAATCCCTCCATTCCCAGGATCAACTTAGTGAACCTTCTCTGGACTGTCTTCAATGCCAGTATATCTTTCCTCAGATAAAGGGACCAAAATTGTTCACAGTATGCTATGTGAGGTCTAACTAGTACCTTGTATCGTTTTAGCAAGACTTCCCTATTTTTATACTCCATTCCCTTTGAAATAAAGACCAACATTCCATTTGCCTTCCCTATTATCTGTTGAACTTGTATGTTAGCTTTTTGGGATTCGTGTACAAGGATTCCCAAATCCCTCTGTGCTGGAGCTTTCTGCAGTCTTTCTCCATTTAAATAATATTCAGCTCCTCTATTCTTCCTGCCAAAGTACATGACCTCACACTTTCCCACATTATATTTTATCTGCCACTTTTTGCCCACTCACTTAACCTGTCTATATCCCTCTGTTCACTCCAGTGCCATCCTCACCACTTGCCTTCCCACTTATTTTTGTATCATTTGCAAATTTGGCGATAGTACATTCACTTCCCTCATCCAAATCATTAATATATATTGTAAATAATTGAGGCCCCAGCGCTGATCCCTGTGGTATTCCATTAGTTACAGGTTGCCATCCTGAAAATGCCCCCCTTATCCCAACTCTCTGTCTTCCATTAATTGGCCAATCCTCTATCCATGCTAATATACTACCCCCAACACCATGGGCTGTTATCTTATTAAATAGCCTTATGCATGATACCTTATTGAACACCTTTTGGAAATCCAAATATACTACATCTACAGGTTCCCCTTTCTCTATCCTGCTAGTTACCTCCTCAAATAATTCTAATAAATTTGTCAGGCATGATTTCCCCTTCATGAAGCGTGCTGACTCTGCTTGATTAGATTACATAATTCTAAATGCTCTACTATTACATCCTTTATAATAGACTAACATTTTCCCAATGACAGATGTTAAGCTAATCGGCCTATAGTTACCTGTTTTTTGTCTCCCTCCCTTTTTGAATAAGGATGTTACATTGACAGTTTTCCAATCCTTTGGGACTTTTTCAGAATCTAAGGATTCTTGGAAGATTACTACCAGTGCATCCGCTATCTCTGTAGCTACTTCCTTTAATATCCTAGGATGCAACCCATCAGGACCAGGGGACTTATCAGCCTTTAGCCCCATTAGTTTCCCGTGTACATTTTTTCTAGTGATAGTTATTATATTTATTTCCTCCCACTCTTTTGCCCCTTGATTATTTAGTATTTTTGGTATGCTATTAGTGTTTTCTACCGTGAAGACTGGAGCAAAGTATTTATTCAACTCCTCTGCCATTTCCTGGTTCCCCATTATTATTTCCCCAGCCTCAATCTCTAAGGGATCTATGTTCACTTTGGCCTCTCTCTTCCTTTTTATATATTTAAAGAAGCCCTTATGTCACATAGTAAGTTCACAGGAAATTCTAATGCTGGAGGTGATTACAGAGATAGGGAGGGTCAAGGCCATGAGGGATTTGAACACAATGATGGGAATTTTGAAAATAAAGCTTTGCTGGTTCAGGTGTGGGAGCCAATGTAGGTTGATGAGTGCAGGGATGATGGGTGAATGGTATGAATAAGTATATGGACAGAGAATTTGGATGAGCTCCAGTGTATGGACAATGGTTAAACAGAGAAAATTTACTCTTCTCAGCCCATTGTGTCCACCAGCTGAAAAAGAGCTAGCCAACCTTTACTCCATTTTCCAGCTCTTGCTCTGTAGCTGTGTATGTTACAGCACCTCACATGCATATCCAAGTCCTTTTTAAAATGTGATAAGGGTTTGTGCTGTTACCACCCTTTCAGGAAGTGAGTTCCAGACTCTCAGCGCCCTCTGAGTGAAAATATTTCTCCCTGACTCCCCTGTAATTCTTACGCCAGTTGCTTTAAACTTATATCCTGTTCTTCTTGACATCTCTACTAAGAGAAACAAGTTGTTTCTATCCATTTTATCAATACCTCTCGTAATTTTATGCACCTCAGCCTCCTCTGCTCCAAAGAAAACAAACCCAGCCTATTCAGTATTTCCTCATAGGTAAAATTCTTCATCCCTGGCAATATCCTCATAAATCTCCTCCATCTTCTTGACTGCTATTGCATCTTTCCTGTAATGCGATGACCAGAATTGTACACAGTGTTCTAGCTGTGGCCTAACCTAGTGTTTTATTCAGTTAGCCTAGGGGGGGCCTTGTGGTGCAGTGGGAGTGCCTCTCCCACTGAGCCAGAAGCTCTGGGTTCGAGCCCCACTCTGGGTTCGAGCCCCACTCTGGGACTTGATGGCCACAGAAGGCGTGTTCATAACGTGGCCAAACATGTTGATTATCAACCTGCAAATCCCAATATACATATGGCAGGTGGTAAGAGCAGGAGAGTCTCCTGGACAGCCAGAGCCTGCAGCAAACCACTGCTCTATCTTGCCAAGCATAACCATGGATCTAAACATGGAAGTCCCTAGTCGCCAGCACCCTCCTAGGGCATGGTACCTGAAGAGAGAGAGAAAATGTTTTTTGAGAAAAGGATAGAAGATTGGTTAGCTATCAGAGAGTAGGGTTAAAAATAAAATACTGCAGATGCTGGAAATCTGAAACAAAAACAAAACTAGCTGGAAAAACTCAGCAGGTCTGACAGCATCGGCGGAGAGGAACACAGTTAACGTTTCGAGTCCGAATGACTCTTCATCAGAACTAAAGAAATATAGAAAATGTGGTGAAATATAAGCTGGTTGAGGGGGGTGGGACAGGTAGAGCTGGATAGAGGGCCAGTGATAGGTGGAGGCAAAGAAGAGATAGCCAGAGAGAGTAGGGTTAAATGGGTCATTTTCAGGTTGGTAAGATGTAACCAGTAGAATGCCACGGGATTAGTGCTTGAGCCTTAACTATTTACAATTCATATCAATGACTTGGATGAAAGGACTGAATGTATGGTTGCTAAGTTTGTTTGATGACACAAAGATAGGTAAGTTACTAAGTTGTGAAGAGGACATAAGGAGTCTACAAAGGGATATAGAACAGGTTAAGTGAACGGACAAAAATTTGACAGTTGGAGTATAATGTGGGAAAATGTGAACTTGTCCATTTTGGCAGGAAAAATAGAAAAACATTTATTATTTAAATAGAGAGAGATTGCAGCACTCTGAGGTACAGAGGGATCTGGGTGTCCTGGTACATGAATCACAAAAAGTTAGTATGCAGGTTCAGCAAGTGGTGAGGAAGGCAAATGAAATGTTGTTGTTTATTGCAAGGGGAATGGAATATAAAACAAGGGAAGTTTTGCTACAGTTGTACAGGACATTGGTGAGACCATACCTAGAGCACTGTGCACAGTTTTGGTCTCCTTATTTAAGAAAGGATATCATTGTATGAGAAGCAGTTCAGAGAAGGTTCACTCAACTGATTCCTGGAATGTTTTATGAGGAAAGGTTGGACAGATTGAGCCTGTATCCACTGGAGTTTTAAAGAGTGAGAGGTGATCTTATTGAAACATATAAGATTCTGAGGGGACTTGACTGGGTGGATGCTGAAATAATGTTTCCCTATATGGAAGAGACTAGAACTAGGGGGCACAGTTTAAAAATAAGGGGTCTCCCATTTAAGATAGAGATGAGGAGAATTTTTTTCTCTCAAATGTTTGTTAGTCTGTGGAATTCTCTTCCCCAGAGAGCAGTGAAGGCTGGGTCATTGAATATATTTAAGGCTGAGTAAGATAAGTTCTTGACTGACAAGGGAGTCAAAGGGTACACATGTTGGCCACAATCAAATCAGGCATAATCTTATCAAATGGTAAAGCAGGCTCACAGGGCCAAATGGCCTACTCCTATTTCTAATTCGTACTGTTATGATCCCAGCTGAAGTTACACCTAGACAAGCCTGATTCCAGAGTGGAGCCCAGTATAGTTCCTAACTTTTATTTGTTTGTTTAGATACATGGAGAGTAGCGACTGAACAGAGTCACAGGAATCAGCTGATGAACTTTTAACAAAAGAATAAAACATTTATTCAACAAGAAAAGATGAACTGTATTACAGTACTCCACCCACAACTATACCTTTACAGATTTGTAATTCAGATTTGTAAGGATAACACAAGTTATAAAGGCTATCTTATACTCTGTTGTCCACAGTAAGTACACAGCCCATGTACTAATAGGCACCCTGTGGCCAGACGCACCACACTCTGAACCAAGTGACAGATATCGCCTCAACCAGATGCTATACATCTCTCCTCAACTCCCCCCAGATGCTTGTCACACTGTGAGCCAATGAGCCAACCAGTCTCACTGAATTCCATCCTTCACATGAGGTTTTCCAATCTCTACTCTCCAAGAACTCGCTTTAGAATCTTCTCCCAAACTGATGCTTTCTCTCAGATGCCTTCCACAAGGATTCACCTCCAGACTTTTGAACACTCCTCCGGTGTTCCTCTCCCATGAGTCACCATATGCATTCAAGCTGTCTTCCACGCATTCTCTCTCACTGACTCAGCTGTCAACAGTATACCACTGCTTCACATGCCCATAGCAAAGAGTTACAGACCATCAGCGTCTCTTTGGACCTTCTTGCCTCTTACAAGCTGTCCCCTGCTCTCTGTAGCTTTTGTCTCTTTAAATCTGAAACTTGGAGCATTTCTCTCTGCCCCTTACTCTTAACTTTACTTAACAGCACCTTTTCCAGTTCCTATCCTTCCTTTGACTAGAAGGTCTGCTTGGGACTTTACCCTGTTCCACTCCCTTGGATTATGGGGTATTTTCTTTATCTTGGGACTGGCTATCTGTCCCCTTTTGCTCCACTTCCTCCTGGCAGCTATTTTTAAAACCAATTAACTCAAACAGCTTCCAAAATCAAACTTCTGTTTTTCTTCTTCTACGTGTGACTGCTGGCGGGGGTGGATCTGCCTCTCTGGGCCCCCGTTGCAAGGCAACAGCCCAATTCTTCTACCCTTGTTTGTTTACCTTAGCTGCAACAGTCGTAAAAACGTCATTAGAAATGCAGGCACCTTGTTAAAGTGAAACTAAAATTCAACTTGCCCTCTTAACACACATACCAATCAAGCTTAAACATTAAAGCTAAAACTCATTCCTAATACCTACAGATACCAATATAACTAACTTAAACTATCTCTATTTCCTAACAGTATGTTCATATGAGTGCATAACCTCCCTGCTCTTAGTTTGGGATCCCCTAATATGAAGTCTGGGTAACGGGATGAGATTTAGGGGTTGCGCGCTTCGAGGTAGAAATGGCGACTGTGAAGCTTGGCCTGAGTTTTGACAATTGCAAGGCCCTTTTAAATGTTTGTGGTTTTTTTTCTGCCAGTGGGATTAGCTCAATCATCTGTCCTCTGGGTCCAGATTACGACGACAATCACAGCCTGTAAAGTGTCTTTGCTTTTCTCAAGGCAAACCCAGTAGTTTTAAATACCCCACTCCCCCACCCCCCAGTGAACAACCTTCAACCACCAAAACCCCCTCAACATCCCGCAAACCTTCCCTGCCCCAATGTTCACTCTGGGGTCACACAAATCCTGAGACATTAAAATGGAGCCATATTGGAAATAAGTTTAGGAAGCACTATTCTGGACCTTGACTAATGAAGAAACATATCCTGTATGTCTTCTTAAACACATTATCTGCTTGTCTTGCTACCTTCATAATCTGTGAGCATTCATTCTAATGCCCCTCTATTCCTCTACACTTGCAGTATCCTATAATTTATTGTGTATTCCCTTGCTAAAGTCCATATAAACTACATCAAATGGGCTCTGCTCATCGACTCTCCTTGTTAACTTCTCAAAACATAAGACAATCGGTTGAGAAGAGGCCGACTAGTTGAGTCAGGAATGTCGGCTGTGGTTTAGCCACAGAATCACAGAATTGGATGAATCACTCATTTTTTTCTCATGGACTTGTTGCCGAAGACACGTTTTCTCCCTTTGTCTTAATTATTATTTTACTTAATGGCTTTGGCTCCATAATTTTATTTGGTATATTTTTGGACATTGTTGTGTTTTATTTGTAAATGTTTATATGAATCATGGACCCACTGGCCTGTCCTCTACAACGAGGATTCATTGTGTCACCATATAGAAGCTCCCTGTCTGACCATATAATCTCCTGGGAGAGATGAGAAACCAGGTTCAAAGCCAAGGTCAATTGGGGGAAATCTTGTGAAAAGTTTGTTTTTGACCCTTCAGGTGATCAAACCTAGTCCAGGAGACCACTCTGAATCTGATTAATGTTGTACAATGCTTACCTTTTGTACAAGGTAATTAATCTCTGCCCCAGCTAGGTTGAGGTTTTGTTTAAAGGAATTTAGTAAATCTGCAACCACCTCCTGATATGAAACCTACTTCTGGTCTTACATATGAACATATGAATTAGGAGCAGGAGCTCGGCCTGTCAAGTCTGCTCTGCCATTCAATTAGATCATGGCTGAACTGATTGTAACCTCGACTCCACATTCCCACCTACCCCAAATAACCTTTCAACCCCTTGCTTATCAAAAATCTATCTAGCTCTGCCTTAAAAATATTCAAAGACTCTCTTGCCACAACCTTTTGAGGAAGAGAGTTTCGAAGACTCATGACCCTCTGAGAGAAAACATTTCACCTCATCCCTGTCTTAAATGGGTGACCCCTTATTTTTAAACAGTGACCTGTAGTTCTAGATTCTTCATAAGAGGAAGCATCCTTCCCCCATCAACCCTGCCAAGACCCCTCAGGATCTTATGTTTCAATAAATCGCCTCTTACTCTTAACTCCAGCAGATACAAATCTAGCCTGTTCAACCTTTCCTCATAAGACAACCCACCCATTCCAGGTACTAGTCTTGTAGACCTTCTCTGAACAGCTTCCAACGCATTTACATCCTTATATAAGGAGACCAATACTGTACACACTACTCCAGACGTGTCTTATGTAACACCTGGCCCTCCCTAACCTATTTAGTTGAAACAAATGGTTCACACAAACACAATCTATTCCCTTCATCATCTTAGAAACCTCAGTCAAATCACCCTGAAGTTTACACATCTCTGAAGTCTAGCGTCCAAGCTCTTCAAGCCTATTTGGATACCTAAAGTGGGTAGGGTAGCATAATGCTAATTTTACTGGACTAGTAACCTAGACCCCTGGATACATGAGTTCAAATCCCACCAAGGCAGTTTGTGAATTTGAATTCAGTTACTTCAGTTAATTTGGAGCAAAAGCTAATATCAGTCATGGTGAACATGAAGTTCTCAGTTCTCGGGTTGCCATGAAAATACAAGTGATTCACTTAATATCCTTTAGGGAAGGAAGCCTGTTGGCCTTACCTGCTTTTGCCTACTTGTGAGTCCAGACCCACAGCAATGTGGTTAACTGCCCTGTGAAATGGCCTGGCATGGCACTAGGTTATATCACATTGTTACAAAAATGTACATGGAGAATAAAACTGGGCAATTACTCAGCTTCGACCTAAATATCGGATTTGGACATGACAACTGCACGATCCTTGTCATTTAACATCTGGGGTATTGTTACCCAAATTTGGAGAGCCCAGTTAAGCAACACCCTGACATAGCATTAATAATAGCCAAGTTTCTGACTCTTCCATCACCAAGACAGGGCATGTCCTGTCAAACCGGCAGAACAAACCCACCACAGATGGTGACATCATGGTCTTCAGTCAGGAGGGAGTGGACTTGGGAGTTCTCAACATTGACTCTGGACCCCATGAAGTCTCATGGTATTAGGTCAAACACAGACAAGGAAACCTGCTGCTCGTTATTGCCTACCACCCTCCTTTAGCTCATGAATCAGTACTCCTCCATGTTGAACACCACTTGGAAAAAGCACTGAAGGTAGCAAGGGCACAGAATAGGGAAGTGTTTGCATTGTCCATCACAAAGAGTAGCTTGGTAGCATCACACTGACCAAGCTGGCTGAGTCCTGAAGGGCAGAGATGCCAGGACAGGTTTGTGGTAGGTGGTGAAAGAAAAAGTGTAAGGGGCTAGACCTACTTGACCAACCTATCTGTTGCAGAAGTATCTGTCCATGACAGTATTCATGGGAGTGATCACCTTACAGTCCTTGTGGGGACGAAGTCCCATCTTCACACTGCACATCCACCATCACATTGTGTGGCACTTCCAATGTACTAAATGGGATAGATTCCGAATATATCTAGTAGCCCAAAACTGAGCATCCATGAATTACTGAGAGTCATCAGCAGCAGCAGAATTTTATTCCAGCACAATTTGTAGTCTCATGACCCAGCATATCACTCACTCCACGATTACTATCAAGCCTGGGGAATGACGCTGCTTCAGTGAGAAGTGTAGTAAAACCTACCAGGAGCAGTACCAAGCATAACTGAAAACCCAGTGAAGCTACAACACAGGGTTATATGCATGCCAGCTGCTGCCTACAGGCACAGACTGCTTGATTATTTGAGGATTTGTGAATGAAACAGAAGATTGTGCAGTTATTAGCAAACATTTCACTTATGATGGAGAGAAGGTCATTAATGAAGTTGCTGGAGGCAGTTGGGCCTAGGACACTACTCAGGAACTTCTGCAGTAATATCCTAGGGCTGAGATGATTGGCCTCCAACAAGCACAACATCTTCCTTTGTGCCAGTTATGACTTCAACCACTTTTGTGAAAAACATTGACTATTGCTAGTGTATGGTACCTCAGCTAAGTAAATGCTCTTCTTTTGTTGGGCAGGCTATTCATCTGTAAAAGGCATTGCAAGTGAGCCTGGTCTATTCGCATCCAACGTCCACTATCTTTGGATATCAAATAGGCTTGAAGAGCTAGGGCTTTACACTTCAGAGATGTGTAAGCTTTGGGGTGATTTGATTGAGGTTTCTAAGATGATGAAGGGAATAGATTGTCTTTGTGTGAACCCAATTGTTTCAATTAAATAAGCTGGGGAGGACCAGCTGTTATATAAGACCAGAAGTAGGTTTCATGTCAGGAGGTGGTTCTTTTCTCAGAGAATAGTGGACCAATGGAACAGGCTGCTGGCTCATAAGTGGATGTAGATTCACTAGATTCCTTTAAGCGAGAGCTCAACCCATATCTGGCTGGGGCAGAGATCACCGTGTACTAAAGATAGGCACTGTGCAGCATTGATCATGGCCAGAGTGGTCTCCTGGACTAGTTTTAATCACTGAAATGGTCAGAAGGAAACTTCCCACTTGTTTATCCCCCTAATTGACCTGGGCTTTAATCTAGTTTCTTGTCTTTGCCAGGAGATTACATGGTCAAATAGATTTCCAGCAGAGCTCATTGGAATGGAATCAAAAAGGAAAATCCTGTGTGATTTTGCCACCCCCTCTGTGCCCACCACTCCCAATCCCACTCACCTCACTAACCCAGACACTAAATGAATTATTGTGCCCCACTGAGATTGGGTTACTTACCCAGCACAGAAGTCTAACGCAGGATTTTCTGCTGTGGCCTCTAACTCACTCCAACACTGAATATAGGTGAGCATCTTGGGGCTAAATGGTCTATGTGAAAACTAAAGTGCTATTCCTTATATTCATGCATGGGATGTGCTGGTTAGGCCAGCATCTATTGCTCATCCGTAATTGCCCTTGAGATGTGTTTTTTTAGTTCATTGACGGGGTGTGGGCTTCACTGGCTGGGCCAGCGTTTATTGCCCATCCCTAGTTGCCCTTGAGAAGGTGGCAGCGAGCTGCCTTCTTGAACCACTGCAGTCGCTGCATGAAGGGGAGGCGATGGTATAGTGGTATTGTCGCTGGACTAGTTCTCCAGAGACCCAGAGTAATGCTCTGGGGACCCAGGTTTGAATCCCACCACGGTGGATGGTGGAATTTGAATTCAATAAAAATCTGGAATTAAAAGTCTAATGATGACCATGAAACCATTGTTGATTGTTGTAAAAATCCATCTGGTTGACCCTTAAATGCTCTCTGAAATGACCTAGCAAATTACTCAGTTGTATCAAGGTGGTGATGAACTGCCTTCTTGAACTGCCCCTATCCATGTGCTGTAGTCACACCCACAGTATTAGGGAGGGAGTTCCAGGATTTTGACCCAGCGACAGTGAAGGAATGACGATTTAAGGAAGTGGCTTGGAGGGGAACTTCCAGGTGATGGTGTTCCCATGTGTCTCCTTCTAGATGGTAGTGGACGTGGGTGAGCTCCTGAAATGTATCTTGATACATTGCTGCCACTGTGCGTAGTAGAGGCAATGGTACAGGCAGTGAATATTTGTGGATGGAGTGCCAATCAAGTGAGTTGCTTGGCCCTGTCAAGTTTCTTGAGTGTTGTTGGAGGTGCACTCATTCAGGCAAGTGGGCAAGTGGAGAGTATTCCATCACACTCCTGACTTGTCCCTTGTAGACTGTGGACAGGCTTTGGGGAGTCAGGAGGTGAGTTACTCGCCACAGGATTCCTAGCCTCTGACCTGCTCTTGTAGTCACACTATTTATATGGCTAGTCCTGTTCAGTTTCTGGTCAATGATAACACGCAGGATATTGATAGTGGAGGATTCAGCGATGGTAATACCATTGAATGTCAAGGGGCAATGGTTAGATTCTCTCTTGTTGGAGATGGCCATTGTCTGGCCACTGTCTCGTGTGACGCAAATGTTACTTGCCACTTGTTAGCCCAAGCCTAGATATTGTCCAGGTCTTGCTGCCTTTGGACATGGACTGCTTCAGTATCTGAGGAGTCGTGAATGGTGCTGAACATTGTGCAATCATCAGTGAATACCCCCACTTCTGACCTTATGATGGAAGGAAGGATATTGATGGAGCAGCTGAAGATGGTTGGGCCTAGGACACTACCCTGAGCAACTCCTGCACTGATGTCCTGGAACTGAGATGACTGACCTGCAACAACCACAACCATCTTCCTTTATGCTACGTATGACTCCATCCACAAGAGAGCTTTCCCCCCTGATTCCCATTGACTCCAGTTTTGCTAGGGCTCCTCAATGCCACACTCGGTCAAATGCAGCCTTGATGTCAAGGACAGTCACTCTCACCTCACCTCGGGAGTTCAGCTCTTTTGTCCATGTTTGAACCAAGGCTGTAATGAGGTCAGGAGCAGAGTGATCCTGGTGGAACCCAAACTGGGCATCAGTGAGCAGATTATTGCTAAGCAAGTGCCACTTGATAGCACTGTTGGTGACCCCTTCTATCATTTCACTGATGGCCGAGAGTAGATTGATGGGGCGCTATTGGTTGGGTTGGATTTTTCCTCCTTTTTGTGTACAGGACATACCTGAGCAATTTTCCACATAGCTGGGTAGATGCCAGTGTTGTAGCTGTAATGGAACAGCTTGGCTAAGGGGTGCAGCAAGTTCTGAAGCACAAGTCTTCAGCGCTATTGCCAGAATGGTGTCAGGTCCCATTGCCTTTGCAGTATCCAGTGCCTTCAGCTGTTTCTTGATATCACATTGAGTGAATAGAATTGGTTGAAGACTGGCATCTGTGATGCTGGGAACCTCTGGAGGAGGCCTAGATGGATCATCCACTCGGCACTTCTGGCTGAAGATGGTTGTAAATGCTTCTGCCTTGTCTTTCGCACTGATGTGCTGAGCTCCCCCATCATTGAGGATGGGGATATTTGTAGAACCTCCTCCTCCAGTGAGTTGTTTAATGTTCCATCACCATTCACGACTTGATGTGGCAGGACTGCAGAGCTTAGAACTGATCCATTAGTTGTGGGATCACTTAATTCTGTCTATTGCTTGCTGCTTATGCTGTTTGGCATGCAAGTAGTCTTGTGTTATAGCTTCACCAGGTTGACACCTCATTTTTAAGTATGCCTGGTGCTGCTCGTGACATGCCATCTGGCACTCTTAATAGAACTAGGGTTAATCCCTGACTTGGTGCTAATGGTAGAGTGGAGGACATGCTGGGCCATGAGGTTACAAATTGTGGTTGAGTGCAATTCAGCTGCTGTTGATAGCCCACAGCACCTCATGGTTACCCAGTCTTGAGCCGCTAGATCTGTTCTAAATCTATCCCATTTAGCATGGTATTTGTGCCACACAACATGATGGAAGGTATCCTCAACGTGAAGAAGGGACTTGTGCAGTGGTCACTCCTACCGATACTGTCATGGACAGATGCATCTGTGGCAGGCAGGTTGGTGAGGATGAGGCCAGGTGTCTTTTTCCCTCTTATTGGTTCCTTCACCACCTGCCGCAGACCCAGTCTAGCAGCTATGTCCTTTAGGATTCAGCCAGCTGGGTCTGTAGTGGTGCTACCGAGCCACTCTGGGTGATGGACATTGAAGTCCCCCACCCAGAGTACATTCTGCACCCTTGCCACCCTCCAAGTGGTGTTCAACATGGAGAAGCACTGATTCATCAGCTGAGGGAGGGCGGTACATGATAATCAGCAGGAGGTTTCCTGATGCCATGAGACTTCATGGGGTCTGTAGTCAATGTTGGGGACTCCCAGGGCAACTCCCTCCCGACTGTATACCTCTGTGCCACCACCTCTGCTGAGATGATGATGGCAGTGTCTGGGACATTATCTCTAAGATATGATTCTGTGAAGAGGACTATGTCAGGCTGTAACTTGACTAGTCTGTGAGACAGCTCTCCCAATTTTGGCGCTAGCCCCCAGATGGTAGTAAGGAGGACTTTTCAGGATCGACAGGGCTGAGTTTGCTGTTATTGTTTCTGGCACCAAGGTCTATGCCAAGTGCTCCGTCAAATTTCATTCCTTTTAGACTTTTTCGTGGTTTGATACAACTGAGTGGCTTGCTAGGCCATTTCAGAGTTAAGCTCATTTCTGTGAGTCTGGAGTCCCATGTAGGCCAAACCAGGTAAGGATCGCAAATGGGTTTATACAATAATTGACAATCATTGGACTTTTAATTCCACCATCTGGCATGGTGAGATTCGAACCTCAGTCCCCAGAGCATTACCCTGGGTGTCTGGATTATTAGTCAAGTGACAATGCCACTACACTACTGCCTCCTCTATGATCCAATTGGGTTTAACAAGTGCAAGGAACAGACAGTGCCAAAGCTGAGTCAGAGGTGACTGGTGTGATCAGGAGATAATAATGGCAGATGTTGCCGACATGTTTATTGTGGAACCCTGTCCTGCTATCGTTTCAGACTCTTGGTGGTCTCTGGATGTAATAGTAGAAGTCGGGGCAAGTGAATGTGTTTTCTTTGCATGTTAATTTGTTGTGCTTAAAATTTGTGCCTTGTATCCACACAGGGAAGATGACACTTGTGAGAAGAAATTGGGTCTTGCCTTACAATATGAAAACAGACTGGGGCTGCCTCCAGTCTCTCCAAGTCACTGCAGACGGAATACAATTGTAGCAGAGCTGTTTGACGAGGTGTGGCTGGAAGTCCTGGGCTGTATGGAGGAGCTGATCCAGAAGCACTGGGAAGAGCATGTTTCAGGTATAAAGGCAACTGAACTAGAGAAGTACAACACCTTACAAATTGTTCCTGTAATGAAACACATTTTCAGTTTCAAGGCCTGTAGCTCTAAACTGCGACACATATGCCGCTCTCTGAAGACTTGTGATAAATGCTAAATCTGGAGATCGCTGCTTTTTAAATCACTTTGTTTGAATGTTTAAAGGAACTCGTCAGTCAAGGAGCTGTTGCGTGAGCTCTAAGCCTTGTCAATCCAAGGACCCCAAATTCAGCCTCTGCTGTCTACTAAATTGGTTGATCTGGGCTAGTTCAACAGATGGATTTTGGAGGTGACCTTGATATCTCTGGGTTTGGGAGGGAATAAATCACTAGGTTTCCCTACTTTTGTGTAATCCAGTGTCTTTGATGGAAAGTATGTCTGTCTATGTTGCTTTTATACCCTTGTGAATGCACAACAGACTGGTGTGGGAAAAGTGGGTTCCGGTTCATGGGACACTGGGATCAGTACGAGGAAAAGTGGGATCTATACCGTTGGGATGGTCTACACCTGAACCATGCTGGGAGCAGTGTTCTAGTGAACTGCATAACTAGGGAAATAGAGAGATTTTTAAACTAAACAAGGCAGGGGTGAGGGATCAAGCTTGGGTAGATGTAGCAAATCATGGGGTAGATTCAAAGCAGAAGAGCAAAATAGTAATATGGGAAATGAGGGTACAAGAATGGCAGGAAGGGACAGAGAGAAAAACCTAAGAATACACCAACAGTGAAGACTCGATGTTACAAAGATAACAAAAAGACAAAACTAAAGGCGCTTATCTAAATGCACATAGCTTTCATAACAAATTAAATGAATTGATGGCGCACATTGAAGTAGATAAACATGATCTGATGTGGCTGCAGGACGAGGATTGGGTCCTGAATATTGAGGGGTTTATATAACGTTCAAGAAGAATTGGAAGCTAGGTAAAGGTGGAGGGATAGCACTGTTAATCAAGGATGGCATTGGTACAAGAATGGCAGGAAGGGACAGAGAGAAAAACCTAAGAATACACCAACAGTCAAGATGTTACAAAGATAACAAAAAGACAAAACTAAAGGCGCTTATATAAATGCACGTAGCTTTCATAACAAAGTAAATGAATTGATGGCGCACATTGAAGTAGATAAACATGATCTGATGTGGCTGCAGGACGAGGATTGGGTCCTGAATATTGAGGGGTTTATATAACGTTCAAGAAGAATTGGAAGCTAGGTAAAGGTGGAGGGATAGCACTGTTAATCAAGGATGGCATTGGTACAATAGAGATGACCTTGGTTCAGGAGATCAGGATGTAGAATGGGTTTGGGTAGAGGTGAGGAATAGTCGGGGAAAGAAGTCACTAGCAGGAGTGGTCTATAGGACCCCTAACAGCAACCACAATGTAGGACAAAGTATACAAGAAAAAATATTGGGTGCTTGTGATAAAGGGACATCAATAATCATGGGTGATTTTAATCTACATATAAACTGGAAAAATCAGATTGTCATTAGTAGCCTGGTTAGGAGCTCATAGAATGCTTTTGAGATATTTTCTTAGAGCAGCATGTCTGGAACCAACCAGAGAGCAGATTATGTTGAACTTGGAACAAAAACAGAAAATGCTGGAAAAGTTCAGCAGGTCTAGCAGCATCTGTGGAGAGAGAAACAGAGTTAACGTTTTGTGTCCATATGACCCTTCTTCAGAGCTGAAGAAAAGTGGAAGTATGATGAAATTTATAAAGTGGAATTGTGTTGAAAAGGGGCGCGAGAGGAATCGGGAGTTGAAGAGGAGCACGAGAGTAGTTGGGAGTTGAAGAGGAGCGTGAGAGGAGTCGAGAGTTGAAGAGGAGCGCGAGAGGAGCCAGGAGTTGAAGAGGAGCGTGAGAGGAGCCAGGAGTTAAAGAGGAGCGTGAGAGGAGTCGATAGTTGAAGAGGAGCGCGAAAGGAGCCGGGAGTTGAAGAGGAGCGTGAGAGGAGCCGGGAGTTGAAGAGGAGCCAGGAGTTGAAGAGGAGCGCGAGAGGAGCCGGGAGTTGAAGAGAAGTGCGAGAGGAGTCGGGAGTTGAAGAGGAGCGCGAGAGGAGCCAGGAGTTAAAGAGGAGCGCGAAAGGAGCCGGGAGTTGAAGAGAAGCGTGAGAGGAGCCAGGAGTTAAAGAGGAGCGCGAAAGGAACCGGGAGTTGAAGAGGAGCGCGAGAAGAGCCAGGAGTTGAAGAGGAGCGCGAGAGGAGTCGGGAGTTGAAGAGGAGCGCGAGAGGAACCGGGAGTTGAAGAGGAGCGCGAAAGGAGCCGGGAGTTGAAGAGGAGCGCGAGAAAAGCCAGGAGTTGAAGAGGAGCGCGAGAGGAGTCAGGAGTTGAAGAGGAGCGCGAGAGGAGCCGGGAGTTGAAGAGGAGCGCGAGAGGAGCCGGGAGTTGAAGAGGAGCGCGAGAGGAGCCGGGAGTTGAAGAGGAGTGTGAGAGGAGCCGGGAGTTGAAGAGGAGCGTGAGAGGAGCCGGGAGTTGAAGAGGAGCGTGAGAGGAGCCGGGAGTTGAAGAGGAGCGTGAGAGGAGCCGGGAGTTGAAGGGGAGCCGGGAGTTGAAGAGGAGCGCGAGAGGAGTCGGGAGTTGAAGAGGAGCGCGAGAGGAGCCGGGAGTTGAAAAAGAGCGCGAGAGGAGTCGGGAGTTGAAGAGAAGTGTGGGAGAAGTCGGGAGTTGAAAAAGAGCACAAGAGGAGTCGGGAGTTGAAGAGGAATGCGAAAGGAGTCGGGAGTTGGGCCTGAGCCACTTGCTCACCATGCAAGCTTGATGCTGAAATAGGATGCATCAAAGCTATCCTACAGGATAATGGCTACCCTGATCAGATTATTGCTTGCTGTATATCACACAAACTCATGAATGGGCTTAAGGGTGCCACTTTCAGCCCTGAAAAGTGCCCAATATACCTCATATTATTCTGGAAGGGTAAGGTGCCTCAAAAATTTGAGCAACAGGTGAAGCTAGCCATTGCACGCTGTTACTAGGCAGTAGCAACATGACTGGTATTCTCCACAAACAGGATGCTGCCGCCAAGCCAAAAAGACATCCTGTCTATCACACAAATGAGGAATGTGGCATATAAATTTCAGTGTCGGCGTAATGCCAGGTATGTAGGCTGCACGTCCCACCGACTGGCAGATTGTATCAAACAGCACGTGTTTGACTGTTCCCAACAGGCTAAGTACTGATTGTACCCAACCAGATCATGCTTGCAAAACTCAAAACGCTGTGTCCAACCTTAGAAATGATTCCACAATTGAACAACACTTATTAAACAGCCCTGATTGTGCTCAGAATTACACTGAAAACCAATTTAGATAATCAGTCGGGCTCACAGTGTGCATACTAGAAGCCACATATATTCACACACAAGGCCCTGTCCTTTGCAGACAGAAGGAGCATGACCACATATTACGTCTTTTCCAACTAAATAAAAGCTTGGGGTACAGCCATTCCCTGGTTCATTCTGCATGGCAACGCCTTAACCAATCAGAGTCTACCTGTCTGGTTTGAATTCGAAACAAAAGCTTGCAAGTTAATAGCTAACTGTTCTCTGCTGCATACTCCATGGCAACTCCTCTACCAATCAGTCCATTTGCCAACTAATCAGCATTCATTTCTCAGGCAGTATAAATTGTTTTTTCTTTACTGTTGGCTTATCTTGCCTAGCTGTCCTGATGAATGCAAGATGAAAAGCTTCGATAGTATGTCTCTTTTCTCAGCAATGGAAAAGGGTATTCTCAGAATTGCGTTATTACTAAATGTAATTGCAGAGTATTAATTTGGATACATCTCAAATGACTAACAAGATACAAACAAAACTTTTAAATTTGATCTTTGAGAGTCTTCTGTTCCTAGGTGGTCTGTGGTGATGGCACAGGCTCAACAGTTTTCTGTGAACCTTTAAGGGCAAGATTATTTTTTCCAATGTGACTTCACTGCCCATCAACGGCAATCCTTCCTCCAGGATGGAGGCATTCGCCTGCGTAAACAGTTCAGCTGCCTTGGAAAATGAAATGAAGTGTTGCTGCCTCTGTCCCATGGCTGTCCCGGTGCATTCCATTTTGTGTAGCCATTCTTTAGCCCACCACTTTGCACTTCACTTCCGCAGGAGTAGAGCAGAGGAGTGCTGCCATAGCACAAGATAGGCGTTAGCACTGTGCTGACAGTGCTGGCCCCACTGTCCGGTGTTGTTTGCTGCAGCTATTGGTTGTTTATTTGAGTGGAGTTTTTGGAGATGAAAATTTTTCATTCCCAGCACTGCTACCAATTTCTTCTCTGTGCCAGATATTCTTTAGGATTCAGATTATATGGATTTCCTGTTCAATCTGAAAAGTACTTTTGCCATCAAGTATCTAGTTTCCCATTAGAAGCCACAACAATAAACCCCTTGTTTCTGTACATTGTGACCATGCTGTTCCATGTTCAATTCCATCATTTCCTGATAAACACTCTTGTAAACCAACACTTTTTATCTTATGTGAAATTCATGACAAAACAGAATATGTTTTGCAGAACGATTCAGCTTATTTCCTGTTAACAAGTTAATCTCCCTCCATAAATTAGCAATCCCTTAAACTAAACCGCACTAACACTTCACTCATAGATCACACTTGGTCAATTCCCAGCATCTCTCACTAGCTGTTTAGGAAGTGAAACCTTTCTGCATGACTGTTCCAATTTGAAGTTTGCAGCAAACTCCTGCCTTTTGCCAAACCAGATAGGAAGCTAAGAACTTGACCTTTACTCTTCCTCAGCTTTCTATCGAGAGTTGGCTCGCCGGGTTGCCAATCAAGCTCCCTCTTTGGTTCATTACCCTCCCTGTTTGGCTAAACTAGACTCAGTAAATGGCTGAATAATGAAACCAATCCAATACTATACATGCAAATCTCTCCAGAGCCCTAACCAATAGCAATCATAAGTCAATAAGGTTTTTTTTAAGATAAAGAATGAGAAGGAGACAATGGTAAGTAAAATAAAGACTAAAGTAATGAATTGGAATACAGGAGAGGAACACAGGGCTGAAGAAGTGGTTTGGAAAAGAGGGGTTCCATTTATAGGCTCTAGTACTGGGACAGGAAGGAACTGTACTGTTGGGCCAGGCTCTACCTGAATCAGGCTGGGACCAGGGCCCGAACAGAAAGGGTAAATAGGACAGTTACAAAGATTTTAAACAATAGGTGGAGTGCTTCATTGAATAAGGTGGTATAGATAATAGTTTGAATGGCATGCGACGAGTGGGTGGGAGGGAACGGCATCAGAGGGGTGGCATGAGAAGGATGGAATAGCATGGGATGGATGGGGATGGCCTGGGGGGAGTGGGAGGGGAGTGGCATTGGAATTGGAAGGATGGGATAGCTTGGAATGGGAGGGGGGTGGCATGAGAGAGAGGGAGGACTGGCCTGGGATAGGGATGGCCTAAGAGGAGTTGGAGGGAGAGTATGGTATTGGAGCGGAGGTATTGGAAGGATTGACGTTGAAGGGGTAGGAAGGGAATGCCATCGAAGGGATGATATGGGAAGGATGGAATGGCATGGGAGGAGTGGATGAGATGATGGAATTGGTTAAGTGTACCATTTTGACTGCAAATTTTTTGCAGGTCTTTGCTAGTTTAAAAATAAACAAAAGGAAAGACAGTAGAGTAACAGTCAGAAGTTGTGCTTTAGGCGATGCAGGTAAAGGGAAAACCACAAGGTATAAATGAATTAAACCATGAGAGAGAAATAAGAAATGTTCGAGTAAAACATTAGAGAAGGATGGAATAGGGTGTGTGACCCAAATGAGTGTCCATTGTACAAATACGAAAAGTTTAAGGATTGAATTGCAGACAGAATTTCAACTTGGAGGTATGACATGGTGGTAATTCTGGAGACTTGGCTGCAAAGACAATTTGGGCTAGGAACCAAAAAACACCAGGTTATAAAGTCAATTGCAAAGATGGTAGACAGGGAGGGGTAGCCTTAATGATTAAGGATGAGATTGTGGTTCACATTGGTACCAATGACATAGAAAGAGGGATGAGGTCCTGCAACAAGAATTTAGGGAGCTAGGTAGCAGATTGAAAAGCACGACCTCAAAGATTGTAATCTCTGGATTGTTCCCAGTGCCACTTGCTAGTGAGCATAGGAATAGGTGGATAGAGCAGATGAATGTGTGGCTGAAGAGTTGGTGCAGGAGGGAGGGTTTTAGATTCCTGGATCACTGGATCCGTTTCTGGGGAAGGTGGGTTGCACCTGAATCGGAATGGGGCCAACATCCTTGTGGGGGGCGGTTTGGTAGGGATTTATATAGCCAAGTTAAGGCACAAGGGAGCATGGCAAGGCTGGATGGCCTTTATTTTAATGCAAGGAGTCTTGTGAGTAAGGCAGATGAGTTGAGGGTGTTGCTTAACACATGGGGATGTGATATCATTGCTATTATGGAGACATAGTTGAGGGAGGGGCAGGACTGGCAGCTCGATATTCCAAGGTATGGTATCGTCTGGCGGGACGGGGGTGGCAGCGTGTAAAAGAGGAGATGGTGTCGCAGTATTGATCAAGGAGTCAATTGCCGCATTAAAGAGAGATAATATTTTAGAAGGTTCCTCAAATGAGGCCATATGGGTAGAACTTAAAAACAAAAAGGGGGCAGTCACATTGCAGGGAGTGCACTTTAAATTTCTAACAATCAGGGAGAGATAGAAGGGCACATGTGTAGGCAAATCTCAGAGGTGTAAAAATAATAGTTTAATAATAATAGGGGATTTCAATTTCTCCAATATTAACTGGGATAGACAAAGGGTGAAAGGGTTCAGGGGACAGAATTCTTAAAATGTATCCAGGAGAGCTTTTTAAGCCAGCACGTAGAGAGGGGGTGGCGCTGGACCTAGCTTTAGGGATCGAAGCCAGGCAAGTGGTAGAAGTGTTAGTGGGGGGGCATTTCGTTGATAGTGACCATAACTCAGTAAGATTTAAGGTAGTTATAGAAAAAGACAAAAATGGACCGGAAGTAAAGGTTCTGAATTGGGAGAAGGCCGATTTTAATATAATGAGACAGGATCTGGCCAAAGTGGACTCGGAGCAGCTACTTGTAGGAAAATCTACATCAGAGCAGTGGAATTCATTCAAAAAGGAAATAGTGGCAGCGCAGGGCCAACATGCTCCTGTAATGGTGAAGGGTGGGACCAACCAGTCCAGGGAATCCTAGATGTCGAGGAATGTACAGGATTGGATAAGAAAAAAAGGGAAACTTATAGTAGGTACCGAGGGCTCAAAACAACGAAAGCCGTACAGGAGTATAGAAAGTGCAGAGGGTTACTTAAAAAAGAAATTAGGAGAGCGAAGAGGGGGCGTGAAAAAACACTGGCAGGTAAAAGAAACGAAAATCCAAAGGCGTTTTATAAGTATATTGGGGGCAAGAGGATAACCAGGGAAAGAGTCGGGCCCATTAGGGACCAAAGTGGCAATCTGTATGAGGAGCCGGAAGACGTAGGTGAGGTTTTAAATGAGTACTTTGTATCTGCATTCACTATGGAGAAGGATGATGTAGGTATAGAAATCAGGAAGGGGGAATGGTGATATACTTAAATAAATTAGCATTGAGAGGTTAGGAGGTATTAGCAGTTTTGGTGGGCTTAAAAGTGGATAAATCCCCAGGCCCAGATGAGATGTACCCCAGGTTGCTGTGGGAGGCAAGGGAGGAGATTGCAGGGGCCCTGACATTAATTTTCAAACCCTCTCTGGCCACAGGAAAGGTGCCAGAAGACTGGAGGACAGCTAATGTGGTACCATTATTCAAGAAGGGTGGTAGGGAAGAAACAGGGAACTATAGGCCAGTGAGTCTAACATCAGTGGTAGGGAAACTTTTGGAAAAAATTCTGAGGGACAGAATCAATCTCCATTTGGAGAGGCAAGGATTAATCATGGATAGTCAGCATGGCTTTGTCAGGGGGCAGAGTAATGTCTAACCAGTTTGATTGAATTTTTCGAGGAGGTGACTAGGTGTGTAAGTGAGGGTAGTTCAGTTGATGTAGTCCGCATGGAATTCAGTAAAACTTTTGACAAGGTCTCGCATGGGAGACTGGTCAAGAAGGTCAGAGCCCATGGGATCCAGGGCAATTTGGCAAATTTGATCCAAAAGTAGCTTAGTGACAGGAGGCAGAGGGTGATGGTCGAAGATTGTTTTTGTGACTGGAAGCCTGTGTCCAGTGGCATACAGCAGGGTTTGGTGCTGGGTCCCTTGCTGTTTGTAGTCTATGTTAATTTTTTTTTCTTCATTCATGGGATGTGGACTTTGCTGGCTGGGCCAGCATTTATTGCCCATCCCTAATTGCGCTTGAGTAGGTGGTAGTGAGCGGCCTTTTTGAACCGCTGCAGTCCAAGTGGTGCAGTACACCCACAGTGCTGTTAGGAAGGGAGTTCCAGGACTTTGACCCAGTGACAGTGAAGGAATGGCGATATATTTCCAAGTCAGGATGGTGAGTGACTTGGAGGGGAACTTGTAGGTGGTGGTGTTCCCATCTATCTGCTGCCCTTGTACTTCTAGATGGTAGTGGTCGTGAGTTTGGAAGTTGCTGTCTAAGGAGCCTTGGTGAATCCCTGCAGTGCGTCTTGTAGATGGTACACACTGCTGCTACTGTGTGTCGGTGGTGGAGGGAGTGAATGTTTGTGGATGTGGTGCCAATCAAGTGGCTGCTTTGTCCTGGATGGTGTTGAGCTTCTTGAGTGTTGTGGGAGCTGCACTCATCCAGGCAAGTGGGGAGTATTCCATCACACTCCTGACTTGTACCTTGTAGATGGTGGACAGGCTTTGGGGAGTCAGGAGGTGAGTTACTTGCCACAGAATTCCTAGCCCCTGACCTGCTCTTGTAGCCACAGTATTTATATGGCTTACCCAGTTCAGTTTCTGGTCAATGGTAAACCCCAGGATGTTGATAGCGGGGGATTCAGCAATAGTAATGCCATTGAACATCAAGGGGCGATGGTTGGATTCTCTCATGTTGGAGATTGTCATTGCCTGACACTTGGGTGGCGCGAATGTTACTTGCCACTTGTCATCCCAAGCCTGGATATTGTCCTGGTCTTGCTGCATTTGGACATGGACTACTTCAGCACCTGAGGAGTCACGAATGGTGCTGAACATCATGCAATCATCAGCGAATATTAATGATCTAGACATGAATGAAGGACGTATGATCAGTAAGTTCACAGATGCCTCGAAAATTAGTGGTGTGGTAAATAGCAAGGAAGAAAGCCTTAGATTACAGGTCAATATAGACGGGCTGGTCAGATGGGCAGAACAGTGGCAAATGGAATTTAATCCTGAAAAGTGTGAGGTGATGCATTTTGGGAGGACTAACAAGACAAGGGAATACACAGTGAATGGTAGGTCCCTAGGAGGTACAGAGGTTCAGAGGGACCTTGGTGTGCATGTCCATAAATCCTTGAAGGCAGCAGAACAAGTAGACAAAGTGGTTAAGAAGGCATATGGGATACTTGTCTTTATTAGTCGAGACATAGAATATAAGAGCAGGGAGGTTATGATGGAGTTGTATAAAACGCTAGTTAGGCTACAGCTGGAGTACTGTCTGCAGTTCTGGTCGCCACACTGTAGGAAGGATGTGATTGCACTGGAGAGGGTGCAGAGGAGATTCACCAGGATGTTGCCTGGGCTGGAGCGTTTCAGCTATGAAGAGAGACTAAGATAGACTGGGGTTGTTTTCCTTAGAGCAGAGAAGGCTGAGGGAGGAACCTGATTGAGGTATACAAAATTATGAGGGCATAGATAGGTTAGATAGGAAGAAATTTTTCCCCTTAGTGGAGGTGTCAATAACCAGGGGACATAGATTTAAGGCAGGAGGTTTAGAGGGGATTTGAGGAGAAATGTTTTCACTCAGCGGGTGGGGGTATCTGGAACTCACTGGCTGAAAGGGTGGTAGAGGCGGAACCCTCACATTTAAGAAGTATTTAGATGAACGCTTGAAATGCCATAGCATACAGGGCTACGGGCCAAGTGCTGGAAAATAGGATTAGAGTAGAAAGAGGCTTGATGACCACGGACACGATGGGCCAAAGGGCCCGTTTCTGAGCTGTAAAACTCTATGACTCTTACTGTGAGCAGTGAAGCTGTGGCATTCACCACTGACTACCCAAAAACATCCGTACTTACCTTGTCAATGGGCTGCAGCAAACACTACCTCTGCTTGCTGCAGCAGAGCCTATCATTGGGATGAGGGGCTTCCAGCAAGGCATATTGACAACAAAGCCATGCCCACTTATAGTGATACCACGAGCTGAAGACATGCTACTTGAGGTCAGCCCTCAGCTCAATGACAGGTGGGTTTTCTATTATGATTTGTAATATTTTCAAATTGTTAGGACACTTATTAAAACGTAAACATGTTTAAATACTTTTAATACATTTCTAACAGTTTTTAAAATTTTGCCACAGTGTGACCCTTACACATTAATCCCAGCCAGCTGCTGTCTCCCAACACCCCCATGGCTCCACTTACCCTCTACCCGGCACTCCCGGCTAGCTCTCACACCTCCAGCTCTTCTTCCCCCCCAACCCACCCCCCACTCCTCCGGCTCCCCAGTCCTGCTAGTGTTGGACACAGAGTTTCATTGAGAGGAAAAAAGAACCAGGAGGATGAGAGTTTCAGTGTTTACCACTATTGGGACTGCAAAATCAGGGCCATTATGCCCTAGAGCTAACAAGGAGCAGGGTCATATTAGATCCAGTAATGAGAAATAAACCAGGTTTAGTAATCAGCGTATGAAAATTTACCAAACAGTGGTCACAATATGATTGAGTTCAACCTAGTGTTTGAAAGGAGAAACTCTAAACAGTTACCAAAACTCTAGATTTAGGGATAACTGACTTCAATGGAATGAGATAGAGACTGTTGACAGTAAACGGGACAAATCTGCTAATAGAAGGTGTTCCAAAAAGAATTTAACGATAAAGAACCATAACAAGTTTTATGCCCTAAGGGGAAAGATCTCTACTTGTCTAAAAAGACAGCCATGAACAACTCAAAGATGTAAAATAAATCCTAAAACCGAAAGAAAAAGCATACACAAATGCAAAAAACCAACAGAGATCCTGATGAATGGCCAAGATACAAAGAACAGCAAAGGGTGGCAAGGTAGATAGTTAGGACTACAAAAAGGGAGGGGAAGAAACCTGAAAGGTATATTGAAATCAACACAAGCAATGTGACCCCTTTGACAATTGATAATTTATGTTGTCCATGATAATAAGAAAATGGTGGACACGCTGAATAATGACTTTGATTCAGTATTTATAGTTGAGGAAAATGCCAGCAGACTCGAAATTCCAAAGAAACTATTATTGAATCAGGAACAGGGACTCAATCAAATTAACATAGTCAACAATAATGGAGAAATTAATGGCACTAAAGAGTGACAAATTCCCAGAACCAAATAGTTTCTGCCCTAGAATTTTAAAAGAAATCGGTGGGAACAGTGCAGATGCATGAACTATAATCTTCTAGTGATTTGGCAGTCCTTGTGCATGAATCCTAAAAAGCTAACATACAAGTTCAACAGGTAATAGAGAAGGAAAATGGAATGTTGGCCTTAATTTCAAAGGGAATGGAGTATAAAAATAGGGAAGTCTTACTAAAACTATACAAGGCACTAATTAGACCACACCTAGAATACTGTGAACAATTTATCTAAGGGCTCCTTTATCTAAGGAAAGATATACTGGCATTGGAGGCAGTCCAGAGAAGGTTCACTAGGTTTATCCCGGGAATGGAAGGATTTTCTTACGAGGAGAGGTTGAGTAGGTTGGGCCTGTACTCATTAGAATCTAGAAGAATGAGAGGCGACCTTATTGAAACATATAGGATTTTTAGGGGGCTTGACAGGGTAGATGCTGAGAGGTTGTTTCCCCTTGTGGAAGAGTTTAGGACCAGAGGGCATAATCTCAGAGTAAGGGGGCGCCTATTTAAAACAGTGATGGGGAGGAATTTCTTCTCTAAGGATCTGTGGAATTCTTTACTGCAGGAGGCTGTAGAGGCTGGGTTGTTAAGTATATTCAAGGTGGAGATAGACATTTTTAATCCGTAAAGGAATCAAGGGTAATTGGGAAAAGGCAGGAAAGTGGAGTTGAGGATTATCAGATCAGTCATGATCTCTTTGAATGGCGAAGCAGACTCAATGGGCCGAATGGCCTACCTCTGCTCCTACATCTTATGGTCTTAAAGTCTTCTCAATTTGGGAGTCATTCTCTTAGGTTGGACAATTACACATGTCACTCCACTATTTAAAAAGGTGGGAGGGGGAAGCCAGGGAATTATAGACCAGTTAGCGTAACATCTGTTTTTGGGAAATTACTAGAGTCTATAATTAAGGAGAGAATGATCTTGAAAATGTTTAGATGATCAGAGAGCCAGAATGGATTTGTACCAGACACCATGTCTGACAAATCTGACTGAATTTTTTGAAAAGATGACTAAGTAGTCAACAGGGAACTATCTATGGATGTTACTCACCTGGGCTTGCAGACAATGTTTGGTAAAGTTCCTCATAAGCTGTTAGCTAAAGTTGAAACTCATTGAATTGAAAGGAAATCATTCACCTGGTTAGAAAATTGACTGAGAAAATGGATTTCAACATAGGCAAATATGTGTTCATCCACTTTGGGCCTAAAAAGAGAGAACAGGATACTTTCTAAATGCTGAAAATACTAGGGACATTGGAAGTTCAAAGATACTTAGGGGTGCAGGTATGTAAATCATTAAAATGTCATGAACAGGTGCAGAAAATAATCAAAAAGACGAATAGAATGCTGGCCTTTATATCAAGAGGACTTTATAAGGGGGTAAAAGTCATGCTTCATGTATCAAAGCCCTGGTTAGACCATGTCTAGAGTACTGGCAGCAATTCTGGGCAACACATCAGGAAGGATATATTGGCCTTGGAAGGAATGCAGCATAGATTTACTAGAATGATAGCTGGACTCCAAAAGTTAAGAAACGAGGAGTTCAAATAAACTAAGCTTGTATTCCTTGGAATTTAGAAACATATTGGATGATTTGATTGATGCATTGAAGATATTAAGGAGAAATTATTCCTGCCAGTTAGGGAGCCTAGGACTGGGGACGTTATTTAAAAATTAGAAACCAATCTTTAAGGATTGAAATAAGGAAACCTGGAAGATCACCTGGCATCAACCTAGGCACCGGAAACGGCAATGACACCCCCAGCCCTGTTGACCCTGCAAAGTCCTCCTTAGTAAAATCTGGGGGCTTATGCCAAAATGAAGAGAGCTGTCCCACAGACTGGTCATGTAGCAGTCTGACAAAGTCATCCTCACGGAATCATACCCACAGACAATGTCCCTGACACCACTATCACCATCCCTCGGTATGTCCTGTCCCACAGACAGCACAGGCTCATCAGAGGTGGCGGCACAGTGGTATACAGTCGGGAGGGAGTTGCCCTGAAGTCCACACCATCGACTCTGGATCCCATGAAGTCTCATGGCATCAAGTCAGACGCAGACAAGGAAACCTCCTGCTGATTACCACATACTGCACCCCCGCTTCCCCCTCAGCTGATGAATCACTACTCCTCCATGTTGAACACCCCTTGGAGGAAGCACTGAGGATGGCAAGAGCACAAGATGTACTCTGGGTGGGGGGGCTTCAATGCCCACCGCCAAGAGTGGCTTCACTACTAACCGAGTCCTAAAGGACATAGCTGCTAGACTGGGTCTTTGGCAGGTGGTGAGGGAACCAACAAGAGGGAAAAACCTACATGACCTTATCCTCGCCAGTCTACCTGTTCCAGATGCATCTGTCCATGACAGTATTGGTAGGAGTGACTACCGCACAGTCCTTAGGGAGACAAAGTCCCGACTTCACATTGAGGATTCCCTCCATCGTGTTGTGTGGCATTACCGCCGTGCTGATTGACTTCAATTTTGCTAGTGCTCTTTGTTGCCACACTTGGTCAAATGCTGTCTTGATGTGCCTTGAAGAGAGAAGTTTGCAGGGCTATTAGGAAGAGGGGCTAATTGGATAGCTCTTTCAAAGAACCAGCCCAGGTACAGTGAACTGAAAGGCCCTTTTCTGCTCTGTATCATTTTATTATTCCATATTTAGAAAGAGAGATGGAATAAGTGCAGGGAACTATAGACCAGTTGGTTTAATGTCAGTGATAGGAAAGATAATGGAATCCTTACTCAAAGACATGATAGAAAACATCTAGAAACCGATTTAAAAAGGAAAGGGCTTTCCTTGCCAGCCTTATTGGATTCTTCAAATAAGTAACAGATCGGGTAAATGAGGGCGATGCAATAAAAGTAATATATTTGGATTTCAAAATTCCTTTGATAAGCGACCACTTTGTCAACTCACAGCATCACAGAATGGGTACAACACAGAAGGACTCACAATAAAGTCAGAGCATGTGGTGTCAGGGAACAAATAGTGGCATACCAAGCTCACTAGAAAACAGTACGTGTTAACTCAGACTGGAAAAAGGTGGGAAGTGGTGTTCCACAAGGATTGGTACTGAGACCACTGTTGTTCACCATTTTTATGAATGACTTGAACTCAGGAGTCAGAGGTACAAAATCAAAATGTGAAGACAACGCCTAGTTATGGGGTTCAGTTAATACAAAGGAGGACTGTGAGAGATGGTAGAGCGACATTAATAAACTTGCAGAATAGGCATGTTAATGACAAATGAACTTCAATATAGCTAAGTGTGAGATTCTACATTTTGATAGAATAAAAGGGCCACTACTCCTTTGAAAATAATAGTTTAAATGGCGTAGAGGAGCAGAGGGAGCTGTGGGGACAGATACACAATGAGTAAAAATAGTGACACAGGCTAGTAAGGGCAAAAAGAAAGGAAACAAAGCACTGGAGATAATTTCAAAAGGATAGAATTGAAAATCAGAGAAGTTTACCTTGGTTCCAACTTGGAATAGTTCTGGCCTCCATATTTTAAAAGGGATATAAGGGCACTGCTGAAGTTATAGAACAGGTTCACTTGACTAATATCTAAACTAAGAAGTTACACTTATCAGGTAAGATTGACCAGGCTGGCACTCTTTCCTCAAGTCTGAGGATGATCTTTCTTGAAAATTATGAAAGGATTTTGAAAGGGTTAAAGTAGAGATGTTTTTGCTTGTGGGAAAGACCAAAACTAGAGGCCACAAATATAAGAGAGTCACCAATAAATGTAATTTCTTTATCCAGAGAGTGGTTAGCATGTTGAACATGCTACGACGAAGATCATTTGAGATGATTAATATAGGTGCACTTAAGGGAAAAAGAGATTAAAAAACATCTGAGTAAGAAAGAAATAGGACCTTTCATCAAGGATATTTAAGTGTCTCTTTCTCTCCACAGATGTTACCAGAACTGCTGGTATTTCCAGCATTTTCTATTTTTATTTCAGATTTCCAGCCTCCTCAGTATTTTGCTTTTGAAGTCATGATGATGAAGTTATAATAGAACACTAGTTTAGCCTCAGCTGGAGTATTGTGTCCAATTCTGGGTACTGTACTTTAGGAATAATGTGAAGACTTTAGAGAGGATTAAGAAAAGGTTTATGAGAATGGTTCCAGGGATGATAGACTTCAGTTAGGTGGGTAGATTGGAGAAGCTGGGGTCGTTCTCCTGAGAGAAGAGAAAGTTGAGACGAGACTTGATTTAGGTGTTCAAAATCATGAGTGGTGTAAACAGAGTATATAGAGAAACTGTTCCTGTTGGCAACAGGGTCAAGAGCCAGAGGACAATGATTTGAGATGATTGACAGAAGCAATGGCAACATGAGGAAAAATCTTTTTACTCAGTGAAAGTAAATCTGGAATGCACTGCCTGAGAGTGTAGTGGAGGCAGGCTCCACTGAGGCAAAAGGTAATAAGCACCTGAAGAGAAAAAAGTTGCAGGACTATGGTGGAGGAGTGGGACAAGCAGAGTTTTTCTGACTGAGTTGGCATGCACACAATGGACCGAAAAGCCCTCCTGTTCTATAACCATTCTATGATTCATTAACAGTGGGATCGAGCTCAGTCTCGGTGTTTCACACTCTCGCACATTTTGGTGAGTTGCCAGTGGTGTCTGGTGCCAGTGGAACTGTCTCTCAGCAGGTGGTGTCATCAGGATTTGAGGGGAGAAAGCCAGTTTCTTTGAAAAGATTGAAAAGTTTCTTTGTTATTGGGTCAGGCAGTGGATTGACTTTGTCAGTATGCAGCTTTACCCTCTTACATTGAGTTTCCGTTATTGACTATGGTGCAAGAGGGTAGGATGGAGGGCAGAGATTAGGGACAGTGACCACTGAGGTTAAGGTCATGCTGGAGTACAGAGTCTTACAAGCCTGTGGAGTTCGGCATTTTGCTAAAGCTTGGGATCTCACCAGCCCAAGTAGCTCGGGGTCTCAATGGCCTCCTGAGCTGAGGGTCTCACTTTAAGTCAGGATTTCACTGGCCTGTCACTTTCACTTGGAGGCAGGTTACTCGATCCTAAAGGAAAGCTGAATGGGATGAGGAAACTCCAAGAATAGAAAGGGAACAAGTGCCTTTCAGTGATTATCACGGTTAACCTCTGTGACCAAGACTGATCTTTATTCAATCTGTGTGTTCTGTAGATGAAGAGAAGAGCATTGCCTCTGATGAAACTGCAGGAATCGAACCTAAGAGTTTGTTCTTGCCTCTTGAACCACAGTTATCGCAAGTTCGAATGCCAGCTTTCAACTCTTATTTAACAAAATCTCAGGTTAGTGTGGACATATGGACAAGATTGAAATGATGCAGAATGGAATGTAAATTAAAGCATTGGTGAGGTCACCACTAGAGTACTGCATACAGTTAAGGTCATCACATTACAGGACTGATGTGGTTGTGATAGAGGTGGTCCAGAGGAGATTTACAACAATGTTGCGAGGACTGGAGCAGAGGAATAGGAGTAGGCCATGTAGCCCTTCAAAGCTGTTCCACCATTCAGTGAGATCCTGGCTGACCTGTGACCTAACTCCATATACCCACTTTTGTCCAAATCCCATGATACTTTTATTGCCCTCGCTGCTGACTCCACCCCTCTCTTGGCAACAGTCTGATGTTAAACCAGACTGTTCACAACCTCAGTGTCACATTTGATTCAGAGCTGAGCTTCTGATCCAATACACATGCCATCACTAGGTTTGCCTGTTTCCATCTCCATGACATGCCTGACTTCATCTCTACCTCAGCTTATCTGCCGTTGAAACTCTCATTCATTACTTTATCATCTTTATTACCTCTAGACTCAATTATATCAATGCATTCCTAGCTGGTCTCCCACATTCCACCTTCCATAAACTTGAGGTCATCCAAAGCTCTACTGCCTGTGTCTTAACTCGCACCAAGTCCTGTTCCCCTATCATTACTGTGCTCCATGGCCAACATGGCTTCCCCATCGAACAACATCTTGATTTTAAAATTCTCATCCTTGTTTTCAAATCCCTCCACAGTCTCATCCCTCCCTATCTCTGTAATCTTCTCCAGCCCCACAACCCTCTGAGATACCTGCACTCCTCTTGCGCATCCTCAATTTTAATAACTCCACCATTCATGGCTGCGCCATCAGTTGCCGAGGTTCCAAGCTCTGGGATACCCTCCCTGGAATACACCTCTCCGCCTCTCTACCTCACTTTCCTCCTTTTAGACACTCCTGAGAACCTAAGTTTTTTCCAAGCTTTTGGTCATCTGACCTAATATCTCCTTATGTGGCTCGGTGTCATATTTTGTTTAATAATGCTCCTGTGAAGTGCCTTGGGAAGTTTCATTAATTTAATGGCACTATATAAATTTAAGTTGTTGTTATAAAAAATCTATCAATCTTGGTGTTAAATTTAACAAAGCTCCAACATCAATGGCTATTTGCAAAAGAGAGTTTCAAATTTCTAACACCCTTTATATGTAGATATATTTCCTAAAATCACTGCTGAAAGGTCACACTCCAATTTTTAAACTTTGCCTCAAGCCCTAGATTTCCCAAGCATCAGAAATAAATTCTTCCTATTCCACCCTATCTGTTCTTCTTAATATCATAAATACTTCAATCAAAATACCCCATTAACCTTCTAAATCCCAGGAAACAGTGCAATCACTCCTCATAATTTACCCCTTGGAGCTCGGATATTCATACATGAACACATTACTCAATTGTGTGGTGGGCAGACCGTCTTTTGGACTGATGTTAGCATCTAATTAGTGGAAAATACCACACACATCGCCACTGCAGAGTAGCAGTGTGAAATGGCTTGCTTAACCTGGTGTTCAAATTTTCGAGACATTTTGCCTTTCCAGGGTAATTTGAGGTAGACCGGGCGTTTTTCAGGTCTGAAAGTAAATTTCAGTACTGCTGCGATGCCAGTTATGTAGGCCGTGCATCCCAGCAATTGGCTAATCAAATTAAACAGCATGTTCCTTCAGTTGTTCGAAATAGACAAGTGTACTCAATCAGCCTGTGCTTACAAAACCCAAAACAAAGTACCTACTGTTAGATATGATTCCGTGATTGTGCAACGCTTGATGAACAAACCTGAGCCTGGTAGTAACCACACTAACAACCAGTTTAAGATAAGCAATCGAGCTTGTAATATGGCTCATTTACGCTTGCTGGAAGTGATATACATTAATATACAGGGAACCGTTCTCTGCAAACAAAAGGAAAATGTTCTAGCTTTGCGGCTTTTTTGAATTACCTGAGAACTTTAGTTCCTATAGTTCTCTATGGCAAAGCCTCAGAGTCAACTTGCCAGCCAATTAGCACTCTCTTCTCCTGTAGTATAGATTGTTGTGATCATTTAAAATTAGGTATTCTTGTGTTTGTCCTGATGAGTGCAATATGAAAAGCTTCAGCAACCTGTCTCTCTTTTCAGCAATGTTCAAACTCTATACTACCAAGCCGAGGTTTGCCTTCCTCACTTTTGCCTACATTAAAATCCAATTGCCACAGTTTTTCCCATTCACTTAATTTATCACAATCTCTTTGTAATTTTACACTTTCATCTACACTGCTTACAATGTCACCTATCTTTGTGTCATCACAAATTTGGATATTTTGCTTTTTATCCCATCATCTAAGTCATTAATAAATATGATAAGTAGTTGAACCCAACGCAGATTCTTGTGGGACACTACTCATGCCCTACCAGTTAGAGTACCTCTCCATTGTGTGGGAGCTTGTGGATAGCAAGCGGGAGGATCAATTTGTGATGATACAAGCAGTGTGGATGAAAGTATAAAATTACAAAGAGATGGTGGTAAATTAAGTGAACGGTCAATACTGTGGCAATTGGAGGATGAATTGGAGACGCCCAGGCGCATAAAGGAGAGGGAGCAGTATCTTGACAGTTTGCTCCAGACCTTGTAAAGAGTTGCAGAATGGTTTGGTGTGGCCAAGAATGTGCAGAGCAAAGGGAACTCCAGGTGAGATAGAGAACAAGGAACTAAAGATCTTATTTGACAACTACAATGTACTTGCTACCTGCATGGATGAGAATAAAACCTGTCAGAGGGACACCAAAACATGGACCAAAGGAGGGGAGAGGAGGAAGGGAAATGTATGTTGTAGTTGTAGGGATTTCAATAATTAGGGGGACAGATAGCAAGCACCCTTTGTAATCAGGATCAAGAGATACATGATATATCGCCTGCCTGGTTCCAGTTTGAGGGACTTCTCGAACAGGTGTGAAAGGATACTGCAGAAGCAAGGATAGAATCCATATTCGACCAACAATGTAGGCATATGAACAAGGAGCAGGTGTCGGCCATTCAGCCCCCCAAGCCTGCTCTGCCATTTAATAAGATCATGGCTGACCTGATAGTAACCTCAAATCTGCATCCCACCTAACCCCGATAACCTATCATCCCATACTTACCAAGAATCTGTCCACCTCTGCCTTAAAAACATTCAAAGACTCTGCTTCCACCACCTTTTCAGGAAGAGAGTTCCAAAGACTCACGACCCACTGAGTGAAAATATTTCACCTCATCTCTGCTTTAAATGGGCGACCCCTTATTTTTAAACAGTGACCCCTAGTTCTAGATACTTCCACAAGGGGAAACATCCTCTCCATAGCCACCCTGTCAAGACCCTTCAGGATATTATGTTTCATTCGAGTCTCCTCTTACTCATCTAAACTCCAATGGATACAAGCCTAGTTGTCCAACTTTTCTTCATAGACAACCCATCCATTCTAGGTATTAGTCTTGTAAACCTTCTCTGAACTTCTTCCAGCGCATTTACATCCTTCCTTAAATAAGATGACCAATTCTGTACACAGTACTCCAAATGTGGTCTCACTAGTGCTGTATACAACTGAAGCATAACCTTTTTTTATCCAATTCCCCAACAATAAATGATAACATTCTATTCGCTTTCCTAATTACTTGCTGTACCTGCAACCTAGCCTTTTGTGATTCATGCACTAGGACACCCAGATCCCTCTGCACCTCAGTGCTCTGCAGTCTCTCACCATTTAGAGTGCAGCTCCCACAACACTCAAGAAACTTGACACCATTCAGGACAAAGCAGCCCACTTGGTTGGCACCACATCCACAAACATTCACTCCCTTCACCACCAACGCCCAGTAGCAGCAGTGTGTACCATCTACAAGATGCACTGCAGGAATTCACCAAGGCTCCTTAGACAGGACCTTCCAAGCCCACGACCACTACCAACTACAAGGACAAGGGCAGCAGATAGATGGGAACACCAGCCATCCTGGAAGTTCCCCTCCAAGTCACTCACCACCCTGACTTGGAAATACATCACCGTTCCTTCACTGTCTCTGGGTCAAAATCCTGGAACTCCCTCCCTAACAGCACTGTGGGCGTACCTACACCACATGGACTGCAGTGGTTCGAGAAGGCCGCTCACCACCACCTTCTTAAGGGCAATTAGGGATGGGCAATAAATGCTGGCCAAGCCAGCAAAGCCCACATCCCGTGAATGAATAAAAGAATGTTTCTCTTTTATTCTTCCTGCCAAAAAGGACAATTTCACATTTTCCCATATTATACTCCATTTGCCACATCTCTGCCCACTCACTTAACCTATCTATATCTTTTTGTAACCTCCTTATTCTCTTCACAACTTACTCTCCTACCCATCTTTGTGCCATCACCAAATTTGGAACCATCCCTTCAGTCCCTTCATCCAAGTCAGGTATATAAATTGTAAACAGTTGAGGTCCCAGCACTGATCTCTGTGGCACACCACTCGTTACATCTTGCCAACCTGTAAAAGACAAATTTATGCCTACTCTCTGCCCGCTGTTAGCTAACCACTCTTCTATCCATGTCAATATGTTACCCCATATACCATGAGCTTTTATGTTCCGCAATAACCTTTGATGTGACACTTTATCAAATGCCTTTTAGAAATCTAAGTACAGTACGTCCATCGGTTCCCCTTTATCCACAGCACAAGAACTCCAAAAAGTTGGTTAAACACGATTTCCCTTTCACAAAACCATGTTGACTCTTCCTGATGATCTTGAGTTTATCCAAGTACCCTACAATAACTTCTTTAATAATAGCTTCTAACATTTTCCCTATGACAGATGTTAAGCTAACTGTAGTTTCCTGCTTTCTGTATCCCTCCCTTTTTGAATGATGGAGTTCCATTTGCTATCTTCCAATCTAATGGGACCTACCCTGAATATAGGGAGTTTTGGAAAATTAAAACCAATGCATCATCTATCTCACTGGACACCTCTTTCAAGACTCTAGGATGAAGTCCATCAGGACCGGGCTGTTGTCAGCCCACCGCTCCAACAATTTATTCAGTACCTCTTCTCTGGTGACTGTAATTTTCCTGACTTCCTTCCCCACTTCCATTTCCTGGTTTCTCGCTGCTTCTGGGATGTTACTTGTATCCTTTATAGTTAAACTGATGCAAAATATCTGCTCAATTCATCTGCTTGTTTTCCATTATCAATTCTCCAGACTCACTTTCTATAGGACCAACGATCACTTTGTTAACTCTTTTCTTTATTAAATATTTATAAAAACTCTTACTATCTGTTTTTGTATTTCTGGCTAGCTTTCTCTCATACTCTGTTTTTTTCCCCCCTTATTAGTCTTTTAGTCATTCTCTGCAGTTCCTTATATTCTGCCCAATCTTCTGACCTTCCACCTGTCTTTGCACAATTATAAGCTTTTTCTTTAAGTTTGATGCTATCTTTAACCTTTCTAGTTAACCACAGATGGTGTGTCTGTCCCTTGGACATTTTCTTATTTGTTGGAATGTATCTATTCTGTGCATTTTGAAATATCCCCTTAAATATTAGCAACTGCATCTCTATTGACCTAACCTTTAACCTAATTTGCCAATTCACTTTAGCCAGTTCAGCTTTCATGCCCTCATAATTGCTTTATTTGAGTTTAAAAACATAGTCTCGGACCCACTCCTTTCCCCCTCAAACTGAATGTAAAATTCAATCATTTTGTGGTAGCTGCTACCTAGGAGCATCTTCACTATGAGATTATTAATTACTCCCATCTCATTGCACAATACCAGGTCTAGTATAGCCTGCTCTTTACTTGGCTCCACAACATGCTGTTCTAGGAAACTATCCCGAAAACATTCAATGTATTCCTTATCTAGGCTATCTTTGTCCATCTAACTTTTCCAGTTTATATGTAGATTAAAATCTCCCATGATTATCACCGTGCCTTTCTTAACAGGCTCCAATTATTTCTTCCTTTATGTCCCACCCTAACATGTGGTTACTGTTAGGGGGCCTGTACATAACTCACACAAGTGACTTCTTGCCTTTATCATTTCTCATTGACTCAATGACTGAGCCTCCACAGCCCTCTGAGTGAAAAAATTCCTCCTCATCTCAGTCCTACATGGCCTACCCCTTATTTAGAAACTGTGCCCCCTGGTTCTGAACCCCACTAAGCATCCTTCCTGCATCTAATCTGTTGAGCGCTTTAAGAATTTTGTATGTTTCAATGAGGTCACCTTATTCTTCTAAACTCTAGAGAATATAGGTCTAGTCTCCTCAATTCCTCCTTTTAGGACAATCCCACCTCCTGGTGATCAGTCTCGTGAACCTTCATTGCACGCCCTCAATGGCAAGTATATCCTTCCTTAGAGAAGGAGACCAAAACTTAGATAATACTCCAGGTGCGGTCTCACCAAGCCTCTATACAAATGCAGCAAGGCTTCTTCACTCCTGTACTCAAATCCTCTTGTAATAAAGGACAACATTTGCCTTCCTAACAGTTTGCTGCACCTGCATGTTAGCTTTCAATGAACAAGAATACCCAGGTCCCTCTGAACATCAACACTTGCTATTCCCTCTCATTTTAAGAAATACTCTGCCTTTCTGTTTTTCCTATCCAAATGGATAAATTAACATTTTTTCACATTACATTGCTTATGCCATGTTCTTGCCCACTCACTTAGCCTATGTCCCCTTGAAGCCTCTTTGCATCCTCCACACAACTCACATTCCCACCTAGGTTTGTGTCCTCAACAAACTTGGAAATATTACATTTGATCCTGTTATGATGGTGTGCTTTTTTTAAAAAAGTACAATTTCTAATTCTCCTTTTTCTGGCTGGATTTCAAAAAAAACCAATAAACACTAATCCTATTAAGACAGTGGAGGACTGCTAGCCAGCTGGAATATACAACTTGCGTTTCACTCAAGTGGACGAAAAGGGAACGGACATCCAACCCTCCCTCCCCCGAGGATTGTGATAGACGCCCGTCTCCCGTTGGCTTTCACGCCATCTTGAAACTCTTCAAAAGTTTCTGAGATGAGATATCAGATTGCAATTACCTGTTCTACAAAACAATGACTACAACAGACATGGTAATCAAATTCCTCAGGAATATACAGCCAGCAGGGCTTTTAAGAACTGTTTTACCAAGACAGAGTGATCACAAGGAGAGATCAGAATGCTGTACTGAAAAGCTGCAAGGAAGCTTTCTCTTTGCCGGAACATGGAGTCACCGCATCAAGACCAACCAAAGGACAGTTAACATATGTATTCTTTTGATTGTTTATCTTCTTCATAAACTGTAAAAGATCTTTAAGGCTACCCTCTTATTCTGCCATCAATACTAGTGTGTCTGTGTGTGTCTGTGTGTGGGCCCAGGGAATATGTGTGATGTATCTCAAAAATTTGAGCAATGCTGTTTCACGCTGCTACTATGCATTAGCAACACGAGTGGTATTCGCCACTAACAGGATACTACCGTCAAACCAAAAAGGTGTTTTGCCTATCACACAAAATAGTAATGTGGTATATGAATTTCAGTGCCAGTATGAAGCTAGGTATGTAGGCTGTACGTCCCAAAGACTGGTAGATCATATCAAACAGCATGTTCCCTCCGTTGTTTGAAACAGGCAGGGTACAGACCGTACCCAACCAGCTTGTGCGTGCAAAACTCAAAACACAGTGTCCAACATTAGATGTGATTCCGCGATTGAACAACATTTGCTAAATAATCCGCAGTATGCTAAATATTACACTGACAATCAATTAAAGATTGTCATCCGGACTCGCAGTGTGGCACATTTGTGCGTACTGTAAGCTACATATATTAACACACAGGGCCCTGTTTTTTGCAGAAGGAAGAACATGTACACACATCGCAACTGTTTCAGTTAAACAAAATAAGTGATCGCCATTCACTGGTTCATGCCTCAGAGTACTGTCTTGACCAATCAGAGTCAAGCTGTCTGGTTTAAATTTCAAACAATGCTTGTCAGTTAACTGTCAGTCACCATTAAATAGTGCATTCTCCATGGCAACGCCTCTACCAATCAGAGTCCACTTACCAACCAATCAGCACTCTCGCCTCATGCAGTATAAAGCTGTTGCTTCCCCTGACTTTGGTATTGTTGCGATTGTCCTGATAAGTGCAAGACGAAAAGCTTCAACCAAATGTCTTTTTTTTCAGCAATACTCAAGTTCTTTACTACCAAACAACTAAAGGTAATAAAGATGTGAATTTGTCTGCTTATTCCACTGAGCCCACCAATGATATGCAACATCAATTGCAAGCAGCCAACAAAAAGATATCCAGGAAGATGAGACATTTAACTCCAAATTGGATCAAATCAATAGTGAAAGTTCAGAGGTTATTAATCTATACAAATGTAAGCTGGAGCTTGCACTTGGAAGCCATGGAAGCACTCAAGCTTTCTTTCAGTAAAGATGTAGAGGCCCAAACTACACAGCTTCTGCAGCTGAAGAGTACCTTAGTAGAGCTTACAGTCAAACATCAAATGGAGCTTGAAAATAAGTAAGAGTTGGAGAAGTCTGTAAAAGAAAATGCTGAACTAAAAATCCAGCATTATCAGTCACACAGTACAACAAGCTACAGAGAGGGATTCACACATTAGACATGAGGCAACAAAAGGAAGTGATCCTGTAGTAAAGGATTGTGTGAACACCGTACTGCTTCTAAAGAAAGTACCACAGCAGCAGACAAAAGAGCATCTACCTGAAGAGGAACTGATGTTAGCTGTCTTTTTTCTTACTACTGAAAACTCTTGTAGTAACAATGCCTGAAGCAGATATTTGGAACTTTCAAGTAAGTCTGCAGACCAGAGTACGACACAGGAACTTCCTACAGATCCCGGTCCTGAAGTTTATTCCATTGTTGATAATGATGCAATCCTACTTTCTCCTGCTGACTCTGAAATCCCATAGTCTGCAGCGGAGCAGCCTTATGCTGAAGCTAAGGTGGAAATGACACCACTACCAGCAGAAAGAGAAATTCCTACCCTTAGGGAAGTAGGGAAGTCCTCCTTTCCTTGTATCCAGCAGTGTCTTCAGGATGTTTCTTGTTCTTCTTTTCCTCTACCAGATTTACTCCTGACACAGATATTGAATATTCTCTTGTTACAGCAGCGGTCAATGATACAGCTGCAAAGTTTTTAATAGGAGCCAAAAGAGCTGCATCTTGTCAAGTTGTGCTTTCACCTTTCTCTAGTGTGTAATGCAACAAAGATATGAGAGAGAGAGAGAGAATTTCAGCTAGTTGTCTTCCTTTTCAAGGGGTTGTGATCGTTCAAGTCCTGAAGGACTTCAATCACTTTTTCCTTGATTTGCTGCCTTTACATTTCAGGTCATTGTGAGAGTCACAGCCCAGGAGGCAGCTGTTGTGAGAAGCTGCTACCCCACTCCATCAATGTGTTTCCCTTCCAAGAGAACACAAACATCCCATATGTCCTCCAAGTAGAGCTGAGAACACTGTGGAGATTGACGCCTTTGGCGAAAGTGACTTGGAGAAGGAGGGAGTTGCAATTTGATGGAAACTGTAAATAGTACATGAGCTCAACAGTGTGGGAAAGGTGAACTCGGGAGATGTAGAGTAAAGGGTCAACTTTAATAAGAGCACACTAGCATGTGCAAAAGAAGCTATGTCACAGTGATGTAAGTCACTGAGTTAGAATGTTGAGTGGCATCTCAGAAGGCTGCACTAGCTATAGGTTAATCTTATTTAACCGTTGTAAATAATTAGCTTGTATATAAATGTTTTTGAATTTTGACCTTCACCTCCATATAGAATAAGAAGCTAACAGACCCTGGGACAAAAATCCGTGGGTACAAAACCCTGATCAGTATCTGCAGCTCGGCCTCCGGCTCAATGTAAGGACAAGCCTGGCAACTACAGTCCAGTCAGTTTAACTCTGGCTTTGGGAAACTTTTTAGAAATGATATCTGGGACAAAATTAACAGTCACTTGGACAGGTGTGGATTAACTAAGGAAAGTCAGCAGGGATTTGTTAAAGCAAATCATGTTTCACTAAGTTGATTGGGTTTTTTGATGAGGTAACAAGGAAGGTTGATGAAAGCCACAGAGTTATAACACAGAAGGAGGCCATTCCAGGTCAAGGCTACTCATAGCTTAATGCAGATGATGTGGGGAAGAACTATTTTTCCTGCCCAAAGCCTTAAAGCTAGTCCTTGTACAGCCAGCCAAAGGCAAGAGCTTTTCTTTGTTTACCTTATCCAATCTCATCTAACACCTCAGCCATGCCATGTGTCTCTGCACTGATTCCCTTTCTGGTGACTAATCGGCTCCACCCCTCCTCTTGCTATTCTCTTGCTATTTATATACCTATAGAAGACTTCTGGATTCCCTTTCATATTCGCTGTCAGTCTCTTCTCACATTCCTTACCTTTCCTATTTCCTTTTCCACGTCCCCTCTGAACTTTCTGTATTCAGTGTGGTACTTGGGTATTAGGCAGCTGACTTCTTAGCCCTAACACTCTCTCTGTTTCATCATCCAAAATTTCTTCTCATATTCTCTTTTTCATAGCTCTTACTATCCGTTTTGCCACCTTTTTTATTCTTGCTATCTTCCGCAGTCACCAGGACCTGTGCTATTCTTTTAGATTTTTGTATAATTTTTCTTCTAATTTTATATTGTCTTTTATGTCTTTTATTATCCATTGCTGCCTCTTGGCAAATCTTTTAGTTCCATACCACAAATTCTTTTTTAAAAACCTCCCACTGATCATCTGTCAATTTATCAATTAACAGATTTGCCCAAGTTAGGGGAGACAGTCTCTGTTTCATCACATCAAAGTCGGTTTTACCTAAATCTAGAACCTTAGGAACTGACCTGCATTTCTCCCTTTCAAACAGGGTTGAACTCAATCATAGTATGGTCACTATTCGATATATGTTCACGCAATCTTGCCCATTACTAATCTAATATGGCCTGCACCCTTGTTACTTCTAGGACATATTGTTACAGAAAACTATCCTGGACCCCACTCAGGAAAGTTGTAGCCTCCCTGGCATGAGCTAGTTTACTCATCCCAATGTATATGAAAGTTAACATGCTGCATTAAAACCACTCAGCCTTTATGACAAGCTTGTCCAATTTCAACATTCATGTATTCTGTCACTTCACAGACGCTATTATGGGATCTTTACACTCTCCCTCTACATTCTAAAATTCTTTTCTATTTCTCAATTCAACCCATAAATCACTACTGCCTGCTTATATCCTTTCTTATCAATGAAGTAATTTCATCCTTAATCACTGAAGATAGTTCCTTTCCCTTCTAGATTCTGTTTCCATTCTGGAGACCTGGTGTGTTCAGTTCCCAGTCCTGATTATCTTACGGCCATGTCTCAGTAATGCCTATCATGTCATACCCTCCAAGTTGAATTTGTGCCTGTAGGTCATTTAACTTGTTTGTTCTACTCTGAGTTTGCGTAAAGGATGCTGTTTTGGCCCACAAACCCGGAACCTGTGCTGCTAATCACACCATTTCTTATTTCTCTCCCCAATTAAATTACTTCACATATGTAGGTTTTCCTTTGCCTGTAGTGCCCAGCACAATTTATAACTTATACTCTACTCTCTTTATGTTTCTTTTAGAATTATTGTTTGTATTACCTATTCCATTTGACCCTCACTCTTCCACCACCTCTTCCTCGCCCCCTAGTTTAAAGTTCTTACAGCTGCTTACCTTTTGATCTATTGCCTATTCATCCTTTGCATCTGGACCCTGTTTGCAGTCTCATTCAGGTGGAGCCTATCCCATCAGTATAGCTCCTTAATAGTGCCAGTGTCTCATTAAATGGAGCCACTCTTTCCCACACTGTTCCACCAGCCACATGCTCACTACCCTAATCTGTTTATCGCTATGCTAATTTGCGCATGGTTTGGTCAAAAATCCACAGAATATGATGCTAGAGGTCCTGGATTTTAATTAAGCTCCTCTTACCCCCGGAACAGGATCTCTTGCCCACTCTTTCCTATGAAGTTGATCACAACGTGGGCAACAACAACTGGATCCTCCCTGTGCAATATCTTTTCAAGCCTGGTTACATTTGTCCCTCCCCCTTACACCAGATAGGCTCATATTATATGGGACTCTCAAACCAGTTTACATAGAATGCTACCTGCTTGCTCATTGTTGAATCCTCTACATTTATCATAATATGCCTCCCTTCCTCCTCCCTTTGGATAACACCTGCTCCAAAGGTGCCATGGTCTGCTTTCTTATGGCTGTCCTTCTGACTGTCTTTACCCTTATCCTCACAAGTACCAATACATGGTACCTGTTGGATAGGAACAGTTTTTGTGGATCCTTGTTCTCATCTGACTCCCCCTTGCTCAGTACACTATTGGTCACCTTGATACTGCACCTCTCGATGAGGCATAACCAAAGTCTGGAGCAAAATGCCCAGATACTTCTTGTCCTCCCTTATGTATCAGTCTCTCCAGCTCAGACTTGAGCCAGAGAGATATGAGGTGGAACCAGTTACCTCAGACATGTTTATTTGGGACAACCTTGTTGTCCATGAATTCTGACAAACTGTCAGGATACACAATCTACTCTACCATATCTTCATTACTTGTTGATGTATTTTAATGTTTATATTTTTAAAAACTAACGTACTAAGCAATAAAAAAAAATTAAATGTGTACAGCATCAAGTTTACACAAACTACAAGTGCTTAAGGCTAAAAAGAGCACCTCATTTCCCCCCTGCACCAAATTAACACACTCACTAAATTGTCAACGTCACACTCTGTTTACATTGCACTCTATGTTTATACACCCAAGCTCAGTCAGGTCCCAGCTTTCAATAGTTATACCCTATTCAAGCTATTACTTACAGCTAACTGGCTGTTAAACTGCTGTTATCTGTTAGAACCATAGAAAAGTTAAGATGCAGAAAGAGGTCATTCAGCCCATTATATCTGCGTCGTCCAAAAAGAGGAAAAATAAACCAGCTGCTCATTTCTAATCCCACTTTCCAGGACCTGGTCCGTAGCCTTACAGGTTACAGCACTTCAGATGTAGATCCAGGTACCTTTTAAATGCGTTGAGTGTTTCAACCTCAACCACTGCCTTAGGCAGTGAGTTCCAGATGCCCACCACCCTCTGAGTGAAAAAGTTTTTCCTCATGTCTCCCCCACCCCCCCAAATCCTTCTACCAATCACCTTAAATCTATGCCCCCTGGTAATTGAGCCTTCAGCAAGTGAAAACAAGTCTTTCCTGTCTACCCTATCTCGACCCCTCATAATTTTGTAAATCTCAGTAAGGTCACTCCTAAGCCTCCTCTGTTCTAAGAAAAACAACCCCAGCCTATCCAATCTTTCCTCAAAGCTGCAATTTTCAAGTCCTGGCAATAATTGACTTGCAGTTTTTAAAGTTCACCATTAAAATCTAAATAAATTTCACTTTGAGCAATTCTCCCATTCTCACCAAATTCTCAATTTTCCACTTTGTTCATGTTGCAGTCATTTCACGTTGCAATCTAGTTCAGCTCACCTGACAAGTTAGTGAAGATCAGGTTTTCTATTCCTCTGCATTTGTTCTCTCTCCACTTGCTGCAACCTAGCCTATTATCTATGTCCTTTAGTACTTTGCCAGCTCAGTAAATGGTGGTACTACTGAACCACTCTTGGTGATGGACATTGAAGTTCTCCACCCAGAGTATATGCTGCCACCTATAGCATTTCCATCAAGTGATGTTCAATATGGAGGAGTTTTGATTCATCAGTTAAAGGAAAACAATAGATGGTTATCCACAGGGGACTTCCTTAATAACTCCCAGTGCCACTTCTCCTCGATGTCCAAGAATGGCGCTGTCTGGGATGTTGGCTGATATTTATGATTCGACTTGTCTGTGGGACAGCTCTCCCCAGCTTTGGCACCAGTCTCACATGTTACTGAGGAGGACTTTGCAAGGTCAACAGAGTTATGTTTCTTTGGCGTGTCCTGATTCAATGTCAAGGTTGCAGTTGAATGGACGATCCAATTATATTTGTGTTTTCCTTTCTAGCGGTTTGATACAACTGAGTGGCTTGCTGTGCAACTTCAGAGGGCAGTTAAGAGTCAGCCTCGTTGGTGTGGATCAGGAGTCACATGTAGGACAGATGAGGTAAGGATCCTAAATGACATTGGTGAACCAATTGGATTTTTATGACAGCTTCACGGTCACTTGTACTAGTACCAGCTTCATATTTCCATTTTCTTGTTAAACTGAATTCAAAAACTGAATTTGTGTCCTCTGGATATTGGTTGAAACCTCTACATACTAGTCCAGTAACATAACCACAATGCGAGCATACTCTAAACTGTGCAGAAAGAAGCTTTTTTGGCTCTTTACACCTGGAGCAGATCTCTGAAAAAAGATATCTATTTAGTCATTTGCTCCATGCCTTTTTAAAATAAAATCAGAACTTTATGACATAGAGGCCTGTGGGTACATTTGCACCTTCCACCAGTGCCAGCCTATAATCAGCTCCCTGTATTCTTGACTGTCTGTCTTTCCTCCTATAATCTTTGGACCTTTGACAACACCGAACTAATTGTCTAATTTTTCATGACTTCTATTCTTTTAAAGCTTGGTAGCATTCTGCAGTGTGAACCATGTTCCTTGAACTCTGCAGTGTGAATTTTTTGTTACCAAGTGTTGCAACACAGGAAAATGCGTCCAGACAGATGTGCATGCTCCACACCAGCCTCCTCCCACCCTACTTCATCTCGCCCCATCAATATATCCATCTATTTCTTTCTACCTTATGTGCACAGCTATCTTCCCTTTAAACACACCAGTGCTGTTCACCTCAGCTTCTCTCTGTGGTAGCGAGTTCCAGATTCTCACCACTGCCTGGGTAACAACGTTTCTTCTGAATTCCTTACCAGATTTATTAGTGACCATCTTGTTTATATCCCCTATTTTTGGTCTCCCTGCAGGAGAAAACTCACCGACTTCTACCCCATCTGTTTTTTTCTTTATTCATACAGAGGATGTGGCGTTACTGACAAAGCCAGCATTTGTTGCCCATCCCTAATTGCTCTTGAACCAAACAATTCAGAGGACAGTTAAGAGTCAGCAACATTGCTGTGGGCCTGGAGGACAGCAGATTTCCTTTTCTGAACTAGCCAGGTGGGCCTTCATGATAATCGATGATAGTTTCATAGTCTCTATTACTGAGACCTTATTACAGTCCAGATTTATTAATGGAATTTAAATTCCACCAGTTGCCATGGTAGGATGTGAACCCATGTGCCCAGAGCATTAGCCTGGGCCTCTGGATTACTAGCCCAGTAACATTGCCACTTCACCACCATCCCCTCCCCCTATTGTTATGATCCCAGCTGATGTTAGTACTGGACAAGTCAGGCCCCAGAGTGAAACTGGTTTGATAGATCCTAATGTTTTTTTTAGAAACCATGGAAGAAAGTTACTGAACAAATTCACAGGAATCTGCTAATAAGCTTTTAACACAAAGAATAAAATATTTATTAAACAAGGCAAATGAGCTATATTACAGATAAAAAGTTTAGAAAGATCTCAATACAAACACAAGAAGACACTTCAAATACACGCTATGCCTCAGCAATATCTTTACACACACATAATCCAGTGAAGATTTACCACCAGCATGACATAAAGGCTTCTCACTTGGGAATGGCACAGTTGCAAATGGTTTTCTTCCGGATGATTCCTAAGCATTCACTTGATACCCCTCACCCAACTCGTACCTCTCCCCAAAACACCCAACAACCACACTCTAAGTTCACTGTTTCTTTGACAGCAGAGAAAACAAATGAAATTAAAACAGAAAATGCTGGAAAAACTCAGCAAGTCTGGCAGCATCTGTGGAGAGAGAAACTTAGTTAACGTTTCAAGTCTGTATGACTCTTCTTCAAAACAAACAAACAAATTACCTAAACTCAATCTTCCAGTAGCACCTCTACAAAATTGATCATTTTACTGAGTCCTATAACTAACTATTCGGTCAACTACTGTCCCCAATAGCCCTGTAGCCTTTCTTGTGAAAGAGCTTACAATTCATGTCCCCTCCTTTTGACAAACACTGAACTCTATCCCCTGTCTTTTCTCTGTGTTACTTGACCACTATCGCTAGGTAACAGTGACGTTTTTTTTCTACTTTGTGTTTTTCTCCCCACAATCACTGAACTTATAACCCCTTTTAACCCATCTCTTCAACTTCAGGGATTGTAAAACATAATTAAAAATGTATATACACAAACAAACCCAAATGACCTGACCTTTTAGTCAGAAGTCTATCCAAACTCTCAGGCACCAAGGCTCACAAACAAACTACATGAAACTAAAACTATTTCACCTTTCTTAACACACAAATATGTACATTCAACTTAAAAATGATATATTGTTCATAACAATGTTAAGCTCTTCATAATCTTGGGAGTTAGGTCACTCCTCAATCTCCTCCAGCAAAAAAAAGCACCAACCTGTTCAGTCTTTCCTGATCGATATAACCTCTTAGTCCTGGTATCATTGCAGTAAATCTTGTTTTTACATTTTCTCCTATATCCCTTTTGTAATATGGAGGCTAGAACTGCTCACAGTACTACAGATTAGGTGTAACCAAGGTTCGATATAAGCTTAACATAAAACATCTCCACTTCTTGATTCTTTTCCTCTGGAGATGAACCCCCCTCCCCGCCCAACCCATGTTTTGTTTTTTTTTATGGTCCTGTTAACCGATGTTGCTACTTTTACTAATTTGTGTATATCTACCCACTCTATTCCTCTATCTCGTGTAGACTCTTACTTTCCAAGGAACACAAGGATCCTTATTCTGATTTTTGCAGGCCGAATAAATGGAGTCGCCATGTTTTCTGGGTTGATTGATGTGCCACGATCTACAGCATATTACATCTAAAGCATGACCCTTATCCACCTTAACATTACATTTAATAAGGTTGACTAAGCATGATCTTCCTTTTTGGAACCTGTGCTATCCCAGTATTGGTGCCACTGTCCCATGAAATGGAACCCACCCTTCCTTATGCAAGTTTTTCAGCCACGCATTCACCTTCCTGATCTGCCTATCCCTATGCCAGTTATCACGTGGCTTGGGTAGTAACTCCGAGATAAGCACCTGTGAGGTCTTGCCTTTTAATTTAGTTCCTAACTTGCTCCAAGATATTCTTTACTTTTGCGCCAGGTAGGCAACGCGTCTTTCTGGGCTCTTGGTCACTATCTGTCCCCATGATTAACAAATCCACATATAACTATAGCCTTTCTGTTCTACCCACCCACCCCTCCACCCATTTCCCCCTGTTTTCCCCCCCTCACCCTGACTGTGCTCTGTCCATAGTGCCATTCTGGCTGTCCAATTCACAGCCTGTATCCTTACCGGAGAGATAGCAAGTACATTGTACCACTTGGACAGGACCAGTGTCTGCAGGACCACCTCCTCTGTCTTCCCTCAGTTTCCCCTATATTGCTGACTGTCCCCTACCTGCGCCTGCACCTGCACCAATGGAGTAGACTATCCAAAAATTCCTCTCCCTCCCTTATATGGTTCAATGCCTCTATCTCACACTCAGGCTCATATTTGATGTCTCAAGGCAGAGACATTTCCTGTTGATATGACAATCCAAGACAGCCTTGCTGTCCACAAGCTCCTATGTATTTTAATCCTGACACACAACTTGCTCTACCATTACTTGTTAATATTTATTTGTATTATTTTAGTTCTTGATATAACACAATTACTCAAGAACTAGATTATATTTAGATATTTGTATTTAGCTGTTTTTAAAAATTAATTTGTGGGTTTTTTTATTCATTCATGGGATGGGGGAGTCATTGGCAAGGCCAGCATTTATTGCCCATCCCTAATTGCCCTTGAGGACTGAGTGGCTTCTTAGGCAATTTCAGAGTCAGCCACATTGCTGTGGGTCAGGAGCCACATGAAGACCAAGTAAGGACAGTAGATTTCCTTCCCTAAAGGACATTAGCGAACCAGATGGGTTTTTATGACAATCAACATCATTAGACTTTTTTAATTCCAGATGTTTTATTGGATTCAAATTTCACTATCTGCTGTGGTGGGATTCGAACTTGGGCCCCCAGAGCATTACCCTGGGGTCCAGTGACAATACCTCTAGGCCACTGCCTCCCCCTTGATTTTATTTTTCCATTATCTCCTTTGTTTTATAATTTCCTTAACTCTTATTTATTATTTTTATATGTCAGATTTTAATTTAATGCACATTCAGAACCCTTTAAGGCTAGTATCCTCTATTTGGTTAATAATTTTATTCCCAAATTCAATTAACAAAACACTGAAATTAACTATATAATAAATTAAATACATGGTTATAAAAGAAATTAATCACCTAGCCATATTTTGTCAGCTCAACTCTTCCTCTGACATCATTTCTTCAGATCCTTCCCTGTGGCCCGAAGAAAGAAAGAAATTCTGCTCCCCATCATTCTTCTCATATTTTAAGGCCTCTAACCCCAATCCTTGTAGAATGAACCTTGACCCTTCCCCTGCAGAGTGAAGCTTGACTTTTCCCGACTTTGGGATGAAATGTTAAACCTGGGCCCTATCTGCTCTCTAAGGTGGATGTAAAAGATTCCACAGCACTATTTGAAGAAGAGGGGGGGAATTATTCCTGCTGTCCTGGCTATTAGTTATTCTTCAATAAACATCAGGAAAACAGATTAGCTTGTCATTATTGCATCACTTTTTGTGGGAACGTGCGCAAAATTTTCTACATTACGACAGTCACCCCACTTCAGAAGTACGCCATTGGCTGTAAAGCCCTTTGATCCATCCTGAGGCTGTGAAAGGCACTAGATAAATGCAAATTCTTTTGCAGAATGAACCTTGACACCTCCTTCCACTGTGTGAACCTTGGCCCTTCCTTCTGCAGTGTGAAGCTTAGCCATTTCAGCCGCAGCTCAACTGGTTTGTCTTGTCCCTTGAGTCAGAAGATTATGTGTTGAAATCTCATTCCAGAGACTTGAGCAGAAAACCCTAGAATGATACTCCAGTGCAGTGGGAACATAGGAATATAGGAGTAGGCCATTCAAGCCTGCTCTGCTGTTCAATAAGATTATGGCTGATCTGGTTGTGGTCTTATCTCCACTTTCCTGTCTGCTTCCTGCCCCCCCACAAATGTTGACTCCCTTGTCTATCAAAAATCTATTTAATTCAGCCTTGAATAAATTCAGTGACTAGTCTCCACTGCTTCCTCGGGAAGGGAATTCCACAGACTAACCGCCCTCTGAGAGAAAAAATTTCCCCTTATCTCCGTCTTAAAAGGGAGACCTCTTATTCTTAAACTGTGTCCCCTAGTTCTAGTCTCTCCCATAAGGGGAAACATCCTCTCAGCATCCACCCTGTCTAGTCCCCTTAGGATCTTATATGTTTCAACAAGATCACCTCTCATTCTTCTAAACTCGAATGAGTATAGGCGCAACCTATCCAACCTTTCGTTATTAGATATGCCCTTGATCCCAGGAATGAGTCGGGTAAACCTTCTCTGAACTGCTTCTAATGCAATTATATCTTTTCCAAAAAAGGAGTCCAAAACTGTACATGGTATTCCAGATGTGGTCTCAGCCAGACCTTGAACAAGTGCAGTAGAACTTTCCTACTTTTATATTCTATTCCCTTGCAGTAAACACCAACTTTCCATTTGCCTTCCTAACCATTTGCTGTACCTGCATACTAACTTTTTGTGATTCATGTACCAGGACACCCAGATCACTCTGTACCGCAGAGTTCTGCAATCTCTCTCCATTTAAATAATTTGCTGCTTTTCTATTCTTTCTGCCAAAGTGGACAAATTCACATTTTCCCACATTATACTCCATCTGTCAAATTTCTGCCCACTCACTTAACCTGTCCATATCCCTTTGCAGACTCCTTATGTCATCTTCACTACTTACTTTCCTAGCTATCTTGATGCAGGTGGATAAGGTAGTCAGGAAGGCATATGGCATGCTTGCCTTCATTGGCAGGGGTATTGAGTATAAAAGCTGGGAAGTCATGCTGCAGCTGTATAGAACCTTAGTTAGGCCACACTTGGAATATTGCGTGCAATTCTGGTCGCCACATTACCAGAAGGATATGGAGGCATTGGAGAGGGTGCAGAGGAGGCTTACCAGGATGCTGCCTGGTCTGGAGGTTATTAGCTATGAGGAGAGGTTGGAGAAACTCGGATTGTTCTCACTAGAGCGACGGAGATTGAGGGGCGACTTGATAGAAGTTTACAAAATTATGAGTGGCATGGACAGAGTAGATAGTTAGAAGCTTTTTCCCAGGGTGGAAGAGTCAATTACTAGGGGACATAGATTTAAGGTGAGAGGAGAAAACTATAGAGGAGATGTGCGGCGCAAGTATTTTACACAGAGGGTAGTGAGTGTCTGGAATTCGCTGCCAGAGGAGGTGGTGGAAGCAGGTACGATAGTGGTGTTTAAGAGGCAGTTTGACAAATACATGAATCGGATGGAAATAGAGGGATATGGACCCCGGAATTGCAAAATGTTTTAGTTGACGGGCAATATGATCGGCGCAGGCTTGGAGGGCCGAAGGGCCTGTTCCTGTGCTGTACTTTTCTTTGTTCTTTGTTATCAGCAAAGTTAGCGACCGTACATTCAGTCCCTTTATCCAAGTCATTGATATAAATTATAAATAGTTGAGCTCCCAGCACTGATTCCTGTGGCACTCCTCTGGTTACAGCTTGCCAATTCAAAAAAGACCTATTTATTCCTATTCTGCTTCCTGTTAGCTACACCGATTCCTGTATCCATGATATAGTTTATCTTATATCAAGTGCTCTTACCTCTGTAATAACCTTTGATGGGGCAGTTTATCAAATGCCTTTTGGAAATCCAAGCACACCACATCTACATGTTCCTCTTTATCTACCTTGCTTGTTACTTCCTCAAAGAACTCTATAATAAATTAGTTAAACAAGATTTCCCTTTCACAAAACCATGTTGACTCTGCCTGGTCCCTTTATGATTTTCTAAGTATCCTGCTATAACTTACTTAATAAAGGATTCTAGCAATTTCCTGTTAACAGATGTTAGACTAACTGCCCTATAGTTTCCTGCTTTGTGTCTGCCTCCTTTCTTGAATAAAGTTGTTACATTTGCTATCTTCCAAATTCGCTGGGATGCTTCCAGGATCTAAAGAATTTTGAAAGATTATAACCAATGCCTTTCTGCAGCCACTTCTTTTAAGACCCTAGTATGCAGGCCATCTGGTCCTGGGGACTTGTCAGCCTCTAGGTGTAATTGTTTTCCCAGCACCGTTTTTCCTGGTGATGGTGATTGTTTTAAGTTGCTCCCTCCTTTTCACCTCTTGATTTTCAAGTATCTTTGGAAAATTTGCGAAGTCTTCTACAGTGAAGATAGACACTAAATACCTGTTCAATGCCTCCACCATTTCCTTGTTTTCTCAGTGCAGTACTGAGGGAGCACCCTCAGGGTTGCCATCTTTTGAATAAGGTTTTAAACTGGGGTCCCACCAGTTCCCTCAGGTAGACATAAAAAATCCCAAAGCACTATTTCAAAGAAGGGTATATCCATGGTATAATGGACATTATTTATCCCTCAATCAACACTAAAACAGACTACAAAAACAAAAATAGCTGGAAAAATTCAGCAGGTCTGACAGCATCTGCGGAGAGGAATACACTTAACATTTCGAGTCCGATGACTCTTCATCAGAACTAAGGAAATATAGAAATGTGGTGAAATATAAGCTGGCTGAGTGGGGTGGGACAGGTAGAGCTGAATAGAGGGCCAGTGATAGGTGGAGGCAAAGAAGAGATTGCCAAAGATGTCATAGACAAAAGGACAAAGGGGTGTTGACGGTGGTGATATTATCTAAGGAATGTGTTAATGGTGATATTAAGGGTAGAAAGCAGGACAAGCAAGTGACAGTTGGCCCTAGTGGGGGTGGGGTGGGGGGGAAGGGATCGAAATGGGCTAAAAGGTGGAGATAAAACGATAGATCAAAATAAATTTAAAAACAGGTGGGAAAAGAAAAATATATATAAAAATTATAAATGGTTGGAAAAGGGGGGATCGGAAAGGGGGTGGGGATGGAGGAGAGAGTTCATAATCTGAAGTTGTTGAACTCAATGTTAAGTCCGGAAGGCTGTAGAGTTCCAAGTCGGAAGATGAGGTGTTGTTCCTCCAGATTGCGTTGAGCTTCACTGGAACATTGCAGCAGGCCAAGGATGGACATGTGGGCATGAGAGCAGGGTGGAGTGTTGAAATGGCAAGCGACAGGGAGGTCTGGGTCATGCTTGCGGACAGACCAAAGGTGTTCCATAAAGCGGTCACTCAGTCTGCATTTGGTCTCTCCAATGTTGAGGAAACCACATTGGGAGCAGCGAATGCAGTAGACTAAATTGAGGGAAGTGCAAGTGAAGTGCTGCTTCACTTGAAAGGAGTGTTTGGGCCCTTGGACGGTGAGGAGGGGGGAAGTAAAGGGGCAGGTGTTAACATATGTTTTACATATATTTTTTTTTCCCACCTATTTTTAAATTTATTTCGATCTATCGTTTTATCTCCACCTTTTAGCCCATTTCGATCCCTTCCCCCCACCCCACCCCCAATAGGGCCATCTGTCACTTGTCCTGCTTTCTACCCTCAATGACACCATTAGCACATTCCTTAGACAATATCACCACCGTCAACACCCCTTTATCCTTTTGTCTATGACATCTTTGGCAATCTCCTCTTTGCCTCTACCTATCACTGGCCCTCTATCCAGCTCTACCTGTCCCACCCCCTTCAGCCAGCTTATATTTCGCCACATTTCTATATTTCCTTAGTTCTGATGAAGAGCCATCGGACTCGAAACGTTAACTGTGTTCCTCTCCGCAGATGCTGTCAGACCTGCTGAGTTTTTCCAGCTATTTCTGTTTTTGTTTCAGATTTCCAGCATCCGCAGTATTTTGCTTTTATACTAAAACAGACTAGCTTGTCTTTATCACATTTTTTTGTGGGAGCTTGCTCTGCACAAAATGGCTTCAGCTTTTCCTACATCACAATAGTGACTACATCTCAAAAGTATTTGATTGGCTGTGAAGCACTTTGCGACATCCTGAGGATGAGAAAGTTACTATATAAAGAAAAGGTTTTTTTGACTCTTTATTCTGCTGGGTGAATCTTGGCTCCTCTGCATTATGAACCATGGTCTTGCTCCCTGTAAAGTAAACTTTGGCCTTTCTCTCTACAGTGGGAATCTTGGCCTTCTCTTTGTTTACTCATTCCTTGCTCTGGCACACTGTCCTTTGAAGCTCCTCACGCTGATGCAGTTGATGTTGCCAACTATGTGACATTAGCGCTTCAGACTGCAGCCCATCACTGCTGGGCCTGGAATGCAATGATCACAAAGATAATAGTAGATCAAAGAGGCAATTCAGTCCATCTTGTGTCTAGCTGATCCTTAAATGGTTGCAGAGTTTTTATTCCCACTGCCCAGACATTAATGACTGTGAGAAGTACTGACCTCAGTCTTGAATTTGCTTTCAGTTTGTAATATGCCTCCATGTTCACAGGCTAGCTTGAAATAGCGCTTGCAATTCCACGTAATACCATACAGCGCTGTAAGGCTCTGTCTCATTTAAGTCTCTTCATGGTTGAACAAAGCAATAGCTTCTAACCTTTCTTCATAACTTGTTCCACTAGGGATCAGCTTCAAACTCTTTTTGATACCATATCTAGGGTGTGAATCTGAATGATTTCAGTCCAACATGTAACGAGGCATTTCTGGATCTATTCCTAAAAAAGGATGTGGACAAAATATATGATATAATGGGGAATGTGTAGGAAAAGCAACCATAAGATAGACTTAATATAGAACTACAAAAGCAGGATAAGGAACAATTAAAAGTAAAGATACCTGACTGGGAGGAATTTAAATGAGAGAAAAACGACACCAGCCTAGATTTAAAAAAAACAGAAACATTTACAAACAATAGGAAATGTTCATCTGGGGGATGATTCCGGTATGGAGAAGACACGTTCCCACAGGAATCTGGAGTTCCTTGGATTAGTAAAGAAATTAAAATGTAAACAAAAAAAGAGGCCAATAATACATAAAGTCAAGGCAAATGTGGAGGGCAAGCAAGAAAAAGAAGAGGGTGCAGGGGTTATGAAGAAAGATGGGTAAAGGGAATAGTAAGGGATTTTGTAAAACTTTAAAGGAATAGTTGAGGGCTGGGTCAATTAGAACTGAAACAGAACATCTTATGGAGCTTGAAGAAGCAGCAAATACTGAATGGAGACTTCAGGGATGGAGTATTCGGGAAGGCCCTAAGAGCAGATTTCCTCAGCTTCTGCTGAATTTATTGGCAGGACCTGATAAACAATTTTGTCTCCGTTTTCTTGCTGCAATCAACAGATTGACAGGCTTCAGAAAGGAAGGAGAGAGATGAGAAGGACTAGGTTAGTGGAACATGAAGACTCAGGATGGTTGGGGAGCAGATCGATTTACAGGGATTTAATTGTGCAGGGGACTTCAGAGGAGGAGCAAGCAGGTTAGCTTTGCGGGACTGGGTGAAGTACTCCTCCTTTCAGATCATAACCATTGCCCCCATTTCTGATATTTATTTCATTGTTGGTATTCATTCTACTATTCTTAGTAACACCTCCTCTAGACCCACCTTTTGCTTCTTTACTTGTTCCATTGCCACCTTTTTTTGCCTTTTACCATCATCCCTTTTGTCATTTAGTCTATTCAGCCTCCCATTCTATCCCAAACCTTTTATTCAAAAACAAAACACTGCTGGTGCTGGAATCTGTTCTGATGAAAGGTTATCAACCTGAAATACTAACTGTTCCTCTCTCCACAGATCTTGCCTGACCTATTGGATATTCCCAGCATTGTTTGTTTTTGTTTTGACCTCATCACAACCTCTCTTAACCTTTTCATTGCTAGTGGATTGTCAAACATTTTGTCCAGCTTCTTGGATGAGCCATAATGTCTTGCAGCTAAGCATTGCGAAGCCATTGTCTTCAGTCTCTGCTATACCAATGTATCTTTGACACCAAATCTGTTCTCCTCCTTAGCCACTGTCTCAGGTTGAATGAGATTGTTCAGACCTGCTCCATCATAAAGACTACCTCTTTCCACCTCCGTAACATTGACTGCCTCAATCCTTACCTTGGCCCATCTTCTGTTGAAACCAGCACCCATGACATTCTGCACCTTTATTCAAAATTCTGCCCAAATCCTGTCACACAAGTCCTACTCAGACATCATTCATGTTCATACATAACCCCCAGTCCTATGTCTCAAATGTAAAACATTTAATTCTTCATGACTTCATCCCACTCTATCCCTGATACCTCATTCATCCCAGTAACCTTCTCCTACAAACGCAACTGAACTCTCCATTCTTTTAAATTTGGACTCTTGTACCTTCTCCCCTTGTTTCACCACACCATTAGTGGTCATGCTTCACTGTCTAGACCCCTCTTTGTGGAACTCCACACCTAATTCCACTATTCATTCATCCTTCTGACACTTCTTATCACTCATCTCATGAGCTGAACCTTTGGTCACCCTCCTAATGACTCCATTGGTTTGGTGGCCATTTTTGTCCATTGCACCTCTGGAGCAACATTAAAGGTATTATCTAAGTGTAAGTTGTTGTTAGATTCTGTCTTATTTCTTTTGCATGCAGGTTCAGCAAACACACACTGGGGCAGTACAGAGCAGACCAAATAGTTTACAGATCCAAGGAATTCCCTTTCATCAGAGAAACCCTCCAGTAGCTGGAAAGATTCAGTAAGTACTTCCCCTCAGGTTGGGCATTGTCGTCAGTTCATTATCTTGATGGCCTGTGGTGTTGCACACCTTGTCGACATCATTCTTTTTTTATTAAGTTGGCTCTATCTCTCTGTCCATCATGCTGAGACGATGGGCACACTGGAAGAGAAAGACCACATTTGTACTCAGATTGGCAGAAATGGCTTTTAATAATAAATGTGTTTTGGGTTATGACAGAGGCAGAATAATGCTGCAGCTTCTGTAGATTCTCTTCCAATTGTTTGGTATCACAGTGTGATATAACAGTTATATAATATATAAAGTATTTTCAGGGATGTTGTTTTATGGTCATATTCTGGTGTTTGCACCTCCTGAATGACCTTCATTGGGATATTTACACGTTATTCATGGGAGACAAGCAGAGTGCAAGGTATGAGGTAGTTCTGGTGGGGGTGGAGGTTCTGTTGAATTTGACAGCAGGGCCTCACACTTCCTTGGCGTTGTGCTGCCGGCCATATTTTGGTTTACCTGGTGGGAAAACCCCAGTGACAACCACGAAAGAGTGAAGGGGTTGGGAGAGAGCTTGGCATTGCGAGGGAGAGATCGGGCAATGGGGAAAATCACCAATCAAGGCCGCGATTGCAGAAGAGAGGGAACTGCACCCTGGAAAGGCCAGGGAAAGCATTTGTGCTCTTACTGGCTAACTAAAAGTGCTATTAAAAGTGCTAACCTGCTGGAGCTGGCAGCTTCCACCTTCATCTCACTCTCAGGCTCCCTGAGCTATAGGAAACCTGATCTGCAGCAGTTAAATTTAAATCAGGCTCCTAATCACACTGTGGGTGACTGAATTAAATATGATAAGAAAGTGTCCTGTCCCTCTAACATGTGACACACTTACACCATACAACCTGTCACTGGCGACATGGTAGCAGGTGTGTTTATAGCAGATTAGGGTCAATGGCTCCTGATTTTTAATTCTTAGCATTTGCTTCCCCCACCCTGACCCTCTGCCACCTGTTGTCATGTGGGGGGTGGGGACAGAGGGTGTTGGAGGTTAATATCAAGGCATTATTCTGCAGTACAGAAGGAGGCCACGTGGATATCTGTCTGTGCCAACTCCTTGAAAGAATCACCCAATTCCTCCCACTCCACTGCATTTTCCCCATAACCCTGCACATTTCTACTTGTCAAGTATTTATCCAGTTCCTGTTTGAAAGCTGCTACTTTCAATACCCTTTAAGATAATGCACTCCAAATCATAAGAACTCACTACACGCTGTACCAATGACCAGATAATTGTGGGCTGCATTTTACATGCCCAAGCTAGGTGTGTTTTCGGCAACAGGGGGCATGTAAAATAGGGCAGGTGCCCACCCTACCATCCATCCAGGAAATGGAAATGGGGAAGGAAGTCAGGAACATTACAGTCACCAGAGAAGCGGTACTGAGTAAATTGGACCTGCGGGCTGATGGACTTCATCCTAAGATCTTAAAAGAAGTGTCAAGAGAGGCAGAGGTGGATAGATTCTAAGCAAGGGGGTGATAGGTTATCAGAAGTAAGTGGGATGCAGATTTGAGGTTACTATCAGATCAGCCATGATCTTATTAAATGGCGGAGCAGGCTTGAGGGGCTGAATGGCCTACTCCTGCTCCTTGTTCGCATATTCCCACCTACCTTGGAGCTCACCTCCATATGGTGGGGGGGAATGGGCATGCGCCAGAATTGGCAACGCACCCATCATAAAAGGGTCAATCAAACCAATTGACCCCGATAATACACTGCAAAAAACAGTTGGCGTGGACATTCGGGCGGGAGTGGGCAGCCCGATTTATGAAAAGAAATTCTTCAAAGGGCGGGAAGGAAGGAAGTTTTCTATCTTCGGGGGCTGCAGATTGGGGGTGGAACCTCCCCTTTCTTCCCACCCACCTGCTGCAGGAGGGCTTCCTGAAACAATATGTAGATAGTCCAACTAGGGAAGGGGCAATACTGGACATGGTATTAGGGAATGAACCTGGCCAGGTGGTCGAAGTTTCAGTAGGGGAGCATTTCAGGAAGAGTGACCATAATTCAGAAAGTTTCATGGTACTGGTGGATAAGGATAACAGGAGTCCTCGGGTTAAGGTGCTTAATTGGGGGAAGGCTAATTATAACAATATTAAGCAGGAACTGAGGAATCTAGACTGGAGGCGGATGTTTGAGGGTAAATCAACAACTCACGTGGGGGGGGCTTTCAAACGTCAGTTGATAAGAACTCAGGACCAGCATGTTCCTGCTTGGATGAAGGATAAGCATGGCAAGTTTCAGGAACCTTGGATAACGAAGGATATTGTGAGATTAGTCAAAAAGAAAAGGGAAGCATTCGTAAGGGCTAGAAGGCTGGGAACAGATGAAGCCCGTGGAGAATATAAAGAAAGTAGGAAGAAACTTAAGCAAGGAGTCAGGAGGGCTAAAAGGGGTCATGAAAAGTCATTGGCATCCAGGATTAAGGAAAGTCCCAAGGCCTTTTATACATATGTAAAAAGCAAGAGGGTAGCCAGGGAAAGGGTAGGTCCACTCAGGGACAGAGGTGAGAATCTGTGTATGGAGCCAGAAGAAATGGGAGAGATACTAAATGAGTACTTCTCATCAGTATTCACCAAAGAGAAGGACTTAGCGGTCGATTTGTCTAGGGAAGGGTGTGTAGATAGCCTGGATCATGTTGAGATCAAAAAAGAGGAGGTGTTAGGCGTCTTGAAGAATATTAAGACACCCTGGTCCACTCCTCCATCACCCCCTACTCCTCAACCCCCACCTATGGCACCTCCCCATGCCCACGCAGAAGATGCAACACCTGCCCCTTCACTTCCTCTCTCCTCACCGTCCAAGGGCCCAAACACTCCTTTCAAGTGAAGCAGCATTTCACTTGCATTTCCCCTAACTTAGTCTACTGCATTCGTTGCTCCCAATGCGGTCTCCTCTACATTGGAGAGACCAAACGCAAACTGGGCGACCGCTTTGCAGAACACCTGCGGTCTGTCCGCAAGAAAGACCCAAACCTCCCTGTCGCTTGCCATTTTAACACTCCACCCTGTTCTCTTGCCCACATGTCTGTCCTTGGCTTGCTGCATTGTTCCAGTGAAGCCCAACGCAAACTGGAGGAACAGCACCTCATCTTCCGACTAGGCACTTTACAGCCTTCCGGGCTGAATATTGAATTCAACAACTTTAGATCTTAAACTCCCCCTCCCCCCATCCCCACCCCGATTCTCCCCCCTCCCTTTTTTTTTTCAATAATTTATATAGATTCTTCTTTCCCCACCTATTTCCATTATTTTTAAATCTAAAACTAAAACTTTGTTAGTCTTTCCACCCCACCCCCACTAGAGCTGTATCTTGAGTATCCTGCCTTCCATTCTTAATTAGCACTTTTCTTAGATAATATCACCACCTTCAACACCTCTTTGATCCTTTTGTCTGTGACATCTTTTGATTATCTGCTCCAATCACTGCTTGCTTATCCCCACAATCACCCCACCCTCAACTTCTCTCTCCCCCCGCCCCCCACCTTAGACCAGCTTATATTTCACCTTTCTCCTAACTATACTCAGTTCTGCCGAAGGGTCATGAGGACTCAAAACGTTAACTGATTTCTTCTCCACCGATGCTGCCAGACTTGCTGAGTTTTTCCAGGTAACTCTGTTTTTGTTTTGGATTTCCAGCATCCGCAGTAGCTTTTAGCTTTTTGTTTTTATTATTGAAGAATATTAAGGTGGATATGTCCCCAGGGCCAGATGGGATCTACCCAAGAGAACTGAGGGAGGCAAGGGAGGAGATTGCTGGGGCCTGGACAGAAATCTTTGTATCCTCACTGGCTACGGGTGAGGTCCCAGAGGACTAGAGAATGGCCAATGTTGTTCCATTGTTTAAGAAGGGTAGCAGGGATAATCCAGGAAATTACAGGCCGGTGAGCCTTATGTCAGTGGTAGGGAAATTATTGGAGAAGATTCTTCCTGACAGGATTTACTACCATTTGGAAGCAAATGGGTGTATTAGTGAGAGGCAGCATGGTTTTGTGAAGGGGAGGTTGTGTCTCACTAACTTGATCGAGTTTTTCGAGGAAGTGACAAAGATAATCGACGATGGAAGGGCAGTGGATGTTATCTACATGGATATCAGTAAAGCCTTTGACAAGGTCCCTCATGGCAGACTGGTACAGAAGGTAAAGTTGCACGGGATCAGGGGTGAGCTGACAAGATGGATACAGAATTGGCTTGATCATAGAAGACAGAGGGTAGTAGTGGAAGGGTGCTTTTCTGAATGGAGAGTTGTGACTAGTGGTGTTCCGCAGGGATCAGTGCTGGGACCTTTGCTGTTTGTAGTATACGTAAATGATTTGGAGGAAAATGTAACTGGGCTAATTAGTAAGTTTGCAGACGACACTAAGGTTGGAGGAGTTGCAGATAGTGAAGAGGATTGTCAAAGGATACAACGGGATATAGATCGGTTGGAGACTTGGGCGGAGAAATGGCAGATGGAGTTTAATCCGGAGAAACGCGAGGTAATGCATTTTGGAAGGTCTAATACAGGTAGGAATTATAGAGTAAATGGCAGAACCCTTAAGTGCATCAACGGACAGAGAGATCTGGGCGTACAGGTCCACAGGTCACTGGAAGTGGCAACGCAGGTGGATAAGGTAGTCAGGAAGGCATATGGCATGCTTGCCTTCATTGGCAGGGGTATTGAGTATAAAAGCTGGGAAGTCATGTTTTGCTGTATAGAACCTTGGTTAGGCCACACTTGGAATATTGCGTGCAATTCTGGTCACCACATTACCAGAAGGATATGGAGGCGTTGGAGAGGGTGCAGAGGAGGTTTACCAGGATGCTGCCTGGTCTGGAGGTTATTAGCTATGAGGAGAGGTTGGAGAAACTCAGATTGTTCTCACTAGAGCGACGGAGATTGAGGGGCGACTTGATAGAAGTTTACAAAATTATGAGTGGCATGGACAGAGTAGATAGTCAGAAGCTTTTTCCCAGGGTGGAAGAGTCAATTACTAGGGGACATAGATTTAAGGTGAGAGGAGAAAACTATAGAGGAGATGTGCGGGGCAAGTTTTTTACGCAGAGGGTAGTGAGTGTCTGGAATTCGCTGCCAGAGGAGGTGGTGGAAGCAGGTACGATAGTGGTGTTTAAGAGGCAGTTTGACAAATACATGAATAGGATGGGAATAGAGGGAAACGGACCCCGGAAGTGCAAAATGTTTTACTTGACAGGCAATATGATCGGCGCAGGCTTGGAGGGCTGAAGGGCCTGTTCCTGTGCTGTACTTTTCTTTGTTCTTTGTTCTTTGATCCAGAGATACCCAAATTGAATTTTTTCAACTTCTAATACAATCTGTTAAAGTCCATGATATGTTCTTCCATAGAATGACCATCTGTTTCCCCAAATCTAGCAAATCCTCACCATGCCTCATTGGCATTTAATAGATCATTGTTCTTGTAAATTTTACCCAAGGACTCTAATAGAAGGTCCAAACCTCCATCTAACAGACATCATATAAGTAAAATCAGAAGTAATGCACTTGTGAGAAGTGACAGCTTTAAGGCCAAACATGTTTTCTCTTTGGTAAATCATAACCTGTGTCCACATATCAACTTCATTCTTCCACTCGTCATGTAGTTCAAAGTCTGAGAACATCGAAGGGTAATCCTACCCCGATAATTCGTACTTGCTTTCTGCCATTATCCACAATGGCTATGAGGATTTTAGCAGCAAGACTATCAACAGTAGAAACATAGGAATAGGCCATTCAGCCACTCAAATTCATTCCACAAGTCAGCTAGCTCATGGCTGATCTCAACTTTGAATACCCAACTTTGAAATCCCACATGTAACAAAAATCTATCAATCCTGGTGTCAGATTTGTGGGTACTCAGCATCTTTTCCCTTTTTCAGGGAGTGAGTTCCAGACTTCCGCAATGCTTCCAAAGATGTGAAAAATGTTTCCTTGTTTCACACTTGTACAATTTCATTGGAATTTCAAGATTATGCCTCTTTGTTCTGAATTCCCTGAGCAGAGGAGACAATCTCTCTGTACCTACCCTGTCAAATCCATGATCATTTAAAATACTTTAATCAGAGCACCCCTTAACCTTCTATAGTTGAGAGAATACAAGCTCTGTTTGTGCAACCTGATCATTTTTCTTTCGTATGTAAAACGCCAGAAGAAGGTAAAGTATGGACCATCTGATTTTCAAAGCACAAGCTGCATTTACTATGTCATAGCCGATCTGCCACATGTGCAGTCAATAAGTACAGTAAAAAAGCCAGACTCAGACAAGATTGAGAAGAAACTTCACTAGTGATGACTTAAATGGCAGTGTCTCAAAATAGGTCTTTATATTTTGTAATGTATTATAAATATTTGAAGCATTTATTTATTTGTTTTACTATCTAGAACTCAAAAAACAGCTATAAGCAGTGGCAACTTCTGGATGGACTGTACCATGTAAGTTTGGAGGGAGATTCTTGATAAAAAAATTCCTCAACTTGAGCAAAACGTTTTGTCAATGCAATTAATTGTTGTTTCAGAGTGGGATAAGTTTCATGTTGAGCTGCAATGTCGGCACAACTGACCAGTTCATGGACAGTAATGCAGAGTAGACCTCCGGACGTGTGCCCTTATCTGGGTTTGTGTGATTGGCACTGAAGGAAGAGTGAGGCAGTGTTGAGTGTTTGGGGCTTGTGTGTGGGAAGAGGGGTCAGGGGTACTTTGAAGAGGTGATAGGTGAATTGTTGATGTGTTTTTGGTAAACTTGATTACAGGGATCAAGATGAGAGGCCTATTCTGCGACCACGTTCAAGCACCATCTCTTCAAGCCGTTTTCATGCAAACCCTCTGCTGGAACACAGTGTTTCCTCTCTGTCCTACCCAGTCCATTCCGCACGACGACGCAATCCTCCTCGGACACTCCACCCAATACATTCGAGTTTATCCCACTCTGGAACTCCAGTTGGATCCATTGATGAAGTAGTGCGGGGAATACGGCTGTAAGTATGATGTATGAAAGTGTGGAATGTAGCAAAGTACAGAAATGGAAAACCAGAAATGGGATGTAACTGGCTTTTCCAAAATTAATGGCTTCAGTCAGCTGCTCCACCATAGATCTCTCAGTTTTCCCCTTAAATTCTCTCACATTATGTGCCTCCATTGCTTTTCATTTCACACAATAACCACCCTCAGCATAAAATAGTTCAGCCTGTATTGTGCACCTTACCCTTAGAGCCCCGTTCTCTGGTATAGAGTTTGTGACCATCTCCTATATCTCTGCACTCTTAAAGATATTGAATATTTGTTCTAATAACCTGTCTCCATCCTGGGATCACTTACAGTTCCCTTCCAGTTGATCACACTATTTCTTTAGTGTTGCAAACGCTGCTGTTGTGTTACCTACGTGGATGCAAATCATTGATGTAAATTGATCCTAACACTAATCTCTGGGCTTATCACTACTCACATCTCTCCAGACTGAAAAGCAACAAACTTTATCAAGAGCCTCCTATACGGCAGCTTACCGCACACAAGCTTTATTACATTTCCTTTTGCGCTAATTTGAGCTTATCCAAAAGTCTGCTGTCCATATCCTAACTTGCACTAAGCCCTGTGCACCCATCATCTCTGCGCTCATGTACATTGCCTCCCAGCCCAGTAACACCTCAAATTTAAAATGTGTTTAAATCCCTCCATTACCTTTTTAAATTCTTTCACAGGATGTGGGCGTCACTGGCTGGGCCAGCATTTTTATTGCCCATCTCTAATTGCCCTTGAGAAGGTGGTGATGAGCCGCCTTCTTGAATCGCTGCAGTCCATGTGTTATAGGTACACCCACAGTGCTGTTAGGAAGGGAGTTCCAGGATTTTGACCCAACGACAGTGAAGGGACAGCAATATATTTCCAAGTCAGGATGTTGAGCAGCTTGGAGGGGAACTTCCAGGTGGTGGTATTCCCATGTATCTGCTGACCTTGTCCTTCTAGATGGCAGTGGTCGTGGGTTTGGAAGGTGCTGTCAAAAGTGCCTTGGTGAGTCCCTGTAGTGCTTCTTGTAGATGGTACACACTGCTGCCACTGTATGTCAGTGGTGCAGGCAGTGAATATTTGTGGATGGGATGTCAATCAAGTGGGCTGCTTTGCCCTGGATGGTGTCGAACTTCTTGAGTGTTGTTGGAGCTGCACTTATTCAGGCAAGTGGAAAGTATTCCATCACACTCCTGACCTGTGCCTTGTAGATGGTGAACAGGCTTTAGGGAGTCAGGAAGTGAGTTACTTGCCACTGAATTCCTAACCTCTGACCTGCTCTTGTGACCACAGTATTTATATGGCTAGTCCAGTTAAGTTTCTGGCCAATGGTAACCCCCAGGATGTTGGTAATGGGGGATTCAGTGATGGTAATGCCATTGAATGTCAAGGGGCGATAGTTAGATTCTCTCTTGTTGGAGATGGTCATTGCCTGGCACTTGTGTGGCGCAAATGTTACTTGCCACTTGTCAGCTAAGCCTGGATATTGTCCAGGTCTTGCTGCCTTTGAACATGGGCTTTGCTTCAGTATCTGAGGAGTCGCGAATGGTGCTGAACACTGTGCAACCATCAGCAAACATCCCCGTTTCTGACCTTATGATAGAAGGAAAGTCATTGATGAAGCAGCTGAAGATGGTTGGGCCTCGGACACTTCCCTGAGGAACTCCTGCAGTGATGTCCAGGAGCTGAGATGATTGACCTCCAACAACCACAACCATCTTCCTTTGTGCTAGGTATGACTCTAACCAGCGGAGAGTTTCCCCTGATTCCCATTGACTCCAGTTTTGCTAGGGCTCCTTGATGCTGCACTCAGTCAAATGCAGCCTTGATGTCAAGGGCAGTCACTCTCACCTCACCTCTGGAGTTCAGCTCTTTTGTCCATGTTTGAACCAAGTCTGTAATGAGGTCAGGAGCTGAGTGGCCCTGGTGGAACTCAAACTGTCAGTGAGCAGGTTATTGCTAAGCAAGTGCCGCTTGATAACACTGTTGATGACCCCTTCCTATTACTTTACTGATGATTGAGAGTAATCTGATGGGGCGGTAATTGGACGGGTTGGATTTGTCCAGCTTTTTGTGTACAGGACGTACCTGGGCAATTTTCTACATAGCCGGGTAGATGCCAGTGTTGTAGCTTACTGGAACTGCTTTTATAGGGGCATGTAGGTACATCCACAGTGCTGTTAGGAAGGGTGTTCCAGGATTTTGACCCAGTGACAGTGAAGGAACAGTGATATAGTTCCAAGTCACCTTAACCTCCTCCAGTGCTAAAACGTTCGGAGAACTCTGCGTTCTTCCAGTTCTGAACTTTTGCGATCCAATTTCCATTGCTCCACCATCAGCTGCATAGGCCACAGGCTCGAGAATTTCCTCCCTAACTGTCTCTGCCTCTCCACCTCTCTGTCGATCTTTAAGACACTACTCTAAACTCTTTGACAAATATTCGGTCACCTGTCCTCGGGGCTCAGTGTCAATTTGTGTTTAATAATTGCCCTCGTGAAGCAGTGTGGAATGTTTTACTTCACTATATAAATGCAAGTTGGTATTGCTACCTGCCAGTTCTCTTTCAAATTTATAGGACATAGGAATAGGCCATTCATTCCCTTGAGTTTGTTCCACCATTCACTTAGATAATGACCTCAACTTCATCAACCCAGCTTAGTTCTGTAGCCCTCAATTTCCTCATCTAACAATATTCTATCACTGTCACGTTTTAAATTTTCACTTGACCGAGCATCAACAACTTTTTGGGGAGAGTACTAGATTTCCACAACCCTTTAGGTTAAGAAGTTTTTCAGGACAGCGTGTACAAGAAGACATTGGTAAGCTTGCAGAATCAGAGTGCAATTGGCCTAGGTGACACAGATTAATAAGGCCATAAAAAGATAAACCAAGCACTGGGGTTCATTTCTATCGAAGTAGCATTGAAAAACAGGAAATTAATGTTAAATTTCTATAGAACCTCGGTTAGACCACACCTGGAGTGCAGTGCACAGTTCTTTCTGGTCTCCACATTATAGGAAGGGTATAGAGAAGGTGTAAAATAGGATTCACAAAAACTGAAAGGCTGAACAAACAGTGGCTCTTTTCTCCAGGAAGAGAAATTGGTGGGTGGCCTAATACAGGCCTTGTAACTTGTGAAGGGGTTTGATAAAATAGACATGGAGATGAGTTAGAGGAGGGTGGTGTGCTCAACCATGCCAAAGGCTGCAGACAGGTCAAGAAGGAGGCATAGTTTACCTTTTTCACAGTCAGATAGGATGCCATTTTGAGTTTTGATAGGAGCCACTTTGGTTCTGTGGCAGTGGTGAAACCTTGATTGGAGGGATTTAAGCATGGAGTTCTGGGAAAGATGGATATGGATTTGGGAGGTGACAACACATTTAAGGACTTTGCAGAGGAAAGAGAGGTTGAAGTTGAGCCTGTAGTTTGCAAGAACAGGGGGGTCAAGGTTTAGTTTTTAATGATATCAACTAACATGGGGTTCAGGAGGTTGGATGGTCAGCAATTTAAAGGGGAATAGAGTCAAGGAAACAGGAGGTGGGTCTCACGGACAAGATGAGCTCAGAGAGGGCATGAGGGGAGATATGAGAGAAACTAGAGAATGAAGCATGTTCAGGATTAGGGCACAGGGAACTTTAGAAGCAGTTTGACCTAGTGGGCTTGTGGAAATATAGAGACATAGGAAATAGGAGCAGGAGTAGGTCATTCGGCCCTTCGAGCCTGCTCTGCCATTCAGTATGATCATGGCTGATCCTCTATCTCAATGCCATACTCCTTGATGCCTTTAGAATCTAGAAATCTATCTATTTCCTTCTTAGATATATTCAGTGACTTGGCCTCCACAGCCCTCTGTGGTAGAGAATTCCACAGGTTCACCACCCTCTGAGTGAAGAAGTTTCTCCTCATCTCAGTCCTAAATGGCCAACACGTACCCTGAGACTGTGTTCCCTTGTTCTAGACCACCCAGGCAGAGGAAATATCCTCCCTGCATCCAGTCTGTCCATCCCTGTCAGAATTTTATATGTTTCAATGAGATCCCCTCTCATTCTTCTAAACTCCAGTGAACCTTCGCTTCACTCCCTCTGTGGCAAGTGTATCCTTTCTTAGGTAAGGAGACCAAAACTGCACACAATACTCCAGGTGTGGTCTCATGCTGTAAGACATCCTTGCTCCTGTACCCAAGTCCTCTCGCAATGAAAGCCAACATACCATTTGCCTTCTTAACTGCTTGCTGCACCTGCATGCTTGCTTTTAGTGACTGGTGTACAAGGACACCCAGGTCCCTTTGTACATCAACATTTCCCAATCTATCACCATTTAAATAATACTCTGCCATTCTGTTTTTCCTACTGAAATGGATAACTTCACACTATCCACATTATACTGCATTTGCCATGTATTTGCCCACTCACTCAACCTGTCTAAATTGCCTTGAAACCTCTCAACACCTCTCATCACTTACATTCCCACCAAGTTTTGTGTCGTCAGCAAACTTGGAAATATTACATTTGGTTCCCTCATCCAAATTATTGATATATATTGTGAATAGCTGGGGCCCAAGCACTGATCCCTGTGGTACCCCACTAGTCACCGCCTGCCACTCCAAAAAAGACCCATTTATTCCTACTCTCTGTTTCCTGTCTGCTAACCAATTCTCAATCCATGCCAATATATTACCCCCAATCCCATGTGCTTTAATTTTACACACTAGCCTTTATGTGGGACTTTATCAAAAGCTTTCTGAAAATCCAAATACACCACATCCACTGGTTCTCCCTTATCTATTCTGCTAGTTACATCCTCAAAAAAACTCCAGTAGGTTTGTCAAACGTGATTTCCCTTTCATAAATCCATGTTGACTTTGTCCAATCCCATTGATATTTTTTAAGTGTCCTGTTATCTCATTCTTTATAATAGACTCTCGCATTATCCCAACTACTGATGTAAGGCTAACCCGTCTGTATTTTGCTGTTTTCTCCCTCCCTCCTTTTTTAATCAGTGGGGTTACATTTGCCACCCTCCAATCTGCCGGGAATATTCCAGAATATACAGAATTTCGGAAGATGACAACCACTATTTCCACAGCCACCTCCTTTTAATACCTTGGGATGTAGACTATTGGGTCCTGGGGATTTATTGGCTTTCAGTCCCATTAATTTCTCCAGCACTATTTTTTTTAGTAATACTATTTTCCATCAATTCCTCTAGACCCTTGGTTCCCTAGCATTTCTGGGAAGTTATTTAAGTTTTCCTCTGTGAAGAGAGAACTAAAGTAGTTGTTTAATTGCTCTGCCATTTCCTTGTTCTCTATTATAAATTCTCCCATTTCAGACAATAAGGGATCTACATTTGTCTTCACTAATCTTTTTCTTTTTACATACTTATAGAAGCTTTTACAGTCCACTTTTATGTTCCTTGTAAGTTCACTCTCATACTCTATTTTTCCCGTCTTAATCAATCTCTTGGTCCTCCGTTGCTGAATTCTAAACTGCTGCCAATCCTCAGACTTGCTACTTTTTCTTGCAACTTTATGTGACTTCTCTTTGGATCTAACACTATCCTTAATTTCTTTTGTTAGCCATGGTTGTGTCACTTTTCCTGGTGTGTTTTTGTGCCAGAGAGGAATGTCTAACTGTGCAATGCATACATTCATTCCTTAAATATTAGCTATTGTCTATCCACCATCATGCCTTTTAATGAAGTTCCCCAATCTATCTTAGCCAACTCATGCCTCATACCTTCATAGTTTCATTTGTTAAGATTTAGGACGCTAGTTTCAGATTGGACTAATTCACTTTCCATCCTAATGAAGAATTCTATCATGTTATGGTCACTGTTCCCTAAAGGACCCCACACAACAAGATTATTAATTAATCCCTTCTCATTGCACAACACCAAATCTAGGATAGCTTGTTCCCTAGTTGGTTCCTCAACATACTGGTCTAAAAAACCATCTTGTACACACTCCAGGAATTTATCCGCCACAAATTATTGCTAATTTGGCTTGTCCAGTCTATATGTAGATTAAAGTCACCCATGATTACTGTAGCACCCTTGCTACATGCATCTCTAATTTCATGTTTACTGCTGTCCCCTACCTTACCACTACAGTTTGGAGACCTATAGACAACTCCCATTAATGTTTTCCGACCCTTGTTGCTTCTTAGCTCCACCCAGAATGATTCTATATCTAGATTTTCTGAGCCAATATCCTCTCTCACTATTGCACTGATTTCATCCTTAACTAACAATGCCACACCACCTCCTTTTCCTTTTTGCCTGTCCACCCTAAATATCGAGTACCCTTGGATATTCAGTTCCCAGCCTTGGTCACCCTGCAGCCATGTCTCTGTAATCACAATCATATTGTACCCGTTTACATCTATTTGCGCTATTAATTCGTCTCCCTCATTGCGAATGCTCCGTGCATTCAGAAACAGTGCCTTTAGACTTGTCTTTTTAAGATTTTTTTGTACAATGGCCCTATTTGATGCTATCCCTTGTAGCAAACCTGCCTTCCACTTTTGCTTTCTGCTTTTCTGTCTTTCATTGCTGTCTTCGTCTCCCTGTCTTGTGTCTCCCTGCTCAGGATCCCACCCCACTGCCAATCTAATTTAAACCCTCCCCCACAGTACTAGCGAATACCCCTGCAAGGAAGATAGGGACACAGCTGATTGGATGGTTTTTATCTTAGTGACAAAGAAGTTCATGAGTGCCTTGCACTTATTGTTCAACATGGACCACAGCTTCTGGCTGTTCTCCTTCTCCTCGCAGAATGCCCTGACCCCAGTCAGTGTATCCTTTACCCTGGCACCAGCGAGGCAGCATACCACACAGGAATCATGTTTGCGGTTACATAAATGCCTGTCCGTGCCCCTAGTTATCAAATCCCGCATGACTATTGCATTTCTACTCTTTATTTCCCCTGTGTGCGGTCAAATCTCCCATGGTAACGGGTTTGATTCTTGCAGCGTTTCTCCAAGAAGTTGTCACCCGCCTTGGTATTCAAGCTGAAAACCAGTTAGTGAGAGCCACTAATTTAGGGGATTCCTGCACCTCGTGTGTTGTTCTCCAACACTGTCTAGTGGTCATCCAATCCCTGCTGAAGTCTTCTGGAGTTCCTGCCTGGCACAGGATATGCATGTAATGGGTCCCTGCTGGTCTGCAATGATAGTCAATCTACTGATCTCTAAATCACTGAGACCCTGACCACTAAAATACTTGATGCTGAACTCTAAAAATGGAAGAAATTGGGACAAAGGCACTGAGACACTGACCTGTAAAATTCCAAGAAACTGACTCTGAAAGACTGAGATACTAAAATGGTAGTAAGTTTACTAAAGGGCCTGGAAACAATATTCATACATCCAAAACACAGTGGAAACAATCAGCATCTCTTTCGAATGCGGTAATTGGGTCCCTTGTCAATATTGCTACGCCTTCTCCTTTTCCAACTTCTCTGTCTTTCCTAAAGACCTTATAGACTGGAATAATTTATCTACCAGTCCTGCCATTTGCAGCCAAGTCCCACTGATTGATTTTAAGGTGGATGTGCAGTTCTAATTGATTTGTTTTATTCTCACTGCTACCTGCATTAGCATGTAGAACTCTGTTATGCTCCTTGGCCAGATCCCAGGGCGTAGGGGGAAGATCCGGTTACGGACCAGTAACGTTTTGTTTAAAGTCGATAAAGATTGAGGTTCAAGACACCTGCTTTTGGAATAAAGCCACAAGATCCCATGGGCTTTGAGCAAACAAAAATTAATTTTACTGCACAAGTTCAGAAAGATGAAGCAATTCACAAATATTTATTTTATACTCTCACGTTGAGGGTAAGTATGCAGTACATGTGAATCAACAGACGAACTATGGTCATACACCCCACACTACAGAGTAAATGACAGATGCAACCAAGGCAGAGTCCATGGATTTTTAAAGAACCCACCCAGACGTTAATAAACACTAAGTAAAACAATCTCGTTGAAACTCTGTCTCACGAGAGATTCCCAGCTTCACCTTCGAAGATCTGTCCTTGGCACTCTCTCCAAACGTTGCTGCCACTCGGATGGCTTCAACAACAGCCCATCTCGCAGGATTTCAGTCTCGCTTTCTGGGATTCCTTCTCCCTGGACTCCCAAGTACACTCAAACACCAGCTTACCACACTTTCAGATCTATGGCTATGCCAAGCAGAACAGCACTGCTCCAAAGCCCGCTTTACTTAAAGCCTGCTCCCCACAGCTCTTTCTTTAACTTAACTGGGACCCATTTCTGTCCCTTTTGTCTCAGTGGTACTTGTTGGCTGGCCGACTGCCTCAAACTGACTGCCTCACAAGAACTGTACACTGACCCTTGAACTGAGGGTCCCACCCTTGTTACTCAGCAGGAACCAATGTAACAACCATTGGAACATCCTGTACCTTAAATATTACAATCTCCACAGACTTCTAATTTAGCAGCCAGGGACACACCGATTAATGGATTCCCTGACAATTCTTATTGAACAACAGAGCTTCTGCATACAGCAGGCCACAGCCTGCTCCTTTGCCCAGATGTTGTTTATCTCACATAATTTTAACTGATCACATTCCATTCCTCATTCCTCATCTTGTAAAACGCAATTAGCTTGAGTTATGCTAATGAATGATGTTTTGTGCCAAATTGTTGGATAATTTTGTACAAAGCACTCATGCAATCATACTGCCCTTATCAGTTTTTAATTTTTTTTCCTGAATCTGAGTCTATTAGCTGGACTTTCCAATCATCCCTTTTTCTTATCTTTTGGGCTGTTTTCACCATTATTTTTATTCCTTCCTGAGCCTACCCCCTTCCCGCTACCCATGCATCCCCCAACTTTATGGCTTTAAAACTCTTTAAAGTTTTTTTCTGCAGCCTTATACTTTCAGCTAGGCCTTTACTCTCAGCCGTGATGCAGTCAGATACAGTCCATACTAGTGCTACAGCTCCATTCTTCCCAGTACAAGTGCCACCTGCATCTCTTTGCCACATCAACCCTTCAGCCACATGTTTACTTTCCTGATTTGTTTGTTCCTATGCCAATTTACACAAGGCTCAGCAATCATGTGGTCATTGTACAGGGCTTTGGAGTTACCTGAGGCTGAATCTTATGTTCCCTCTCTCCCCTCCTCTGCACACCACTGGCATCTGTTATCTTAGTTTAATGTCAGTGTAATGATACCCAGGCAATTATTATCCATCTGTACAGCTGGCTTGACCATTTATTCGATGTAGAGATACTCTGTTAGACTGAGCGGGAGAGCTGTTGACATGTTATCTATCCTTTTCACTTCTGGTGTTAGGTTTGAATTCCAGAGTGGACTAACGGAATGAAGGTATTCTCTCTGCCCCACAGCTGCTACATAATAAGTGTTTGGGGCAGTATGATTGCATGAGTGCTTTGTACAAAATTATCCAATAATTTGGCACAAAACATCTTTCATTAGCATAACTCATGCTAGTTGTGTTGTACAAGATGATTCTCTTTAGAAATTTGGGAATTTTACCTACCTTGGGCCATTGCACAGGCAGCTTTATTGTTAGAAGTGAGAAAGCAATCCATTTGTAACACAATCCATTAGTGAAAACAAAATTCACCAAAGGAAGTCTCAGCTAACTTCACTCTCTGAGTATTAATGGAAAGGTCCTGCATTTAATTATGGCTGTTACTTTGGAAATATACATGTGTGACTATCTACTTGTAGGTTGCCTTTATCAAATTAGGGTAGATTTTAAATATGATCATTCAAATCACCCTGTACTGGTTTGGAAATGATGTCCAAATGATGAGCAAAGATTGTGGTGGCAATGTTTACTGTAATTTGATTTTTCAGCTTCTCCCTTTCCCTGTGAAACATGGTAAATGCTATATGGACAGGAATGTGAGCCTCAATCATGTTTGGCTCAATGGTAAATCTTGACATTTAGAAACTCAGGAAATCAAAATAAGTTTTTTGCTTCTTTTTGATTATAGACAGACAGCAAGTGATCGTCTCTCTGCTCCAACTCTACCTCTCAGACACAACGCCCTGCTTCCACCTATTGGCAGTGCTGATGTTGATCATTCAGCTGGAAAGTTAACTGCTCGACCACAGGTACCTGAGGAACTTCCCCAGCTTTTGTTACTGTACTGCCCCATCACGTGTTGTAATGTTTATGGCATTCCTATCTGCAACCGAGCACTTTCTTATTGATAACGTACAATTGTCATAAACACTTCTGTTGATTTGAAATGGTTACACATGCACCTATTGATAATTTGAAATTGTTATGCTCGGTCCTATTGATAATCTGAAACTATTTTATACGTTCCTGATTTAAAATTAGATAGCATTAGACAAATTTGGAACCATAGAATATTTATTACTTGCAGTATTTCCTTAAGTTTATTTACTCCTATTGGATCAGAAATATTAATATCTCTATGATGTAAGTCTTCAGTTTGTTGATCACTGGGGATGTGAATGGATCAAACTCAGGAGAATAAAGAACTGCACTTGATGTTTTGTTTAGAATCATAGAATCGTACAGCAAAGAGGAGACCATTCAACTCATTGTGCTTTAAGTTTAAAATTAAAAACGTACAATTGGAGTTCAGATTTTTCATTTATGTATGAAAAGAATAGGCATATGCCTCTGAAAACTGTAGAAGGAATCAATATTGATGAGCTGACAGCACGAGAAGCCCTAGGTAGTAGACCAATTCCTGATCTGTACTGTTTGTACTTGGTTGTGGCTATGCAAGTGGCATTTTCCACTAACAGATGCTGCTGTTTGTCCAAAAAGATGTTCTACCCACCACGCAATTCAGCAATGTTATGTATGAATTTCAGTGCTGGTGCAATACCAGGTACATAGGCCAGACGTCCCAGTGACTGGCTGATCAAATCAAACAGCATCGTCCTTTGGTTGTTCATAATAGGCAGAGTACAGACTATACTCAACCAGCAACCAGCCTGCACTTGCCAAACCAAAACAAAACATCTGCTATTAGGTGTGATTCCATGATTGGGCTGCACTTGCTGAACAATCCTGAGTGCACTAATAGCTACGCTAACATCCAATTTAAGATCAGTTGAACTCAGAACATGGCTCGTTTGCGCTTGCTAGAAGCAAAATGGATTCATACACTGGGACCCTTTTCCTGCAAACAAAAGGAATATGGTCAAGCCTTGTGCCTTTTTTGAATTACCCAGGAACTTGTAGAGCCGATAGTTCCCCATTTGCTTTCTCCATGGCAACACCTTGGCCAATCAGAGTTGTCTTGCCAACCAGTCAGCACCCTTTTCTCCTGTACAATAAATTGTTGTGATCATTTGAAATTTGGCATTCTTGCATTTGTTCCAATGAGTGAAAAATGAAAAAAATTGGCAACATATCTTTCTTTTCATCAATATTTAAATTTGTTTGTTTGCTGCTCATGATGTCTGTTCAGCACTGGGGAGACCACATGCAGACTAGGCAATCACTTTGCTGAACCACCTATGTTCAGTCCGTAAGCATGACCCCAAGCTTCCAGTCACCTCTCATTTCAAATCTCCAATTTCCTCCCACTCTGACCTTTCCACATAGTTCCAGTGAAGCTTATGTTAAATTATGATGCCGGTAGAAACCGATAACTTTTAAATAGAAAATTGAATTTCCAGTGACCAATTAAAGGAATTGCATGACCCGATTTAAGACTTTTACTCTCACACACAAACTAAAAGCACCGTGACTAAACAATATTTCAGGAGGCAACTTATACTGTAAGTTACAGAAAATATCCCCCATTTAATATTTAAAATCATTGAAAATCTCTCTCTGTGATTATTCTTAAGTGTCCCTTAAGTAGACACTTCGTTCTCCTGGGACTAATCCAAAGTGATTCTTAGTTCTTTTTTCCTCTTCTAGCTGGATAACTTCTACTCCTCAAACTGACTTTCAAGGTGTAGTTCCCCTGGAGATCGCCCCCTCTTACGAAAGCTCAGCTAATCTTCCCACTTTGTATAAACCCTCACGAACCTGGTCTCTTCAATCCAAGCATGCACAGCCACCCGCATCCTTGTGTGGTGCACCATAAAGACTTGCTGCCTCTATGTCTCAGCTCTCTTTCTCTCTCTGTCCCTCAGATCCTTGTGCACTGAATCTGTCTATGAAGTTCAGTGATATTTTGAGGAAAACTTATAACCCGATCTTACGATGACTTCCTATAGACCCTTCCCCTCTCAAAGCCCATCTCCATGTCAACGTGAATCACATGGGCCTTGAATTCAGGTAGAAATGCTAATTAGTTATATTTTAGAATCCGACTTCATTGTATCTTGAAACTAAGTAGACAGTTTGAATTATAACCATTTACAAACCTGATGTTCCTTAGAGTTTGGAGACTAAGGGGGAATTTTATGAGGGGGCTCTCAGCTCCCAGCCAGAGACCCAGCGAGAGACCCTCCTGGGAAAGCCTTCTGTATTATGAGGGGATGTGTGGTGGAAGCCCCAGAGCTGCAACTCTTTTGCTTAGCAGGACCACTGGGGAGGCAGTGGCTGCTGCAGGAAATACACCCACTAGAAGCCCAGGATTGCGGAGTGACCCAGGCCAGAGATAATTGATAGTAGGAGGGGTTTCGTGCAGAGGGTTTGTTGGGTAGAGGGGCATAAGGAGAAAGGGGGATCAGCAGCAAGGACTGGGGGGTAGCCCTCAGCAGACACCCCCCCGCAGGAGATCACAAGCTACCCGCATAGATTTGTCAGTCATGATCTCTGCATGGCAACAATGCCAGCAGAGGCAGGAAGAGGCGCTTAATTTGGCATTATCTGTCCGTGGGCCTTTCCACCACGGACTTGCTTAATTTGCAACAAATTACGAATGATTAAGCATTTCCTATAACTCATTAGAAATATTCGGCGTGTTTTAAATGTATTTAATCCTATTCATTGGGTCATGGTTAGTGCACATGTCTGATTCTAATCTTGTGGCCCACTGAGATGAAGGTGGGCCACTCATGCAGCCTACTCACTAGCCTAAGTTGTCCATCACTGGTTTACAACCTTCCAGATTCAACATTGAATTCAACGACTTCAGATCATAATCACTGTTTCCATTTTTCCAGACGGCAGGAACTGGTAACAGTTTTGCTGTTCACATTTGCAGGTCCCCTTTAACTCATCTTATGTTTCTTTACCTGTACCATCTCCTTTTGCCTTGCACCATCATTCCTTTTGTCATTTAAGCACTCCTGCCTTCCACCCTATCACAGTGCATCCTCCCAGCCTCTCCCCTTTCCTTTTAAAACTGTTATACCTGGTAATGTTCTCTAGTTCTGCTGAAAGGTCACTGACCTGAAGTGGACTCTGTTTCTTTCTTTGCTGATGCTGCGTTGCTTAATGTGTGTTTCCTGCAAGTTCTGTTACATTACAGAAAGCACACTTGGTTTGACATTAGTTGTAGACAACCTGGGTTCAGGTGTAGTGCCCTAACAAGTTTAAAATGCCCGTCAACACTAGCTGAGATTTTAAAATCAGGAATCCCCTTTAGTTGACCATGAAGTCGGTTTATCCAATTGGAAAACTGAGTAGGCACCAGTAAGGGCCAGGTTCACTCAGCGATTGAGCTCCTACCAGTGAATGAAGAGGCAGTGGTTTCAAGCCCCACTCTTAGGATTTGAGCGTGTAATTCAGGCCGGCTCCAGGGTAGTACCGAAGGAGTGATGCACTGATGGGATATTAAACAAAGATGTAGAAGATGCCATAGCAATTTTTAAACAACTGGGTATTCTCCCAGTGTCCTGGCTACTATTCCATCCTCAAACACATCAGCAATGCAGATTAACTGATCATTTAGCTCATTGAAGTGTGTGGAACCTTGCTGTGTATGTTTGCATTTGCTGCATCTGCTTTGATAATGCTTACTGCATCCCAAAAATACTTCATTGGCTGTGAAGAATTTTGGGATGTCTAGAGGGTGTAATGAGTATTATATAGTACTATCATACTTCCATTTTACCTCAGGATCAGTTCCCCAATTGGGTTGGACGTGGTGCAGGAAGTCCTTGCCTATCCATGGACTCAAGGTTATAAATTAGTGCATGATAACATTGTGCTCAAATTCTTGTCTTTTCCGTCCATTTCATGCTATTTCTGTACCCACTAAGCGGGTGTTTGGGGTTCCTGGGCAATGCGCTACATATAGAAAGAAGTCAGTTTAAAGTACAGAGACTGACACACTATCCTTTCCCCTGTTTTGTGTCCACTGTTGTCACTGAAGAATAGAAAAGCATGCAGCAAACACCAGTTTAATGAAGATTTTAAATTCGTGGCTCCTAGTTTTACCCTCCCCTACCACTTCCCTCAAGTTATCATCTTTACAACCACTATATTGAACTCCTTTATAACAATCTCGATCATGTCACCCTTCAACCCCCCCCAACCTGTTCAGTCTTTTCTCTTAGCTCTACCATCTCAGTTCTGGTATCATCCTTGACAATTTATTTTGCATTTTCTCCAGTGCTTCTACATAATTTTTGCAATATAGATTCAGGAACTATACATAGTACTTCAAATGTGGTCTAACAAAGATTTTATGCAACTTCTCTGCTTATGAGTTCAGTTAACCTAGAAATGAATACCAGTACTTTGTTTACATTTTCCATGGCTTTGTTAAGCACTGTTGCTACTCTTAATAATTCGTGAATTATTACCCTTTAATCCCTTTGCACTTCTACCCTGTTAAGATCCTTATTTTCCAAGGAGTAGGAGGCCTCCTTATTCCAACTACAAAAATACATCCATCAATGTTGAAATTAATTCTGCAAGTTTTTTCTATCTTTTTTGAGTTTTGTCAGTCATCCTCTGTGTTAACAATACCCCTAGTTTGGTGCCATTCACAAATTTTCATATTATACTTCTAATTCCTGAGCCCAAGTCATTTATGTAAATGGTGAACAACAGTGGTCTCAACATCAATCCTTGTAGAACGCCTTTCCCACCTTCCATCAGTCTGAATAATCACCTTTATCCCTATTCTTTGCTTTATATTTTAGAGTCAGTTTGCTATCCATTTGGCAACAACTTGTATTATAAAACACCTTTAGCGTAGTAAAATGTCCCAAGGCACTTCACAAGAGTTCTATCAAACAAAATTTGACCGTGAGTCACATAAGGAGATTTTGTTTTATCCTTTCATGTGTTGAGGGCGCCGCTGGCCAGGCCAGCGTTTATTGCCCATCCCTAATTGCCCTTGAGAAGGTGGTGGTGAGCCGCCTTCTTGAACCACTGGAGTTCACCTTGTGTAGGTACACCCATGGTGCTGTTAGGAAGGGAATTCCAGGATTTTGATCCAGCAACAGTGATGGAACAGCATTATAGTTCCAAGTTAGGATGGTGAGTGGCTTGGAGGGGAACTTGCAGGTGATGGTGTTCCCATATGTCTGCTGCCCTTGTTCTTCTAGGTGGTAGTGGTCAAAGAGATGGGCTTTCAGGAGTTTCTGAAAAGTGGAGAGATTTAGGTGGGAATTCCAGAGCTTAGAGCCTTGATAGGTGAAGGATTAAAATTGCAGATGCTCAACAGGCCAAACTGGAGAAGGACAGGAATCTTGGAGGTTGCTGGAGACGATTACAGGTGAGAGGTGAAACCATGGAGGGATTTGAAAATAAGGATGAGAATTTTAAAATCGACATGTTGCTTAACTGGGAGATAATGTAGGTCAGCGATCACAGAGGTGGTGGAAAAGAGTTAGGACACATGCAACAGAGATTTGGATGGCTGTAATTACTATTGCTAGAATGTTGGAGGCCAGCCAGGAGTGAGTTGGAATGGTCTAGCCTAGAAGTAACAAAGGCCTGGTTGAAGGTTTCAGCAGCAGATGAATTAAGGCATCATTCTGAAATTTATCTCCTGGTTCCAGTCATGAAGGCACACTGATTAAAGACACTTAAGGTAGTGGGACAGGTAGATAAGGTGGTTAAAAAGGCATATGGGACACATACCTTTATTAGCCGAGGCATAGAATATAAGAGCAGGGAAGTTATGCTGGAACTGTATAAAATGCTGGTTTGGCACAGCGAGAGTATTGCGTGCAGTTCTGGAATCTGCATTATAGGAAGGATATGATTACACTAGAGAGAGTGCAGAGGAGATTTACCAGCATGTTGCCTGGGCTGGAGAGTTTTAGTTGTGAGGAGAGATTGGATAGACTGGGGTTATTTTCCCTGGAGTAGAGGAGATACATGATTGAGGTGTATAAAATTATGAGGGGCATAGATAGGGTAGACAGGAAGGAACTTTTCCCCTTGGCGGAGGGGTCAATAACCAGGGGTCATAGATTTAAGTTAAGGGGCAGGAGGTTAGAGGGGATGTGAGGAAAAATCTTTTCACCCAGAGGGTGGTGAGAATCTGGAACTCACTGTCTGAAAGGGCGGTAGAGGCAGAAATCCTCATAACATTTAAGCAGTATTTGGATATGCACTTGTGATGCCATAGCATACAAGGCTATGGGCCTAGTGCTGGAAAATGGGATTAAAATAATTAGGTACTTGTTTGACCGGCGCAGACTCGATGGGCCGAAGGGCCTTTTTCTGTGTTGTGGACCTCTATGACTTTGAAAGTCATGCATTTAATATCCACTGCATTATCCTTGCCTAATATTTCTGTTAATTCTTCAAAAACTTGAATTAAGTTGGTCAAGCATGACCTGCCCTTTTGAAATATTGATGGATAAAGCTCCAGAGAAACTGTGGAAATACAAAGCCAGTACACCCTTCACTTCTGCATTAAGCAGCTATGGTCAACAAGCAAGGCAAGAGACAATACTAAGCTAAAAGATAAATAATGGACTTTAACATATACAAATTTTCAGGACTTGATAGCCTCCACCCAAGATATTAGAAGACAGGGGGTGAAAACTACAGGTACATTGGACATCATTTTTCATAGCTCTCTAGGTTCAGGAATTGTGCCTGTGGATTGGAGAATTTCAAAAATCACTCCCATTATTTAAGAAGTGAGGAAGGGAGAAACCAGATAAGTATAGATCTATCAGTTTCACATCAGATGTGGGGGTTTTACTGGAATCTATAATTAGGGTCTCAGTTGCTGATGACTTGGACAAGTATGATCTGATCAAATGGATTCTGCATGAATTTATGAAGGGTACATCATGAACTTATCAATGGGTACAGGATCAAGGGGGTAAATGGAGTTGAGGTACAGATCAGCCGTGATCTAATTGAATGGCAGAACAGTCTCGATTGTCTGAATGGCCTCTGAAATAACACCAACAACTTCCAGCATCCCTAATACATTTCGAATATCAATTCTTTAGCAGCACTGGTTCAGCCAGTAATAAAAGCAGAAAATGCTGGAAATATTCAGCAGGCCAGGCAACATCTATCAAGAGAGAAACTGAGGTAATATTTCAGGTCAATGACCTTTCATCAGAAATGTTAACTGTTTCTCTCTTCACAAATTCAGCTAGACCTGCTGAATATTTCCAATATTTTTTGTTTTTATTTCAAATTTCCAGCATCTGCAGCATTTTACTTTTGTATTACTGGTTGGCCCAGTATCCACTCAATAGTAGGACTGGTTTAACCAGTATCGATTCAGTAACAGGACTGCTTGGTGTAGTGCTGAGCCATACAGCTCACATAGTCCTGGATCTGTCCTGAGTTAGTCAGGGAATCGTTGGGGTGCTACAATTAACCTCACTATTTCTTGGCTAGGGAAATAAAAGATATCAGTCAGAGTTGCCGTTTCCGATTGCTGCCTAGTGACTACTGCTAAACTGTGAATGTGTACATTGTGTGAGGGGTGTGATACTGCTATGATATCATTGGACTAGACTGTCACAAAAAGAATAGCTGAGGTGAGATACCAGAAAATACCTAGTACCTGTGGAAACTTATCCCATCAAGAGTCATGGTCTTCAGGAGAGGGGGGAAAGAAACTGAGGTATTTGAAACGCAGACCTCTGAAGGCTGGGTAGAATAAAACACTGAATCAAATAAATTGTGACGGACAATGGAAGTAATTCTGTAAACCTAGTCACAGAAGCAGCAAAGCTGCTGTCCATCAGGCTGAGAATGTTGCTAATAACAAGCAGCTAACTGTTTTTTTCTCCCTTATAGAAAATGCGAATGCATTCAAACCGGGCTCACAGCGCAGTCATAGATGAGACAAGCCATCTGCCTCCAAGAGACAGATTTCTGGGGCACGAATGCTTTACCAGACCCAAAACCTCACACACCTTCCGGGTAAGGAGGAACATAAATTTTAGCTTTGCCAATGCCTCAACAGGTTTAACCAATAGGTGGCTGAGCACTGCAGACCAGAAAAGTCTCGGGTTGGATCCTTGGTCTCTAAGTTACCTAATCAAATGGTAGGGAAGCTAGACTTGTCCTCTTTTGCCCGAGGAGAGCAAGTGATAGGAGTTGCAGATTGAGCTTGGGAAGGGAGGGGTAAGATCCAGTTGTTGTGGTCATAATGGGACCAGTGACCTGGGGAAGAACAGGGAGGAGGCCCTCCTGAGGAGGTACCAGGAGGTAAGAGATAATTAATACCTGAATTATTAGCTGAGCCACATGCTAATTGGCATAGGGACAACAGATCAGGAAGGTAAACATGTGGCTGAAGGATTGGTGTGGCAAAGACTGACTCCATTTCTTCAACACGGGTACCAACTGGGACAGGAAAGAGCAGTTCCACTGGGACGGGCTGCACCTGAACCAGGCTGGGATCAAGGGCAAAACAAAAACAGAGACAGAAATACCTGGAAAAACTCAGCAGGTCTGGCAGCATCGGCGGAGAAGAGCACAGTTGACGTTTCGAGTCCTCATGACCCTTCAACAGAACTAAGTAAAAATAGGAAAGGGGTGAAATATAAGCTGGTTTAAGGGGGTGGGGTGTTGGGACAAGAAGAGCTAGGTAAAGGGCCAGTGATAGGTGGAGATAACCAAAAGATGTCACAGACAAAAGGACAAAGAGGTGTTGAATGTGGTGATATTATCTAAAGGAATGTGCTAATTAAGGGTAGAAAGCAGGTCCAACCCTAACACTGTCATCAAACCCGCTGACAAGGGTGGTGCTGTTGTTGTCTGGAGCACTGACCTCTACCTCACAGAGGCTGAGCGCCAACTCGCAGACACTTCCTCCTACCTCTCCCTGGACCATGACTCCACCACTGAACATCAAGCCATTGTTTCCAGGACTGTCATTGACCTCATCTCCTCTGGAGATCTTCCTTCCACAGCTTCCAACCTGATAGTCACCCAACCTCAGACGGCCCGCTTCTACCTCCTACCCAAAATCCACAAACAGAACTGTCCCGGCAGACCGATCGTGTCAGCCTGTTCCTGCCCCACGGAACTCATTTTTCGCTATCTTGACTCCCTTCTCTCTCCCCTTGTCCAGTCCCTTCCCACCTATATCCGTGATTCCTCTGACACCCTACAATTTCCAATCAACAATTTCCAGTTCCCTGGCCCTAACCGCCTCCTCTTCACCATGGACGTCCAATCCCTCTACACCTCCGTCCCCCACCGGGATGGTCTGGTAGCTCTCTGCTTCTTCCTTGAACAGAGGCCCGAACAATCCCCATCCACCACTACTCTCCTCCGTCTGGCTGAACTTGTTCTCACACTGAACAATTTCTCCTTAAACTCCTCTCACTTCCTCCAAATAAAAGGTGTGGCTATGGGTACCCGCATGGGTCCCAGCTATGCCTGTCTCTTTATGGGGTATGTGGAACATTCCTTGTTCCAGTCCTACTCCGGCCCCCTCCTACAACTCTTTCTCCGGTACATCGATGATTACTTCGGTGCGGCTTCATGCTCTCGTCGGGACCTAGAAAAATTTATTAATTTTGCTTCCAATTTCCACCCCTCCATCATTTTCACATGGTCCATCTCTGACACTTCCCTTCCCTTCCTTGACCTCTCTGTCTCAATTTCTGGTGATAGACTGTCCACCAATATCCATTACAAGCCTACCGACTCCCACAGCTACCTCGACTACAGCTCCTCACACCCCGCTTCCTGTAAGGACTCCATCCCATTCTCTCAGTTCCTTCGCCTCCGTCGTATCTGTTCTGATGATGCTACTTTCAAAAACGGTTCCTCTGACATGTCCTCCTCCTTCCTTAACCGAGGTTTTCCACCCACGGTCGTTGACAGGGCCCTCAACCGTGTCCGGCCCATCTCCCGCGCATCCGCCCTCACACCTTCTTCTCCCTCCCAGAAACATGATAGGGTCCCCCTTGTCCTCACTTATCACCCCACCAGCCTCCGCATTCAAAGGATCATCCTCCGCCATATCCGCCAACTCCAGCATGATGCCACCACCAAACACATCTTCCCTTCACCCCCCCTGGCGGCATTCCGTAGGGTTCGTTCCCTCCGTGACACCCTGGTCCACTGCTCCATCACCCCCTACATCTCAATCCCCTCCCACGGCACCTTCACATGCAACTGCAGAGGATGAAACACCTGCTCCTTCACTTCCCCTCTCCTCAGCGTCCAAGGGCCCAAACACTCTTTTCAAGTGAAGCAGCATTTCACTTGCACTTCCCTCAACTTAGTCTACTGCATTCGTTGCTCCCAATGCGGTTTCCTCTACATTGAAGAGACCAAACGCAGACAGGGTGACCACTTTGCAGAATACCTTAGGTCTGTCCGCAAGCATGACCCAGACCTCCCTGTCGCTTGCCATTTTAACACTCCACCCTGCTCTCTTGCCCACATGTCCGTCCTTGGCTTGCTGCAATGTTCCAGTGAAGCTCAACGCAAACTGGAGGAACAGCACCTCATCTTCCGACCAGGCATTTTACAGCCTTCTGGACTGAATATTGAGTTCAACAATTTTAGATCATGAACTCTCTCCTCCATCCCCACTCCCTTTCCATTTTTTCCCCCTCCTTTTTGTTTTTTCCAATAATTTATACAGATTTTTCTTTTCCCGCCTATTTCCATTATTTTTAAATGTATTTCTATCCATTGTTTTATCTCTGCCTTTTAGCCTTTTTAGTATTCCTTCACCCCACCCCCACTAGAGCTAACTGTACCTTGTTTGTCCTGCTTTCTACCCTTAATTAGCACATTCCTTTAGATAATATCACCACCTTCAACACCTCTTTGTCCTTTTGTCTGTGACATCTTTTGGTTTTCTCCACCTATCACTGGCCCTCTATCCAGTTCTTCTTGTCCCACCCCCCCTTAAACCAGCTTATATTTCACTCCTTTCCTATTTTTACTTAGTTCTGTTGAAGGGTCATGAGGACTCGAAACGTCAACTGTGTTCCTCTCCGCAGATACTGCCAGACCTGCTGAGTTTTTCCAGGTATTTCTGTTTCTGTTTTTGTTTTGGATTTCCAGCATCCGCAGTTCTTTGCTTTTATCTCTGGGATCAAGGGACTGACTGAAAGGATAAGTGGTGCTGCAAGAACGACTCAAAATCAGTAAAGAAGAGGAAAGGCTCAGCCAGAAATAATAAGAAAAGCACAAATAGCTGTACCACGAGAAAAGGCAGATAGCCACAGAATTGGTACAGGGCAGAAGGAGGCCATTTGGCCCATCGTGCCTGCACCAGCTCTCCAAACAAGCATCATGACTTAGTGCCATTCTCCTGCTTTTACCCCGTATCCTTGCACGTTGTTTCTATTCAAATAATCATCTATTGCCCTCTTGAATGCCTCGGGTGAGCCTGCCTCCACCACACTTCTAGGCAGTGAATTCCAGACTCGAACCACTCACTGTGTGAAAAAGCTTTTTCTCACATCAGATTTGCTTCTTTTGCAAATCACTTTAAATCTGTACCCTCTCATTCTCAATCCCCTGAAGAGTGGGAACAGTTTCTCCGTATCTACTCTATCCAGCCCCCTCATGATCTTGAACACCTCTATCAATGGCAAACATTCAAAGAGCACATGGGTGAACTGCAACAATTGTTTATTCCTGTCTGGCGCAATAGTAAAACAGGAAAGGTGGCCAAACCAGGGCTTACAAGGGAAATTAGAGATAGTCTTAGATCCAAGGAAGAGGCATACAAATTGGCCAGAAAAAACAACAGACCTGATGATTGGGATCACTTTAGAAGTCAGCAAAGGAGGACCAAGGGATTGTTTAAGAAGGGGAAAATAGAGTACGAGAGTAAGCTTGCAGGGAACATAAAAACTGACTGTAAAAGTTTCTCTTGGTAAGTGAAGAGAAAAAGATTAGTGAAGACAAATGTAGGTCCCTTACAGTCAGAAACGGGAATTTATAATGGGGAACAAAGAAATGGCTGACCAATTAAATACATACTTTGCTTCTGTCTTCACAAAGGAGGACACTAATAACATACCAGAACTGTTGGAGAACACAGGGTTTAGTGAGAGGGAGGAACTGAAAGAAATCTGTATTAGTAGAGAAATGATGTTGGGGAGATTGATCGGATTGAAGGCCGATAAATTCCCTGATAATCTACATCGAAGAGTATTTAAGGAAGTGGCCCTAGAAATTGTGGGTGTATTGGTGTTCGTCTTCCGAGATTCTATAGACTCTGAACAATTCCTACAGATTGGAGGGTAGCTAATGTAACCCCACTATTTAAAAAGGGAGGTAGAGAGAAGACAGAGAATTATAGACCAGTCAGCCTGACGTCCATTATCACAGAATCACACAGTGCAGAAGAGGCCCTTCGGCCCATCGAGTCTGCACCGACATGTGAGAAACACCTGACCTACCTACCTAATCCCATTTACCAGCTCTTGGCCCATAGCCTTGAATGTTATGACATGCCAAGTGCTCATCCAGGTACTTTTCAAAGGATGTGAGGCAACCCGTCTCCACCACCCTCCCAGGCAGCGCATTCCAGACCATCACCACCCTCTGGGTAAAAAAGTTTTTCCTCACATCCCCCCTAAACCTCCTGCCCCTGACCTTGAACTTGTGTCCCCTCATGACTGACCCTTCAACTAAGGGGAACAGCTGCTCCCTATCCACCCTGTCCATGCCCCTCATAATCCTGTACACCTCGATCAGGTTGCCCCTCAGCCTTCACTGCTCCAACGAAAACAACCCAAGTCTATCCAACCTCTCCTCATAACTTAAATGTTTCATCCCAGGCAACATCCTGGTGAATCTTCTCTGCACTCCTTCCAGTGCAATCACATTCTTCCTATAATGTGGCGACCAGAACTGCACACAGTACTCCAATTTTGAATCCACTTTATCAAATTACCCTGTATCCCATGTGCATTTGCCTTTATAAGTTTCCCATTTGGGACCTTGTCAAAGGCTTTGCTGAAATCCATATAAACTACATCAACTGCACTACCCTCATCTACACAGCTGGTCACCTCCTCAAAAAATTCAATCAAATTTGTTAAGCATGACCTCCCTCTGACAAAGTCATACTGACCATCCCTGATCAAACCTTGCCTCTCCAAGTGGAGATAGATTCTCTCCTTCAGAATTTTCTCCAATAGTTTCCCTACCACTGACGTGACACTCACTGGCCTGTAGTTCCCTGGCTTATCTCTACAACTCTTCTTAAATAGCGGAACCACATTAGCTGTTCTCCAGTCATCTGGCACCTCCCCCATGGCCAGAGAGGAATTAAAAATTTGGGTCAGAGCCCCTGCAATCCCCTCTCTGCCTCCCTCAGCAGTCTGGGACACAAATCATCCAGACCTGGAGGTTTGTCCACTTTTAAGCCTGCTAACACCTCCAATACCTTGTCACTCCCTATATCAATTTGCTTAAGAACCTCGCAGTCTCTCTCCCTGATTTCCATACCTTCATCCTCATTCATTCTCTTGGGTGAAGACGGATGTGAAGTATTTGTTCAACGCTCTAGCGATGTCCTCTGGCTCCACCCATAGATTTCCCCCTTGGTCCTTAATGGGCCCTACTATTTCCCTGGTTATCCTCTTCCCATTGATATACTTATAGAATATCTTGAGATTTTTCCCACTTTTACCAGCCAGAGCTTTCTCATATTCCCTCTTTGCTCTCCTAATTGCTTTCTTAAGCCCCACCCTGCATTTTCTGTACTCCACTAATGCCTCTGCTGATTTGCTTCCCTTGTACCTGCTAAAATCCTCTCTTTTCCTTCTCATCATATCCTGAATATTTATGGTCATCCATGGTTCTCTGGGATTGTTATTCCTTCCTATCACCCTAGAGGGAACATGTTGAGCCTGTTCCCTCCCCATTTCATTTTTGAACACCCCCCACTGCTCTTCTGTAGATTTCCCCACAAATAGCTGTTCCTAGTCTACCTTGGCCAGATCCTGCCTTATTTAACTAAAATCCACTCTCCCCCAATCCAAAACATTTTTTTGCAACTTGTCCATATTTCTTTGTCCATAACAAGCTTAAACTGTACCATGTTGTGGTCGCTATCACTAAAATGCTCGCCCACCACCACCTCAGCCACCTGTCCGGCTTCATTCCCCAGAATTAGGTCCAGCAATGTACCGTCCCTTGTTGAACCCTCTTTTATTTTACTTTTTATTGACCTAAAAAGTTCTCCTGTACACATTTCAAGAAATCCACTCTTCCAACATTAATTGGGATAGACAAAACGTTAAGGGCTTGGATAAAGTTGAAATCACCTAATATAATTACCCTATTATTGTTTTTACACACCTCCACAAATTGTGCACATATTTGCTCCTCAATTTCCCGCTGACTATCTGGGGGTCTATAATAAACACCTAACAATGTGGCTGCCCATTTTTTATTCCTAAGCTCCACCCACAAAGCTTCATTTGATGCCCCCTCCAAGATATCATCTCTCCTTACTGCAGTAACTGACTCCTCCTCTTTTATCCCCTCCCCTATCTTGCCTGAAGATTCTATATCCCGGAATGTTGAGCTGCCAATCCTGCCCCTCCCTCAACCCTGTCTCAGTGATGGCTAATGTATCACAATTCCACGTGTCAATCCTCACCCTTAACGTATCCATTTTACCTGTAATACTCCTGGCATTAAAGCAGAGGCCATCCAGCCTTGCCTTACTCCCTTGAAACTAATGCAGCTGTACTCCCTCTGACTTGATTGTTTTACTGTATTATGATGGGTCCCTATTCTGCTAGCATCCTGTGTCCCCTCCCCCTGCCGAATTAGTTTAAACTCCTCCCAACAGCACTAGCAAACCCGCCCGCAAGGATGTTACCCCTGCTCTGGTTCAGATGATTATAAAAGATTTAATAGCTGAGCACGTGGAAAACAGTGGCAGAATCGGACAGAGTTAGCATGGATTTGCGAAAGGTAAATCATGCTTGACAAATCTACTGGAATTTTTCGGGGATGTAACTAGTAGAGTTGATGAGGGGTAGCCAGTGGATGTGGTTTAGTTGGACTTTCTGAAGGCTTTCGACAAAGTCCCACAAAAGAGATTAACGTGTAAAGTTAAAGCGCATGGGATTGGGGGTAGTGTATTGAGATGGATGGAAAACTGGTTGGCAGACAGGAAACAAAGAGTAGGAATAAACGGGTCTTTTTCCGAATGGCAGGCAGTGACTAGTGGGGTACTGCAGGGATCGGTGCTGGGACCCTAACTATTCACAATATATATTAATGATTTAGATGAGGAAAGTAAATGTAATATCTCCAAATTTGCAGATGACACAAAACTGGATGGGAGGGTGAGCTGTGAGGAGGATGCAGAGATGCTTCAGGGTGATTTGTACAAGCTGAGTGAGTGGGCAAATGCATGGCAGATGCAGTATAATGTGGATAAATGTGAGGTTATCCACTTTGATAGCAAGAACAGGAAGGCAGATTATTATCTGAATGGTTATAAATTGAGAGAGGGGAATGCACAACGAGACCTGGGAGTCCTCGTACACCAGTTGCTGAAGGTAAGCATGCAGGTGCAGCAGGCGGGAAAGAAGGCAAATGGTATGTTGGCCTTCATAGCCAGAGGATTCGAGTACAGGAGCAGGAACGTCTTGCTGCAATTGTACAGGGCCTTGGTGAGACCACACCTGGAATATTGTGTGCAGTTTTGGTCTCCTTATCTGAGGAAGGATGTTCTTGCTATAGAGGGAGTGCAGCGAAGATTTACCAGACTGATTCCTGGGATGGCGGGACTGACATATGACAAGAGATTGAGTCGGTTCGGATTATATTCGCTGGAGTTCAGAAGAATGAGGAGGGATTTCATAGAAACCTATAAAGTTCTAACAGGACTAGACAGGGTAGATGCAGGACGGATGTTCCTGATGGTGGGGGGGTCCAGAACCAGGGGTCACAATGTGAGGATATGGAGTAGACCATTTAGAACTGAGATGAGGAGAAATTTCTTCATCCAGAGAGTGGTGAGCCTGTGGAATTCGCTACCACAGAAAGTAGTTGAGGCCAAAATATTCCATGTTTGCAAAAAGGAGTTAGATATAGCTCTTGGGATGAAAGAGATCAAAGGGTATGGGGAGAAAGCGGGAGCAGGCTATTGAGTTGGATGATCAGCCATGATTATGATGAATGGTGGAGCAGGCTCGAAGGGCCGAATGGCCTACTCCTGCTCCTATTTTCTATATTTTTATCAACTCTCCTCTTAGCCTTCTCCTCTCTAAGGAGAACAGTCCCAACCTCTCAAACCTATCTTCATAACTCTAGTTTCTCATCCCTGGAACCATTCTTGTAAACCTCTTTTGCACTCTCTCCAATGCAGTCACATCCTTCCTATAATGTGACACCCAGAACTGAACACAATAATCCAGCTGAGGTCTAACTAGCGCCTTACATAGGCTCATCATAAACTCCCTGCTCTTGTACTCTATGCTAAGGGTTAAGATCAGATAATAAATAGTGTTAAAGATAAAATAAATACTTCAGGTCCAGAAAAAAAAGGAAATAATGAAATAAAGTGATAAAAATGCAACAAGAGTGATGAGAAGCATGAATATGAGCAGTTAAAATATGTGAGTAAAACAGCATCTGGGCAGAGGGGCAAGGTAGAGTCTGTTGCCCAAGAAGAATTTGATTCCTAATGCATCTAACATAAGGAATAAAATAAGCAGATTCGAAGAGCATCTCCACAAAAAGTATGACACAGTGGCTTTCACTGAGAGATAAATATTCCAGTTCATGAGGTCTTTAGAAAGGACAGAGAAATTGAAAAAGAGGGAGAAGGAGTAATATTGACAAGGGACCTAGTTAGAGCATTACAAAGAGAGGATATCAGTAAGAGTGAACAGCAGTAGAAACATTCTGGGGGGAACTGAGGAATAGAAAAACATCTAAGTCTTTGTAGGAGTCATTTGCAGATCCCCTGATAGCATTGATAAAGCAGCGGGATGAATAAATGCAGAAGCTAGAGAAGTTTGTTCCAAAAACAGTGTGGTTATAATGGGAGAATTTAATTTACACAAAGACTGGGAGAAGCAAAGTAGCCCGAATCCCAAAGACAGCAGATTTCTTGAGTGTATTTGGGTCAGCTTCCTGGAGCAACACATTTCTGATTGAACCAGTAAGTGGCCAGGCCAGATTAGATTGTGCATGATTTAGTCTAACGGTTCAACTGTTCACACTTACGCCTTCTCTTTGGTCCATATTTTGTTTCTTCATTTTTCCCATTACCATCTCCTTTTGCCTTGCACCATCATGCTTTTTGCCATTTAATCTCTCCTGCCTTCCACCCTATCATAAATTTTATTTGAAAACAAAATACTGTGGATGCTGGAATCTGTTCTGACAAAAAGCTATTGACCGGAAATATTAACCGTTCTCTCTCTCCACAGATGCTGCCAGACCTATTGAGTATTTCCAGCATTTTAAGTTTTTATTTCCGATTTTTGCATTTGTATTAGTGTATATTTGGGACTCTCTCCCAAAGAGCTGTTGAGGCTAGGCTGTTGTAAATTTCAAAACTGTTATTTATAGATTGTGGTTTGGTAGCACAGAAGTTGAGAATTGCTGAAACATTAGACATGTTGAAGCTTTTCGTCTTGCACTCATCAGGACACTTCTCAAGAATACCAATATAAGGAAAAACAACAATTTGTACTGTATGTGAAGAGAGTTCTGATTGGTTGGCAAGTGGACTCTGAATGTTAGAGGTGTTGCCATGGAGAATGCACCAGTAATGGTGACTGACAGTTAACTACCAAACAGTGTTTGAAATTTAAACCAGGCAGCTTGACCCTGATTGGTCAAGGCATTGCCCTGTAGAATGAGCCGTGAATGGCTGTCACTTATTTTGTTTAGCTGAAGCAGGCACAATGTGTGGACAGAGCAATGTGTTTTAGGCAAGGGTGTTAAGAGCTATGGAACCAAGGTGGGTTAATGGAGTTAAGATACAGAGTTGCTATGTTGTAATTGAATAGCAAAGTCTAATTTAGGGGCTGATGGCCTACTTAATGTTCCTATGTTTTGTCTGAGCCACAGTATAACAGAGAGAACATTCCCATCAGAAACTCTCTTTAGTTTCCTCAGTGTAACAGGAATAGTCCCTCCCTCCTCAATGGGAGAGGAGGCACTGGTATGTTTGGTGGTGGATTCGTGTTTTGAAGTGTTGGAAGTTATGCAAGATGATCTGTGCAGTTGAGGCATGTGAAGCAGTGACCAACGCCCCACTAGCAAGCGAGTCATAGCTGCTGTACAATCTGTACTGACAGCACTAGATGGCACAAGTAGGTGAAAAACGTACAATTTACAGTTGTTTACCAAGCCAGTGGATTGAGTGGGGGAACATGTCAGAAAGATATGGCAATTATCATGGAGGATTTTAATCTACATATAGACTGGAACAGCCAGATGGACAAAGGTAGCACAGATGACAAATTCATAGAATGTTTTTAGGATAATTTCTTAGATCAGCACGTTCTGGAGCCAACCTGGGAGCAGGCTACACTTGACCTGGTATTGTACAATAAGACAGGATTAATTAATGACTTTATAATGAAGGTGCCCTAGGTAGCAATGGTCATAATATGACTGAGTTTTACATTCAGTTTGAGGGAGAGAACACTGGGTCTAACATTCATATTTTAAACTTAAAAAAGGGTAATTACGAGGGCATGAAAACAGAGCTAGTGAAAGTGAACTGCCGATTTAGGTTAAGGGATAGGTCAATAGAGATCCAGTGGCAGACATTTAAGGAGATATTTCAGGATACACAGAATAGATACATTCCAACAAGAAAGAAAAATTCCAAGGGAAGGATCCACCACCTGCGGTTAACTAAAAAAGTTAAAGTTGGATTAATTTCTCCCTGTCGGGGGGGTGTTGGGTGTGTGCGGGCGGGCACGCAGTCAATTGCCGCCTGCGATCAGCCGTGCGTTGCCATTTTAGGCCCACCAATTAAGGCCTGCCCAGCGTGACACGCAACTGGAAGTGCTGATTGCTCCCTGTGCAGGTTGGGGAGTAGGCTGGGACATGTCAATGAACTTTAATAAAAGGTTTCATTCAATTTAGAAACACCTCATGAAACCTCCACCCCACCTATGGATGAGGTTTCATGATAAATGTGAAGGCCACCTGGGCTCTTCGCCTGCCCACCAACCTTAAGGTTGGAAGGACAGCTCAGTTAATCATAAAAACAGAAAACTACTGCGGATGCTGGAAATCCAAAACAAAAACAGAATTACCCGGAAAAACTCAGCAGGTCTGGCAGCATCGGCGGAGAAGAAAAGAGTTGACGTTTCGAGTCCACATTACCCTTCAACTGAACAGAACTTCTGTTGAAGGGTCATGTGGACTCAAAACGTCGACTCTTTTCTTCTCCGCCGATGCTGCCAGACCTGCTGAGTTTTTCCAGGTAATTCTGTTTTAGCTCAGTTAATCACTTTAATTCGTTTTTAAATGGCCTCAATAAGCCTTGACAGTTCGGCGGGCATGCAGCCGACTCTGCTGTGCGCCCACCGAACTGAGGGTCAGAATGGTGTGCAGTGACGTCAGGACACACAGCCGACATCACCGCACGTCATTTTACACGTCAGCGAGCGGGGCCCGACCCGAAGATTCTGGCTAAAGAGAAAGCATATAATTGTGCAAAGAAGAGTGGCAAGTCAGAAGATTGGACAGAATATAAAAAGCAGCAAAGAATGACTAAAAGGAAATAAGGAGGGAAAGCTGGCTAGAAGTATGAAGGCAGACAGTAAGAGTTTCTATAGATATTTTAAAAAGAAGAGTTATCACAGTTGAGCGTTGGTCCTATAGAAAGTAAGTCCGGGAAATTAATAATGGAAAATAAGGAGTTGGCAGGTGAATTGAATGGGTATTTTGCATCAGTCTTCGCTGTAGAGGATACAATTAAATAATATTCCAGAAATAGATGTAAATCAGGAATTGGAAGGGAGGGAGGAACCCAAGAAAATTACAGTCACCAGGGAAGTGGTACTTATCAAATTGTTGGAACTGCAGGTTGACAAGTCCCCAGGTCCTGGTGGATTTCATCCTCGGGTCTTAAAAGAGTGGCTAGTGAGATAGTTGATGCACTGGTTATAATTTTCCAAAATTCACAAGAATTGGAGAAGGTTGCATTAGATTGGAAAATAGCTAATGTAACCCCTTTATTCAGAAAGGGTGGGAGACAGAAAGCAAGAAACAATGGGCCAGTTAGCTTAATATCTGTGGTAGGGAAGATGTTAGAAGCTATTATTAAAGAAGTTATAGCAGGGCAATTGGATAAATCCAAGGCAATCAGGCAGAGTCAACATGGCTTTGTGAAAGGGAAATCATGTTTAACCAGTTTATTGGAGTTCTTTGAAGAAGTAACAGGTGCTGTGGATAAAGGTGGATGCGCTGTACTTAGATTTTAAGGAGGCATTTGATAAGGTGCCTCAACAAAGGTTATTGTGGAAAATAAAAGCTCATGGTGTAGGGATTGGCATGGAGAGAAGATTGGCTAACTAACAGGAAACAGAGTAAGCATAAATGGGTCATTTTCTGATTGGCATGATGTGATGGGTGGCATGCCACAGAGATCAGTGCCGGGGCCTCAAATCTTTACAATTTATATAAATGATTTGGATGAAGGGATCAATGGCATGGTTGCTAAATTTGCTGATGACACAAAGGCAGGTTGGAAAGTAAGTTGTGAAGAGGATGCAAGGAGGTTGCAAAGGATATAGATAGGTTAGGTGAGTGAGCAAAGGTCTGGCAAATGGAGTATAACCTGGGAAAATGAGAGATTGTCCATTTTGGAAGGATGAATAAAAAAAGAGGCATATTATCTAAATGGTAAGAGATTGCAGAGCTCTGAGATGCAGAGGGACCTGGGTGTCCTAGTGGATGAATCGAAAAAGGTTAGTATGCAGGTACAACAAGTAATTAGCAAAGCTAATAGAATGTTATCACTTATTGCGAGGAGAAGTGATTACAGAAGTAGGGTGGTTGTGCTTCAGTTATACCGGGCATTGGTGAGACCACATCTAGAGTATTGTGTACACTATTGGTCCCTTTATTTAAGGAAAGATGTAAATACATTAGAAGCAGTTCAGAGAAGGCTTACTGGATTAATACCTGGAATGGCCAGGTTATCTAATGAGAAAATACTGGACAGGCTAAGCTTGTATCCGCTGGAGTTTAGAAGAGTAAGAGGCGACTTGACTGAAACATATAAGATCCTGAGGGGGCTTGACAGAGTGAATGTAGAAAGGAAGTTTCCACTTGTGGGAAGCCCTAGAACTCAGGGTCACTGATTCATAATAAGGGACTTCCCATTTAGGATAGGGATGAGGAAAGTTTTTTTCTCTCAGACGGCTATGAGACTTTGGAATTCTCTCCCTCAGAAGGTGGTTGAAGCAGAGTCTTTGAATATCTTTAGGCAGAGTTAGATGGATTCTTGATAAGCAAGGGGGTGAAAGGTTATCAGGGGTAGGCAAGTATATGAGGTTAAAATCAGATCAGCCAAGATTTAATTGAAAGGCGGAGCAGGCTTGAGGGACTGAGTGACCTATTCCTGCTCCCAATTTGTATGTTCGTATGCCCTGGGAGGAGGCAACAAAGTGGATAGGAACATCGGAGTCTCTTGAACCTTTTCCAGCATGCAGTGGGTTCATGGCTGATCTGCGATCTACCTCCACATAGCTGCCTTTGCCCCATATTCTTAATACCTTTGGTTAACAAAAATCTATCAATCTACATTTTAAAATTAACAATTGATCTAGCATCAGTTGACATTTGCAGAAGAGAGTTCCAGACTTCTACTGCCCTTTGTGTAAAGAAGTGTTTCCTATTTCCACTCGTGCAAGATCTGGCCCTAATTCTTAGATTATGGCCCCTAGTCATAGGCTCTCCAACCAATGGAAATTGTCTCTTTCTATCTACTATCTAATTTCCCTTAATAGCTTGAAAATTTAGAACAAATCACCCCGACCTTCTAAAATGCGGGATTACAACCCTAGTTTGTTTAATCTCTCCTCGTAGCTGAACGTTTGGAGTCCCAGTATCATTCTGTTAAATTTACGCTGCTCTTCCTCAAGGCAGATATATCCTGCCTAAGGCAAGGTGCCCACCACCACTCCCAGTATTCGAGGGATGGTTAACAAGGTGCCCACCACCACTCCCAGTATTCGAGGGAAGGTTAACAAGGTGCCCACGACCACTCCCAGTATTCGAGGGGGGGTTTAACAAGGCCTTTGAATAGCTGAAGGATGGCTTACATTCTATTCCTCTAGATATTCTATTTAATAGCATTCTATTAGCTCTTTTGATTATTTTTTTATACCTGTTCATGACATTTTAATAGTCTCTGTACCTCGACCTCAAGGTCTCTTTGGACTCCCACTGTTTCTAGCTTTTCACTGTTTAGAAAGTACCTTCTTCTATCTTTTTGGGTCCGAAGTGAATGACCTCGCATTGAAATCCATTTGCCACAGTATTGCCCATTCAATTAACCTGTCTTTATATCTTTATAATTTTATGCTCCCATCTACACTGCTTACAATGATGACTATCTTTGTGATAATAGTGTAAATAGCTAAGGCCCCAACACAGATTCTTGCAGGACACACCTAATCACATTATGTCCTAGCCCCAACCATCTTCAGCTACTTCATCAATGACCTTCCTTCCATCGTAAAGTCAGAAGTGGGGATGTTCGCTGATGATTGCACAATGTTCAGCACCATTCGTAACTCTGCAGATGCTGAAGCAGCCCATGTCCAAATACAGCAAGACCTGGACAATAACTGACAAGTCTGACAAGTGGCAAGTAACATTTGCAAGTGTCAGGCAATGACCAAATCCAACAAGAGAGAATCTAACTATCACCCCATGATGTTCAATGGCATTACCATCATTGAAACCCCCACTATCAACATCCTGGGGGTTACCATTGACCAGAAACTGAACTTGACTACCCATATAAATATTGTGGCTACAAAAACAGATAAGAGGCTAGGAATCCTGTGGCGAGTAACTCACCTCCTGACTCCCCAAAGCCTGTCCACCATCAACAAGACACAAGTCAGGAGTGTGATGGAATACTCCCCACTTGCCTGGATGAGTGCAACTCCAACAACACTCAAGAAGCTTGACACCATCCAGGACAAAGCAGCCCACTTGATTCGCACCCCATCCACAAACACTCACTCCCTCCACCACCGATGCACAGTAGCAGCAGTGTGTACCATCTACAATATGTACTGCAGAAACTCACCAAGGCTCCTTAGGCAGCACCTTCCAAACTCACAACTGCTACCGTCTAGAAGGACAAGGGCAGCAGATAGATGGGAACACCACCACCCGGAAGTTCCCCTCCAAGCCACTCACCATCCTGACTTGGAAATATATCACCGTTCCTTCACTGTCACTGGGTCAAAATCCTGGAACTCCCTCCCTAACAGCACTGTGGGTGTACCTACACCACATGGACTGCAGCGGTTCAAGAGGCAGCTCACCACCACCTCAAGAGCAATTAGGGTTGGGCAATAAATGCCTGCCAGCCAGTGATGCCTGCATCCCGTAAATGATTTTTAAAAAAATAATGCCAATTATGGTATTGCCAATTATGGTACTGCCCATTATACCTAATCTCAGTTTCCTTCCACTCAGCCAATGGGCATTTGCTGGAGTAGAGGTGCAGTCAATGGAGATATCTTGGGATTGAGGGCTCAGTTGATTTTTAAAAATTTATTCACAGGATGTGGGCGTCGCTGGCTAGGCCAGCATTTATTCCCTAACCCTAATTGTCCTTGAGAAGGTGGTGGTCAGCTGCCTTCTTGAACCGCTGTAGTCCATGTGCTATAGGCACGTCCACAGTGCTGTTACTAGGGAGTTCCAGGATTTTGGTCCAGTGATGATGAAAGAACAGCGATATAGTTCCAAGTCAGAATAGCGTGTGACTTGGAGAGAAACTTGCAGGTAATGGTGGTGGTGTTCCCATGCATCTGCTGCCCTTGTTCCTCTAGGTGCGGGTTTGGGAGGTGCTGTCAAAGAAGCTTTGACGAGTTGTTGCAGCACATCTTGTATATGGTACACATTGCTGCCACTGTGCACCAGCTGGAGGGAGTGAACATTTCATGTAACGACTAGGCCACAGATCAAGCAGGCTGCTTTATCCTGGATGGTGTTAGTCTCTTGAGTATTGCTGGAGCTGTACAATGCAAGTGCAGAGGAACCCATCACACTCCTGACTTGTGACCTGTAGATGGTAGAAAAGCTTTTTGGGAATCAGAAAGTGAGTTACTCGCCACAGATTGCCAAGTCTCTGACAAGCTCTCATCGTCACACTGTTCCCGTAGGTTTCTGACCATTGGTGACTCCAATGATGATAGTGTGGGATCTGGTGATGTCTAGGGGAGCTGTTAGACATTCCCTTGTTGGAGATTGTCATTCCTGGCACCAAGGGTGTAAGGGTGTAGTGCTGCCACAGCGCTGCTCTGGCACCTCCTATTTTGACGAGTGACTGGCGACTCCAGTACAAGCCTGAGGAACACACCAGCGTTGCCAGGAACTTGCCACGTTAAAGAATTGGGAGATTGCTGATTGGTTCAAAACTTTGGAGGCCAGGCCCGGAGGCCGAGAACTACATTTCCCAGTAGGCTACAGTAGCTCTCATGATTTTGGCGCATGGGCCAGCAGGGAACTGGCTGGAACATGCACAGTTTGCCATTCCTCAGGCCAGGAAGCAGCCTTGCGTGCCTGCACAGAAGAAAAGGGTTGACGTGGGAATTGGGTTGCATTCCCGCTACAGTGCTGCAGAAATTATTGACCAAATAGCTACCCCAATGAGGAAGAAAATTTGCCAGCGTATCAAAGTAATTGAGGGTAAAATGTCAATTCTAATTGATGAACCTACAAGCCTAAGTAGCAAAACTGTACTGGTAGGTTCTCTGAAATGTGAAGGTGTTTAGAAGGATGATCCGCACTTCATGTTTTTAGATCTGATTGAACTTCAAGATCAAAAAGCTGAAACAATAGTGAAGCATTTTCTTAAACATCTTACAAAACATAGTTTTGATGACTCCTAGCTGAAGCAGCACCCAGTAGCTTTTGCTAGTGATGGAGCGAGTATTATGCTGGGCACCAAATCAGGTGTAGCTAACAGACTTATGGAGCAATACCCAGATATTATTATTTGGCATTGCCTGAACCATAGATTAGAATTTGCAGCAGGCAATGTGGTGACAGAAGTTAGTGGGGTGAACCATTTCCATTTATCTATGGACAAATTATACACTGTGTATAAAAGATCGCCTCTTAATCAGAGGCAACTGGCAGAATGCACTGCTGAATTAGAACAACAAATTTCCAAAATAGGCCACATTTTAAGCACCAGATGGGCAGCAAGTTCATTTCGAACAGTGATGACTGTGTGGTACAGCTATGAAGCATTATGTGTTCATTTTGAACTGGCAGTGAAAGATGAAAGAAGGTCTGCGTCTGACAGGATAGCCTATGAGGGCCTGTTAAAGAGAATTTCCTCGAAACAGTTTCTCTTAGGCTTAGCTCTGATGTATGACACATTACACAAACTCAGCATGTTCTCAGTGTTTACAGAAACGCATTGCAACGATTGTGTATGCAGACAAACTGATCCTTCAGAGCATATGCTTTCTCCGTGGCCTGAAAGAGTGACCTGACACAAAAACTCTTGAGGCCAAAGCTGCAGTCACACAGGGAAAGTTTGGAACAGTCTCGATAGGAAGCAACAATAAGATTATCAGCATTATCATTAATTATAACACCAATGTGCTCGAGAATTCTCATAAGCCAGATTTCTTACCAGTCTTGTTAATAATTTAGGAAATCAAATGTTCATAACCATGTCATTGAAAGGCTCTCATTCAGCCTCTGCAACCCAATCCAGTTATGCTTCTCTGATCAACTGCCCATTCTGAACAAAGTCTATTGGCCAGCTGAAATGCCACCAGGTTATGGAGAATTGACAGTTATTCACAATATATATTAATGATTTAGATGAGGGAATTAAATGTAATGTCTCCAAATTTGCAGATGACACAAAGCTGGGTAGGAGGGTGAGCTTTGAGGAAGATGCAGAACTGCTTCTGTATGATTTGGACAAGCTGAGTGAGTGGGCAAATGCATGGCAGATGCAGTATAATGTGGATAAATGTGAGGTTATCCATTTTGGTAGCAAAAACAGGAAGGCAGATTATTATCTGAATGGCTATAAATTGAGAGAGGGGAATGTGCAACGAGACCTGGGTGTCTTTGTACACCAGTCACTGAAGGTAAACATGCAGGTGCAGCAGGCGGTAAAGAAGGCAAATGGTATGTTGGCCTTTATAGCCAGAGGATTTGAGTACAGGAACAGGGATGTCTTGCTACAATTGTACAGGGCCTTGGTGAGACCACGCTTGGAATATTGTGTGCAGTTTTGGTCTCCTTATCTGAGGAAAGATGTACTTGCTATAGAGGGGGTGCAGCGAAGGTTTACCAGACTGATTCCTGGGATGGCGGGACTGACATATGAGGAGAGATTGAGTCGGTTAGGATTATATTCGCTGGAGCACAGAAGAATGAGGAGGGATCTCATAGAAACCTATAAAATTCTAACAGGACTAGACAGGGTAGATGCAGAAAGGATGTTCTCGATGGTGGGAGAGTCCAGAACCAGGGGTCACAGTCTGAGGATATGGGGTTGTTTAGGGTCATTTAGGACTGAGATGAGGAGAAATTTCTTCACCCAGAGAGTGGTGAGCCTGTGGAACTCGTTATCACAGAAAGTAGTTGAGACCAAAACATTGTATGTTTTCAAGAAAGAGTTAGATGTAGCTCTTGGGGCGAAAGGGATCAAAGGGTATGGGGAGAAAGCGGGAGCAGGCTATTAAGTTGGATGATCAGCCATGATCATAATGAATGGTGGAGCAGGCTCGAAGGGCTGAATGGCCTACTCCTGCTCCTAGTTTCTATGTTTCTCTATGCAAGCGGTTTAAATTGTCATCGACTTCTGCAATCAATGCATTCAGAGATTACGTGGAGGAAGCTGGACAACACATTCCCCAGGATTTATGACCAGTACTAAATTGCACCTAAGTAATTCCAATCAGCATTGCAGATTGTGAGCGAGGATTCAATCACATGAACTTAATTATAACACCAACGTGCTCGGGAATTCTCATAAGCCAGTATCAGCACTCATGTTTGTCAGACTACATGGACCTGCACTTCTGACACATTGGGATCCAACAACATATGTCACAACCTGGCTGCGATGTCACCAATCTGCAGAGGACACAAGGACAGGACCAGCCTCTCCGTCTCGCACAAGAACAGGACCAGCCTCTCCGTCTCGCACAAGGACAGGACCAGCCTCTCCTTCTCGCACAAGGACAGGACCAGCCTCTCCACCTTGCACAAGGACAGGACCAGCCTCTCCTTCTCGCACAAGGACAGGACCAGCCTCTCCCTCTCGCACAAGAACAGGACCAGCCTCTCCCTCTCGCACAAGGACAGGACCAGCCTCTCCCTCTCGCACAAGGACAGGACCAGCCTTTCCCCCTCGCACAAGGACAGGACCAGCCTCTCCCTCTCGCACAAGGACAGGACCAGCCTTTCCCTCTCGCACAAGGACAGGACCAGCCACTCCCTCTCGCACAAGGACAGGACCAGTCTCTCCCTCTCGCACAAGGACAGGACCAGCCTCTCCCTCTCGCACAAGGACAGGACCAGCCTCTCCCTCTCGCACAAGGACAGGACCAGCCACTCCCTCTCGCACAAGGACAGGACCAGCCTCTCCCTCTCGCACAAGGACAGGACCAGCCTCTCCCTCTCGCACAAGGACAGGACCAGCCTCTCCCTCTCGCACAAGGACAGGACCAGCCTCTCCCTCTAGCACAAGGACAGGACCAGCCTCTCCCTCTCGCACAAGGACAGGACCAGCCTCTCCCTCTCGCACAAGGACAGGACCAGCCTATCGCTCTCGCACAAGGACAGGACCAGCCTCTCGCTCTCGCACAAGGACAGGACCAGCCTCTCCCATTCGCACAAGGACGAGATCAGCCTCTCCCTCTCGCACAAGAGCAGGACCAGCCTCTCCCTCTCGCACAAGGGCAGGACCAGCCTCTCCCTCTCGCACGAGGACAGGACCAGCCCCCCCGTCTCGCACGAGGACAGGACCAGCCTCTCCCTCTCGCACAAGGACAAGACCTGCCTCTCCCTCTCGCACAAGGACAGGACCAGCCTCTCCCTCTCGCACAAGGACAGGACCAGCCTCTCCATCTCGCACAAGGACAGGACTAGCCTCTCCCTCTCGCACAAGGACAGGACCAGCCTCTCCCTCTCGCACAAGGACAGGACCAGCCTCTCCCTCTCGCACAAGGACAGGACCAGCCTCTCCCTCTCGCACAAGGACAGGACCAGCCTCTCCCTCTCGCACAAGGACAGGACCAGCCTCTCCCTCTCGCACAAGGACAGGACCAGCCTCTCCCTCTCGCACAAGGACAGGACCAGCCTCTCCCTCTCGCACGAGTGTGGAACCAAAACCATGGTGGAAATTGTTGTGAAGTGTTGGTTGTCGAAGTTCAGGAAGCATCATGGTATCAAGTTTTTGAACGATTGTGATGATAAAGCCTCTGCAGACGAAGATGTTTTTGGGAAATTTATTGACGAGTTTGCTATGCTAATTTCAGACAAAAACCATTTGCCTGAATAAATTTACAATGCTGATGAAACAAGTCTGTTCCGGCCGTACGCCTAGAGGATTGGCTGTGGAGAGTGCACCAATGGGTGTTAAGGATGCTAACTAACCTTGGTTGTGCCAATGCGCTGACACACACAAATATAAATTGGCTGTAATTGGGAATAGCAAATATTTTAGGAGCTTCAAGGGTATTCAGACATTGCCTGTTCACTATTATGCCAATAAGAGAGCCTGGGAAACCTGGGACATATTTTCTGATTGGTTTCACAAGCACTTTGTATCAGAGGCACGTGCGCATTGTCAGGTAGCTGGATTTGAAGAAAACTGTAAAATCATTTTGCTCCTGGCCAATTAAGCACATCCCCCTGCCGAACTCCTGGTGAAGAGCAATGTTTTCGCTGTTTACTTTCCCCCCCTGCCCCCACCTCCCCCCTCCTCCAATGTAACATCATTAATTCAGCTGATGGACCAAGGCAATTTTTGGTCCTTAAAATGGACTCCTCCTTAAATAGAATGTTTGATGCTGTGAACAGAGGCCTGGGGGTGGAAGGCTTCCAAAAGGAGTTGACGGTTGAGGACACCATCTACGCATCTACTAATGCCTGGTGCCTTGTTCATTGATATTGGCTCAAAATCCTAGAACTCCCTCCCTAACAGCTCTGTAGGTGTACCTACACCACACTGACTGCAGTGGTTCAAGATCAGCATCACTTTCTCAAGGGCAATTAGGAATGGGCAATAAAGAATGATGCCCATATCCCATGAATGAATAAATTAAAACAAAAGTGTTGGGTGTTTCTCACGTATCGGTGCAGACTCGATGGGCCGAAGGGCCTCTTCTGCACTGTGTGATTCGGTGAGGTGGTATTCGGGGAGCACGAGTTCGAGAAAGAATGAGAGGTTAGGAAAGATTGCTTCACATAGAGGGGTGGTTAGAATATGAAAGCCTCTGGCACAAACTGTTGTTCCATAAGTTCTTTCAAAAATGTAATTCGATGCTGGGAGAAAGGTATTCTAAATAAAGGATATAGGGAATGAGCTGGAGAGGAAGAATAGACTAGGTGTCGAACGTGGAGAAAAAAACTGGTGGAAATTTGATGGTCCATATGGGCTGGTTCCCTACTCCAACGATCTAGGATGCAATGAAGTCCCTGGAGTTCGATGGCCTGGAGCTTATTGGTCTGCCTTTTATAGGGTTCTGGTGTTGTACTTCATGATGCAAGTAAGGGTTGTTAGTTATGACCTGTCTCTTATGCCTTGGGTTGTATGGACAGCCAGGAATGGGCTTCAAACTGCCCAGTATTTCCCATAGATCATAGGTCACCCTTTCTAACTGGGACATGCCCCACTAATGTTTTATGTATCTTTGTGAGGAGAGTTGACAACCACAGTTCAGTGGTAGTTAACTATACAGTCTTGCAGCTTGTTGTGACAGTTGCACTAGTTTCTGGATTCTAGTGGGTTATTTGTTCCTTAATGGATGTGTTCAGCAGGTAGAAGCTTGGATCTTTAGGAATACTGAGGCAGATCTTGCTTTCTGCAGTCTACCCAGACCAGGCAACCAAAGGTCCAGGATGAGAACCACTTTGTGATTTGGGAGGGTGGAATCTCAGGACCAGTTAAAGGTGTGTTATCTTGAGCTGACCTTACTTTATCTTCAAATAGGTAGTAGTTGTGAGGGGCTACTGCTATACTTCTCTCATTCCTCCTGTGTTATACTTGCTTTCCAGGCCATTTTAAAGTATTAACTTCTGAATTTGGGTAAAGGTGTCTATCAGTGGCTATCAGGAGAAAGCGGGACAGTGGGATTAGTTTGGGATTGATCTTGTAAAGAGCCAACATGGACACAAACTCCAGCTGGTATTTTCAGCTCTACAATGGATGAAACTAAGAAATAAATAGGAAAGATTTTTTTTCACTTCTCCTCCTGTGAAGTGTGCAGAGGAGCATGGAGGGGGTTAGCGGGTGGAGAGGTTAAGGGAGGATTGCCGGACTGAGACGGGGAAAGCAGGGGCGATTGGAGAGGGGAGAGGCAGGTAGAGAAGGGAGCGGCGGGTGGAACAGGGAGAGGCGGTTGGGAGGAGTAGGGAGAAATAAGAGGAGCATGAAGGGGTGAGGTGGGTGGAGTGTGGAAAAGTAGGGCAAGTTGGAGCAGAGAGAAATGGGTGGAGCAGGAAGTGGGTGTGCAGATGGGGCAAGTGGAGGAGTGAGTTGATCGGATATGCGATTGGGATAAGGAATATTGTCCAGATGGTTGCAGGCTCTTATTTCCATTCGCTCAATGATTGTATCATTAATGAAGTAAATGCTAATTATTAGTAAAATGCCATTTTTTGAAATGGAATTTCACCTTCACGGACTCACTGATAATTTTTGTTTCAATACAACATTAAGAGGGACAGTAATAACAACAATTGTATTCCTATGGTCTTTTCCAGTCAGATATTTCTTACCACCGGTCCTTCACAGCTCTGGAATATGCCCCTCAGTCACACATCGGCAGGAGATTTGTGGGGCCAGGTAAATTAATATTGTGATTTTAACTGTTTAACTTACATTTTGTACACTCTGAAGTGGTAAAACAGCAACTCAGCAAGTTGTTTAGCAGATAGAAAGAATGTGAGTCAGGCATTGCCACAGTGGGTAAAGGTTTTGCCTGATATCAAGTCCTCGTGACAGAGAGATACAGAGAAAAAAAGAATCTACATTAAGATAGTGCATTTCACCATCGCAGGATGTCCCAAAATACTTCACAACCAATTAAGTATTTTTGAACTGAAGTAACCTTGGAAAGGTGGTACCTAATTGAAGCACAGCAAGGTTGCACAAACAGCGATGAGAGAATCGGTTTTTTAATGAGGTATTATAGAGGAATGTATATTTCGTAAGACAGGTGGACATCCCTGCTGTTGTGCAACCAGCACCATTGGGACTTTTTCCACTCTCTGGAACAAGCACTGGGCCTCATTTTAACATCTCGCCTGCAATGCAGCACGACCTCAGTAAAGTTGTCTGATAATTGTATATTAATTGAGTGTTTAATTATTTACAGATGGTGGGTGTAACTTGGGTTCCTGTAAATAGGAGTACATTGAAACTGTGGTGGTTGGGTTAGGAGGTGCATGTTTGTAATGTCTATCTCTGCAAATAAAAGCTTATAGAAGTGTGCAAAGATTTAGGCTCCAGTTCTGTCTTTTACCGTTGGGCTTCATGCTTCATGGGGTAGAACATGGTAGCAAAGAATGGTTGCCTAAAGTGAAGGTTGGAAACTTAGGAACATTTTTTCAGACATAAAGATAAAAGCCTAGTGTCCATTATGCAAAATGGCAAAAAGTATATCTGAATTATTGGGGTATGGTAACCTTCTGATGTTCTCGGAGGCTGAACCATATAACCAGTGGAAAGATGAAGTGAATCTTTGGACATGGGTTACGAATCTGTCAAAGAGAAAACAAGGTATGGCCTTGGCATTGCTACTTCCTACAAGCAAAATCAGAAGTATTTTGCGAGATAGATCCTTGTCAGTTGGAGAGTGCTGAAGGTTTGGACTTTCTGTTAGAGTTCCTGAATGAAATCTACAAGAAAGACAGCTTGTTAAATGTCTATGAGGTCAGAAGTTGATAGATTTTGGAAAGCTGATTGTCATTTCAAGGAAGAATATATCATGGACTTTAAAAGATTGTACAAAAGGTTAACAACCTTCAATTTGGGGACCCTTGAACCAGTCTTAGCATCTGAATTACTGGACTGTGCTCAGGTGCCACATATGGACAGGCTTAGTGGTGTTCTGTTCTTGGAGAGGGAAACACTGTTAGACCAGATGTCTGCTGCCTTAAAAAAAATACCCTGGGGAAACAATCAATTCTGGCAGTCTGTATTCCTTAAAGCCATTTTTCAGTATTTGGAACAACAGCTAAGTGTCTGTCTGTGACCTTGTCTCATCTGCCTTATTCGCTGGACTTTTTCCATTGACCTAGAGACCGTTAAGCACAACCAAACTCCTTTGTTATTTATTTTCAAGCCTTTGTTTACTCTGCCTTCCAAATTTTCTTATTAATTTTCTGCCTTCCATTGCCACATTTGCATTCCCCCCATCTGAATTTATGTGAAGGATCCCATCTCTCGGCCAAGCTCATTTAATCCCTCTCTAACAGCACTGCTGAGTATTTCCAACATTTTCTGTTTTGCTTCCTTATTCTACTGTTCCGAGACCCAAGTCATCCAGATTGTTGTGACCTGCTATATCTTCATCCCCACTAAAGCTCACCAACCCATTAACACTCCATAGGCTTGCAGAGAATTGACTTCAAGAGTTTTGTCCTTGGACCTTGCTGAAAAGAGAGACATGTTGCCAAAGCTTTTTATCTGGCACTCATCAGGACAAAAGCAGAATGACAAATTTCAAACAATCTCAGCAATTTATATTACAGGAGAAAAGGATGCTGATTAGTTGGTAGGTTGATTCTAATTGGCCGAGCATTGGCCTGGAGAAAGCAATGTGGAACTATAGACTCCCCAAGCTGCTGTCAGTCCAAAAAGACAGCCACACAATTGAGCTACATTGTGGATGAAATTTAGTGCCGATGAGATGCCAGGTAGGTAGGCCACACGTCCCAATGATTGGCTGATGGAATCAAACAGCATGTTTTTCCTCATGTCGCCATTGCTTCTTTTGCCAATTATCTTAAATCTGCACCCTCCTGTCCTCAGTCCTACCGCCAATGGGAACAGTTTTAATACCTCCATCAAATCTCTCCTCAACCCTCTCATCTCCAAGGAAAATAGTCCCAGCTTCTCCAATCTATTACGTAACTGAAGTTCCACATCCTGGAATTATTCTGCTGAATCTTTTCTGCATCCTCTCTAATGTCTTCACATCCCTCCTAAAGCGTGGCATCTGGAACTGGATGCAATACTCCTGTTGAGGCCGAACCAGTGTTTTATACAAGTTTAACGTAAATTCCTAGCTCTTGTACTCTATGCCCCTATTAATAAAGCCTATGAAAGTGTGGGCTTTATTAACTGCTCTCTCAACCTGTGCTGCCACATTCAATGACTTATGCATATATACACTCAGGTCCCTCTGCTCCTGCACCCTCTTTAGAATTATACCCTTTATTTTATATTGTCTCTGTGTTGTTCCCACCAAAATGAATCACTTCACACTTCTCTGCAATGATTTTCATCTGCCACTTGTCTGTAGATTCCACCAACTTGTCTATGTCCTTCTGACTTTCTACACTATCCCCCTCACAATTCAAGTGCTTCCAAGTTTCGAATCATCTGTAAGTTTTGCAGTTGTATCCTGTACATTAATATATATCAGGAAAAGCAAGGGTTCCAACACTGACTCCTGGGGAATTCCACTACAAAACCTCCTCCAATCCGAAAAACATCCATTAACCAATACTCTGTTTTCTGACTCCTCTTCAGCCATTATCTTGACCCTCTTCCTCCCCTCCCTATGGTTCAGAGTCCTCTGTGTGTAGTAACTGCTATGGAAATGCAAATTACTGTGAGTATCTGTTGCAGGAAGGCTGCAGAGGCTGAGAAATGTTTGAGGGGGCATTAGGCAAAGAAGTTTGAGGACCAATGTGTGAGCTGTAAATAAATATTTTAGCCACTTAATTAACATCGTTTGATTGTGCTTTATTTATTCCAGATTCCCATTCTATTGGAGTGACTGGGATGAGTTTGAGTATTTCCAGCTCTTCTCACCTCGATATGTTACAACATCACAGCCACAGTGGGTCACTAATTGAAGCTGAAGAGAAGATGGAAGACCAAACATCGCTGGGTAGGACATGATTGGCACAGGGGTAGGAACATAGGAACAGGAGTGGGCCAGTCAGCCCCTTGAGTCTGTTCAGCTATTCAGTTAGATCACAGCTTATGTATACCTTAATACCATCTATATGCATTGGCTCCAGAGCCCTAACAAAATCTATCTACCACACTTTTGAAAGTTTCAATTGACCCCCAGTTTCAAAAGCATTTAGCGGGGAGGGTTCCAGATGTCTGCTAAATATGCTTCCTGGCATCACCCCAAAAAGCCAAGCTCCAATTTTAAGCTTGTTCTGTACTGTCCCACCAGAGGAAATAGTTTCTTTCTATCTACCCATTCAGCGCCTTGTTTCATCTTCTGATTCATCCTCAATTAGATCACTCCTTAATCTTCTCTACTCAAGGCAATACAAGCCTAGCCTATGCAGCCTGTCCACACAATTCAACCCTTTTACCCATGGTATCATCCTGGTGAATTTGTGCTGCACCCGTTCAAAAAGGATATTATATCATCCTAAGGTGCAGTGCTCAGAACTGAATGCAGTACTACATAGAGGCTCTAACCAGAGATTTATAGAACTGTAACCTAACTTTCACCCCTTTGTATTCCAGTCCTCTTGAAATAAAGGCTGACATTCCATTAGCCTTTTAAAATATGTTTTGTACCTGTCCACTGGTTCTTAATGATTGCTGTACTTGGACCCCTAAATCCCTCTGCTCCTCCATAGTTCCCAGTTCTCACCATTTAGCAAATACTATCTTCGTAAGTCCAGACTGGATGATGTCACACTTTCCCACCTTGAACTCCATCTGCCACACTTTTTTCCACTCAATCTATCCATGTTTCTTTGCAACGTTCTGCACCCAGTTACATGTTTTACTGAGCCACCTAACCTAGCCTGATCAGTGAAGTTGGATATATGGCTTTCTATTCCTTCATCCAAGTTGTTTATAAGTTTAAATGCTGTGGTCCCATTACAGCTCCCTGTAGAATACCAGTCATCACATCTTGCCCGTTGGAATATATACTCATTATCCCTACTTTCTGTTTCCTACCTCCTATCCGTGTCAATAGGTTGCCTCCAATTCCACTTGCTCTCATTTTTTAAATGCTATGTGAAACTTGTCAAATGCCTTCTGTAAGTTCATATAAATAACCCATAGACACTGTCTTATCCACCATGTTAGTTACCTCCTCAAAATATGTAACTAGGTTTGTTAGACATGATTTCCTCTTTACAAAGCTATACTGGCTCGCTCTCATTAGTTCATATTTGTCCAAACTTTCAGTCACTCTGTCCCTAATAACATTTAATAAAAACTTGCCCACAACAAACATTAGATGAAAAGGTCGATAATTTCCTCACTTATCTCTCCTACCCGTCTTAAATAGTGAAGTGACATTGGTCCCTTGGTTTAGAAATTGCCAATTACTGGGTCAAGAGAATTTTGATGATCATTGATTATGACTGGAGCATCTAAATCTGCCTCAGCTACTCCTTCTAATACCCTGAGGTGGACACTATTGAGTGACAGAAGTTGTCTACCTCTAGCCTCCCTAGTTTCTCCATAACCATTTTTAACTTATACTGAATCCTGTTAGTTCCTCCCCTTGAGTTATTTTTAGCTTTTCATGTATTTCTGCACTTTATCCTCATCCTCTGCTGTGAAAAGCAATATTTAGTAAACCTGCCATTTCCTGATTTCCAATTACAATATCACTTATGTCTGTCTTTAAGTGGCTCATGTTACTTTTACCACCCTCTTTCTCTCACTATCTTTGTAAAAACCTTTATTGTTGTCCTTGATATCCCTTACTGATTTCTTTCTCATGTTCCCATTTGCAGCTCTTTATACTTTCTCCAGGGACAGGGCAAGAGCTGGGCAGGTCAGGGTTGGCAGAGGCTCAGTGACAGGTAGGAGAAGAGGACAGGTTGGGGAGAGGGATGGGGCAGGGAGGGAGGGGGTGGCAGGGTGGGTAAGGGAACAGGAAGGGACTGTACAGCGACAGGGACTACGTGAAAATAAATAGAAAATATACCTTTCTTTCTGTGTCAGGTCACCGTTTACCACTCCCCATCCCACCTCACATTCGTGGGGGCATTGGCTCAAGAAGCAGGACTGCATTATAGCAAACAATGGAAGATTGCTGCATGGAGGCAAGAGTCTACACCACCCATCCTCGTGAGTGACCTCTGGACCCAGCCTGTGCGCTATCCTCAGGAACATGGCCAGGCCAGGAAACAGCACAGCCTCTGTCTAACTGAGTAATATTTATTGAGATGAAAGACTGATGTAAAATATGACCAGCCATTTCTCTAGGTTGAAGTGCAACCAGAAAGGAATTTCCAGTCCATTTGCTGCAAGTACCAAGAAATGATGATTTTATCAAACTCTGGCCTGCCGGTTCAGTTTAATTTGAGGTGTTTGATTCACCTACTCCCATACCAGCCATTGCTAGCCAGTAGGTTAATCTCTAAAAAAGCCTTAGCCAGATGTAGAAGCCTTTCTATCTCCAGTCACTATGGTTAGTTAGGTCGTGGCTGTGAGATGCTGATTTTCAAAGTGGTTATTGAGATTACTTTTTATCAGGCAACCCTGATCTGTGTAGGGTCCTTGAGAGCATGTTGGAGTGAGGGGTCCCAGAAACATGTCGGAGTGAGGGGCCCTGGGACGTGTCGGAGTAGGGGTCCCGGGAATGTGTCGGAGCGAGGGGTCCCGGGAATGTGTCGGAGCGAGGGGTCCCGGGAATGTGTCGGAGCGAGGGGTCCCGGGAATGTGTCGGAGCGAGGGGTCCCGGGAATGTGTCGGAGCGAGGGGTCCCGGGAATGTGTCGGAGCGAGGGGTCCCGGGAATGTGTCGGAGCGAGGGGTCCCGGGAATGTGTCGGAGCGAGGGGTCCCGGGAATGTGTCGGAGCGAGGGGTCCCGGGAATGTGTCGGAGCGAGGGGTCCCGGGAATGTGTCGGAGCGAGGGGTCCCGGGAATGTGTCGGAGCGAGGGGTCCTGGGAAGGTGTCGGAGCGAGGGGTCCCGGGACGTGTCGGAGCGAGGGGTCCCGGGACGTGTCGAAGCGAGGGGTCCCGGGAATGTGTCGGAGCGAGGGGTCCCGGGAATGTGTCGGAGCGAGGGGTCTTGGGACATGTCGAAGTGAGGGGTCCCGGGAAGTGTCGGAGTGAGGGGTCCCGGGAAGTGTCGGAGCGAGGGGTCCCGGGAATGTGTCGGAGCGAGGGGTCCCGGGACGTGTCGAAGCGAGGGGTCCCGGGACGTGTCGAAGTGAGGGGTCCTGGGACGTGTCGAAGTGAGGGGTCCCGGGAATGTGTCGTAATGCGGAGTTCTGAGAACGTGTTGGAGTGAGGGATGCTGGGAAGGTGTTGGAATGAGGGATGCTGGGAAGGTGTTGGAGTGAGGGATGCTGGGAAGGTGTTGGAGTGAGGGATGCTGGGAAGGTGTTGGAGTGAGGGATGCTGGGAAGGTGTTGGAGTGAGGGATGCTGGGAACGTGTTGGAGTGAGGGATGCTGGGAACGTGTTGGAGTGAGACGCTGGAAATGTTTTTTGGAGTCAGGAGTTCCTGATATATTCCTGTCGATTGGCATAGTAATGGTAATTTTTTTCGGATCTTCAGCTTTTTCTGGGCCATTGACCAATCACCATCCAGCATGAAGAGGGTAGCTGGACCTTTGTCCTTGCCACTTGAAAGCTGACAGCTAATCTAAGCTGGTATCTTCACCCTGAACATGCTTAGATGGTTCCTAGCATCCTCCCAGGGCAGCAGCGTTGAGCCTCGGAGCTGTGCAAAGGGAATAAATTGGTAGCTTAAAAGGAGGGATATTTGTATGAATAGAGGATGAACAATACCGACTGGTCCTGAAGTGGTAGGTCAGAATCCTGCAGCAAGGACAACCTACAACAGTGAACAAAACAGAAGGGAACACATTCTGACCATTTCTCACTCTTGGAGTTGGCATTTGGAAGAAGTTGTCCAAATTCTCAGTTGTGAACCTTAAATCACAGAGAATGAGAATCCTGATCTTTCAGTGTGGCCCTTGTGGACACATAACCCACTCCTCCACAACCTCTCACTGTCTTTCTCCTCACAGCCTCCCAACCATCAAGGGGGAAAGAAATGTCAGGTTGCTTGAGAATGGTGTATTGGCAGAGACCGAGGGTGAAGTTTTGTGTCAGCAAAGCATAATGCACACTGATTTTAAAAAGTACAAAGAGACTTTATTTGAGCTCCCTGAGTGGAGCAGCTTCCTACAGTATAGAACCTACAGGAAACACCCACTTCAGTTTAATCAAAGCACAAGAATCCATTTGACTGGAGCCTTGTGAGTGAGCCAATTGTGAATGTAACAATAATGTCAATTGATGGACCAAGAGCTAAGTGAAGATGAGGGCGAAGCATTCCTGTATTCAGCCCTCTCCTGCTTTTGGGATGTAGAGCTCAGAGCTGTCGGTTTGGACAAATTTATAGTGAGTAGGACAATAAAATGGATAATTGATCAGGATTCTGCAGACAGGTCAGACCCCAGCATGTGATTTTATGCACCCAATATCAGACTCACAGTTTCATACTTTAGAGAGTCTAGTGCTATAAGTCCCCAGTCCCCTGTTACTGCAGCAACATTACATGAGAAGACAAATAACAGCATTAAAGCTCCTAAAGGCAACATTGCTGGTCAGCTACATCGAGAGAGAGAGAGATTTCACAAAGGACGAGTGATGATCAGCTCATCAATGCAAAAGGGCAAATTCACTTCAATGGCCAATAAACCTCCCTGTACTGAGCTGACCAGCTTGATTTAAAGTATTTGAACAGACATCCTCCACACATTCTAGGATTGGATCTGTATACTTATGTTCTTTTTAAGCTGCTAATATGTTAAATGGGGACATAGGAACCAGAGGAAGCCATTTAGCCCAGTGATCTTGTTTGGCTCTTCAGGCTTAACTCCATATACCCACCTTGCCCCATATCTGTTAATATACCTGGTTAAAATTAACAATTGACCTAATATAATTTGCAGTTTTCAGAAGAGAGTTCCAAACTTCTACTGCACTTGGTATGTAGAAGTATTTCCTAATTTCACACCTGAAGGTCTGGCTGTAAGTTTAGACCTTTCTCCCTAGTCCTAGATGCCACAATTAGTGGAAATAGTTTTTCTCCATTAATCTCTTCCCCGTAATATCTTGAAGACTTAGATCAAATCACTCCTTAACCTTCTACGTTCCATGGAATAGAACCGCACTTTGTGGAATCTCTCCTCATAATTTAACCTTTGGAGCCCAGGTTTCATTCTGTTAAATCTACACTGCACTCCCTCCAAGGCCAGAAGTTCCTTCCTAAGGTGTTGTGCCCAGAACTGCTCACTCCAGACGTGAACTAACCAGGGTTTTTTTTTAAGGAGTTAATGGATCTCTGCTTTGTTTAAATACTGGATAATTTTGGCAAAATAAACCCTCAAAGTTTTCATTGTGAAGCATGAGAATGTAGAGTTACTGCTGCGGAATAATGCTCAATTCTTATTCTAATACATTCAAAATAAAAGCATATCTGACAACTCTTCATATTAACAGCAATTCCCTTTGATTCCTGCTCATTATCATACTCATGCTTCAATCCAACCCACTTACCCTCCATCACTTTCCATTAAATTTTAGCCTGTTTGTTACTGTCTGCTTCCCTGTCCTCTTATAGTTTGAGAGACAAAACAGCTATGAGCTTTACATTTCCTGCACTTGAGTCCATTAAGTGGCAGTCCAGGTCAGCTAGTAGCCTTCACACTTCTTTATACTGTGACATTTCTCCTCTGCGTTCTCGCCAGGGTTAAAAGTTGCTTGAGGCTCCTATTGGTTTCTCATCAACTTCAACCAAGTCAGCCTGAGATCTAAAGATAAAAGCAAACTACTGTGGATGCTGGAAATCTAAAATAAAAACAGAAAACGTAGGAAAAACTCGGCAGGTCTGGCAGCATCTGTGGAGAGAGAAGCTGAGTTAACAGTTCAAGTCTAGATGGCTCTAATTCAGATCATAAGGACTCGAAACGTTAACTCTATTTCTCTCTCTCTCTCTACAGATGCTGCCAGACCTGCTGAGATTTTTCAGCATTTTCTGTTTTTATTTCAGCCTGAGATTTAGTTACACTACCCCTGCTTTACAACCTCGGAGGCAAATTGGACTCTGTTTGGTTGAAGCTGAAAACCTGCTCTCTGGATTCTCCCCCCCCCCACTCCAGATAATGCTCAGTGCCCAAAGGTGATCTGTACCAGGTCCATGTTAGAGCGACCTCCACCTCCAGATCCCCACCCTTCCAAATCCACTGCTCCCTCTCCACCTCATTCCCTGCGCACCTCCACCCCTCTCCCTCACCACCCTACTTCCTCCACCCCTCCTCCAGCCCTCCCACTCTACCCCCCCTTCTCCACCCTTCCTTCTCTATCCCTCTTTCTCCGAGCTCTCCCACTCTATCCCTCCTTCTCCAGCCTTCTTCTTCCACCTCTCCCCCTCCATCTCTCCTCCTCCACCCCCTCCTCCAGCCCTCCCCCTCTAACTCACCATCAGCTGCCCAGCAGAGTGCTACATGTTTCTTTGTCCACCAGTTGTTCTGCAGTAACAAAAACAAAAATTGCTGGAAAAACTTAGCAGGTCTGACAGCATCTGTGGAAAGGAAGACAGAGTTAACGTTTCGAGTCCGTATGACTTCATCAGAACAAAAGAGGAATAAGAAATGTGGTAAAATATAAGCTGTTTAAGGGGGGTGGGACAGGTGGAGCTGGATAGAGGGCCAGTGATAGGTGGAGGCAAAGGAGAGATTGCCAAAGATGTCATAGACAAAAGGACAAAGAGGTGTTGGCGGTGGTGATATTAGCTAAAGGATGTGTTAATGGGGACGTTAAGGGTAGAAAGCAGGACAAGCAAGTGACAGATAGCCCTGGTGGGGGGAAGGGATCGAAATAAACTAAATGGTGGAGCTAAAACAATTGATGGAAACAAATTTTTTAAATAATAATAGAAAAAGGTAGGGAAAGAAAAATATATATATAAAAAAATATATAATGATTATTAGAAAAAAGGGGGATCAGAAAGGGGGTGAGGATGGAGGAGAGGGTTCATGATCTGAAGTTGTTGAACTCAGTGTTAAGTCCGGAAGGCTGTAAAGTGCCTAGTTGGAAGATGAGGTGCTGTTCCTCCAGTTTGCGTTGAGCTTCACTGGAACAATGCAGCAAGCCAAGGATGGACATGTGGGCAAGAGAGCAGGGTGGAGTGTTAAAATGGCAAGCGACAGGAAGGTCTGGGTCATGCTTGCAGACAGACCGAAGGTGTTCTGCAAAGCGGTCACCCAGTCTGCATTTGGTCTCTCCAATGTTGAGGAAACCGCATTGGGAGCAGCGAATGCAGTAGACTAATTTGAGGGAAGTGCAAGTGAAATGCTGCTTCACTTGAAAGGAATGTTTGGGCCCTTGGACGGTGAGGAGGGGGGAAGTAAAGGGGCAGGTGTTGCACCTTCTGCGGTTGCATGGGAAGGTGCTGTGGGAGGAGGTTTTCTTATTCCTCTTTCGTTCTGATGAAGTCATACAGACTCGAAACGTTAACTCTGTCTTCCTTTCCACAGATGCTGTCAGACCTGCTGAGTTTTTCCAGCAATTTTTGTTATTGTTTCAGAATTCCAGCATCCGAAGGATTTTGCTTTTATCTTAGTTGTTCTGCAGTGTCAGTTGCATCTTTTTAACAGTCTTCATGCTACACATTCTTTTCTGTATCTTCCAAGTGCCCTGTCAAATATTTCTGACCAATGTTGTGTTGGGAGGTGCGGGAGAGTAGGCCCAGAGTACAGGACATTTCTGATAGTAAGTGCTTGGTGACATTCATAAGTTGATCTTGAGTAGGGCTGTTCTGCCTCATATTGGGATCATTAGGAATCTTGTGCATGTGTTAGGAATAACTGACTGAGGTATGTGTAATGGTGTGGTGGGTCGATGTGATATTGTACTGAATGGATTACAGATTCAATTTAAGAAAGTATGAAGTCTGTCTTATTGCTGCCAGGAAGATTAAAACACTATTTTTGCTGGTGTTATTGAATTTTTGTAAATTTATATGCCAGAATTTTTATAAATGTACTTTAGTTTTGATTATACAATAAAATTTGCACCAACACAAGAAGTATTTGCAGTTAAATCTGGGTTGAGTGATTGTGTTCATCCTTAATTTCTCAATCATTTTTTCACTATCTACGATGATATACAAAGAACAAAGAAAAGTACAGCACAGGAACAGGCCCTTCAGCCCTCCAAGCCTGCACCGATCATATTGCCTATCAAACTAAAACATTTTGTACTTCCGGGGTCCGTATCCCTCTATTCCCATCCTATTCATGTATTTGTCAAGCTGCCTCTTAAACACCACTATCGTACCTGCTTCCACCACCTCCTCTGGCAGCGAATTCCAGACACTCACTAACCTCTGCGTAAAAAAACTTGCCCCGCACATCTCCTCTATAATTTTCTCCTCTCACCTCAAATCTATGTCCCCTAGTAATTGACTCTTCCACCCTGGGAAAAAGCTTCTGACTATCTACTCTGTCCATGCCACTCATAATTTTGTAAACTTCTATCAAGTCGCCCCTCAATCTCTGTCACTCTAATGAGAACAATCCGAGTTTCTCCAACCTCTCCTCATAGCTAATAACCTCCAGACCGGGCAGCATCCTGGTAAACCTCCTCTGCACCCTCTCCAATGCCTCCATATCCTTCTGGTAATGTGGCGACCAGAATTGCACGAAATATTTCAAGTGTGGCCGATCCAAGGTTCTATACAGCTGCAGCATGACTTCCCAGCTTTTATACTCAATACCCCTGCCGATGAAGGCAAGCATGCCATATGCCTTCCTGACTACCTTATCCTGCTGTGTTGCCACTTTCAGTGACTGTGGACCTGTACACCCAGATCCCTCTGCCCATCGATGCACTTAAGGGTACTCTTGACTATCAGCAAAGTGATGGTAGGTATCATCGACAGGACAGTGCTATCAAGTGATACTTAGCAATAACCTGCTCGCTGATGCTCAGTTTGGGTTCTGCCAGGGCCACTCAGCTCATGACCTCATTACAGCCTTGGTTCAAACATGGACAAAAGAGCTGAACTCCCAAGGTGAGGTGAGAGTGACTGCCCTTGACATCAAGTTAGCATTTGACTAAGTGTGGCATCAAGGAGCCTGAGCAATGGGAATCAAGGGAAAACTCTCCACTGGTTGGAGTCATACCTAGCACGAAGGAAGATGCTTCTTAATCAGCTCAGTCCCATGATATCGCTGCTGGAGTTCCTCAGGATAGTGTCCTCGGCCCAACTATCTATGACCTTCTTTCCATCATAAGGTCAGAAATGGGGATGTTCACTGATGATTGCACAATGTTCAGCACCATTCACAACTCCTCAGATATTGAAGCAGCCTATGTCCAAATGCTGCAAGACCTGGACAATGTCCAGACTTGGGCTGACAAGTGGCAAGTAAGATTCACGCCACACAAGTACCAGGCAATAACCATCTCCAACAAGAGAGAATCTACCCATCGCACCTTGACGTTCAATGGCATTACCATCACTGAATCCCCCACTATCAACATCCTGGGGGAGTTACCATTGACCAAAAGGTTAACTGGACTATCCATATAAATACTGTGGCTACAAAAGCAGGTCAGAGGCTGGGAAACTTCTCGGGAGTAACTCACCTCCTGACCCCCCAAAACCTGACCACCATCTACAAGGTACAAGTCAGGCGTGTGATGGAACTGAATAAGTGCAGGTCCCTCAACACTCAAGAAGCTCGACACCATCCAGGACAAAGCAGTCCACTTGATTGGCACCCCATCCACCTTAAACATTCACTCCCTCTACCACGAACGCACAGGGGCAGCAGTGTGTACCATCTGCAAGATGCACTGCAGCGACTTGCCAAGGCTCCTTCGAACAGCACCTTCCAAACCCATGACCTCTACCATCTAGAAGGACAAGGGCAGCAGGTCCATGGGAACACCAGCTGCAAGTTTGCCTCCAGCCACACACCATCCTGATTTGGAACTATATCGCCGTTCTTTCACCATGGCTGGGTCAAAATCCTGGAACTCCCTTCCCAACAGCACTGTGTGTTCCTACACCACATGGACTGCAGTGGTTCAAGTAGGCAGTTCACCATTACCTTCTCAAGGGCAATTAGAGATAAGCAACAAATGCTGGCCGAGCCAGAGATGCCCACGCCACATAAACAAATAAAAAAATCTGGATCCATTCTTACCCCATTGAAGTTGGGATAATTATTAATTACTCTGAGTTAATTATTCTTAGTCTGCATTGTTCTTTGTCCTTTTCCATGACCAACCTATACCCCAGATACAATGGTCAATGTCCTTGAAATGATCCCTACTGGCACTTAATCCAATTAAACCATTTCATTCTCATGGAACCAGTAGTAGCAGTGTCACTCCTTCTTGTTGGACTGGAAACGTACTGCTGTAGAGAATGTTCCTGAACACACAGTCAGAACTCTTGCCTTTCTCTGCCCTGAAATGACTACTCCCAGTCTCGATTCCGATAAAGTCAGTCACTTAGCAGTACAGAAGTTGAATGTAATTAAACTGGGAAACATATTGTGGTTCTTCACTGTCCCTGGGTCAAAGTCCTGGAGCTCCCTCCCTAACAAAACTGTGGGTGGTACTTGGACTGCAGTGGTTCAAGAAGGCAGCTCACCACCAACTGCTGCTCTCGCCAGTGACATTCACGTCCCATGAAAGGAATAAAGAAGCCTTCTAGGGCATTCCAGTTGGACACTTTTTGTTCCAGAGTTCCAACTCCCACGGATCCCCAGACCCTCAGTTGAGAAACCTTACAGAGGAAGTATGGTGGACAATTTGCAGACAGAAAAATCCTATAAGCGGCGATGAGATGATGATTGGATAATTAATACTGTCAAGGCAGTGTAAATGTTAGTCCTTGTGTGATATGGGACTTGAAACTGAGCACAAGGTCAGATACTCCGAATGTAAATTGTTTTGGTTGAGTTTCGGGTGGTGATTTCTAAAACTTCTTGAAATTTTCAGCTGTTTATTCTGTCTGTTCCCTGCGTCCTACGTTACCACATGACACTTTGAAAGTACTTCATTGACTGCAAAATGTTTTGTTTCATCCCATGGTCATGAAAGCACTACAGAAATGCAAGGGGTTTCTTGGTATTCATTTTGCACCCAGGAGGCAGCACGTTTCACGGTACATACCCCTCCTGGGGGAGGGGGGGTGGGGGGGTGATGCTGTGCTAGGATTCTCCATCCCCGTTCCCCAAGTCTTGGTGTTGGTGTAATAGGAGTGGGAAATGCTGGAAACTCTCAGCGGGTTGAGGCGTGACCCGGAGTTTCCTGTTGTTTGTTTGTCGGGGCCTCGCTCGCAGTCTGAACCTGCTCCAGCATTTTAATTCTCCACCTGGCCCACACTCCGACCTTTCTCTCCTCCATCCAACTACAATGTTCCAATGAAGTTCAACGCAAGCTGGAGGAACAGATCCTCCTCTTTGGACAGGGCACCCACCAGATTTCTGGACCCAACATTGAGCTCGACAATTTGAGATCAGAGCCTCTGCCCCCAATTTGGTTATTGGTTTGCTTTTGTTTTCTTTATTTCTTCACCTCATCCAGACAGGTTTTTCATTTCTTTACTATACACATTAACACTGCCTTTGGCTTTTGTGAAGTGAGATATTTTGTTATTTAATTGTCTCCATCGACCCCACCTGTCACATGCTCAAACCTCTCAGGTTTCCAGACTTTTTCAATGGTGTTGGTGTAATTGGCCCCCCGGCCTGGAGGGGGGCTGTTTTCGGGTCCTCCAGCCCCGCCCCTCCCGGTGTGTGTTGGTGTAATTGGCCCCCCCGGCCTGGAGAGGGAGCTGTTTTCGGGTCCTCCAGCCCCGCCCCTCCGGTGTGTGTGGTGTAAATGGCCCTCCCGACCTGGAGGCGGAGCTGTTTTCGGGTCCTCTGGTGTTTTGTCGGCCGCTGGGCGCAGACATTGTGAGGAGCGGCAGGATGAAGATGGTCGCGTTTCTCATCGCAGCGGTTTGTCTCGGTGCAGGTAGGAGCCGGGAGCCCGGGGCGCGCGCTCCCCCGCACTCTGTCCCCGGGGCGCGCGCTCCCCCACACTCTGTCCCCGGGAGGGGAGGCGGTGGTGGGGCCCCCCCTCTCCGGGGATGGGCCTACCGCCCGAGACTGTCCT